>NC_137889.1:50656981-51225791 GCF_963455335.1 Martes martes | reverse complement strand
GGTGTAAAGACACCTGGTGTATTCTGGATTTTTCAATGCTTTTGAGGGTGGCTTGGATGGCTATGTATTTCTCCCTTAGGACCGCCTTTGCCATATCCCATAGATCTTGGAGTGAAGTGTCTTCATTCTCATTGGTTTCCATGAATTGTTTAAGTTCTTCTTTGATTTCTGGTTGATCCAAACATTCTTAAGCAGGGTGGTCTTTAGCTTCCAAGAGTTTGAATTCCTTACATAGTTTTTCTTGTGATTGAGTTCCAGTTTCAAAACATTGTAGTCTGAGAATATGCAGAAAATGATCTCAGTCTTTTGGTATCAGTTGAGCCGATTTGTGAGCCATATGTGGTCTATTCTGGAGAAAGTTCCATGTGCACTCGAGAAGAATGAGTATTCTGTTGTTTTAAGGTGGAATGTTTTGTCTATATCCATGAGGTCCATCTGGTTCAATGTGTCATTCAATGCTCTTGTTTTGTTATTGATTTTCTGCTTGGATGATCTGTCTATTACTGAGAGTGGTGTGTTAAGATCCCCTATTATTAATGTATTCATATCAATATGAGTCTTTATCTTGACTAACAGTTGTCTTATGTAGTTGGCTGCTCCCATATTGGGGGCATAAGTATTTACAATTGTTAGATCTTCTTGGTGGATAGGTCCTTTAAGAATGATGTAGTGTCCTTCTTTATCTCTGACTACAGTCTTTAGTTTAAAATAAATTTATCTGATATGAGAATCACTACCCTAGCTTTCTTTTGAGGCCTATTGGTGTGAAAGATGCTTCTCCATTCCTTCACTTTCAGTCTGGATATACCCTAAGGTTCAAAATGGGACTCTTGTAAACAACATATTGATGGGTCCTGTCATTTTATCCAATCAACAACCTTGTTCCTTTTTATGGGAGCATTTAGGCCATTTATGTTGAGAGTGATTATTGAAAGATATGTTTTTATTGACATCATGTTCCCTGTGAAGTCCTTGTTTCTATAGATTGTCTCTGTAAATTTCTGTTCTATGACACTCTTGGGCTCTTTCTTCTTTATATAGAACACCCTTAATATTGTAGTGACAGCTTGGTGGTCACATACTCTTTTAAATCTTGCCAGTCTTGGAAGTTCTTTATCTCTCCATCCATTCTGAATGTCAGCCTTGCTGGATAAAGTATTCTTGGCTGCATGTTCTTCTCATTTAGTGCCCTGAGTATGCCTTGCTAGCCTTTTATGGCTTGCCAGGTCTCTGTGGACATGTCTGACATTATTCTGATGGAACTTCCTCTGTATGTAAGGAATCTCTTCTGCCTAGCTGCTCTCAAGGGCTCTTGTCTAAAATTATGATTCATCAGTCTCACAATCAAGTGTCTTGAGGTCTTTCTAGATTCATTAATCTTGGGGGGTGATCTTTCTGTCTCTAGGACATGAACACAGGTTCCATTCCCCAGATTGGGAAAATTTTCATAGAGAATTTGTTCAACTATATCTTCTAGTCTTCTTTCTTTCTCTTCCCCCTCAGGTATCCCAATAATTCTGACATTGGAACATTTCATGGTGTCATTTATTTCCTTAATTCTGTTTTCATGGCTTCTAAGCTGTTTGTTTCAGGCCTCCTCCTGATCCTTTTTCTCTATCAGTTTTTCCTCTAGATCACTAATTCTATCTTCTGCCTCAGTTACCCTAGCTGTTAGAGAATTTAAATTAGATTGGATCTCATTGATAGCATTTTTAACTTCTCCCTGGGTAGCTTTCACTTCTGCCCTAATTGATCCCATTTTTGTCATTTATGGTTTTCTCCAACCTAGCCATTACCTGGATAATTCTTACCCTGAATTCCCTTTCCGACATACTGTTTATGTCTATATCCAATAGCTCTTTTGGAGAGGGCACAGTTTCTGAATTTTTCCTCTGTTGGGTGTTCCTCCTCCTAGTCATTTTGGTGAGAAGTGGTTGAGGGGATGTGTAGCTGAATATATCAGCCATGATCCAGGCAAGGTGCACCACCCTGGAATCCTTTTGAGCAATTGGAAGTCACCACCAAAAGGAAGAAAAAGAAAAAAAAGAGAAAGAGAGAGAGACCATAAGAAAAAAAAAGAAAAAAAGAAAGAAAGAAAGAGAGAGAGAGAGAAAGAAGAAAAAAAAAAAGAAAAAAAGAGAAGACCTAGCCAGAATGGGCCCCAAAGGTAAGATTTATAATGTATACAGACAAAAATAGACAAACAAAAAGACCAGCAAAAGTAAATGACAAGAAGAAAAAAAAAATCTAAAATGAACCCCAGGTATAAGATTTACATAATACCAGGACAAAGGCAAATACACAGAAATACTGACAGAGGGAGAAGATGGGAGGTTGGTTATAAAACCCAATGTGGGGGAGAAAGTTTATTTTGATTCTTCTTGGGTGTATCTTGATATCTTTGTTAAAAGACTCAACTTGCCATAGATAAAGGGAGATTAAAACTGGTTTATATATAGGGGTAATATTGATTAGGGAAAGAGGATTACCTTGAAGCTTTTATCTATATATTTTAAAAAAAATAGAAAAGGAAAAGAAAAACAGGTATGTATATAAAAAAGTTCAAGTTAATAGGTCATTATGGAATATGTTGTATTAAACCTCTAGTCATAATGGTAAATAGGTTAAAAAAATTAAATGGAACAAAAAATGGTAAATAGGTTAAAAAAATTAAACAGAACAAAAAGAGAATACTGGGAGCTTAATGTATTGTTTTCCCCGATATTGGGGTTTTACAGTTTTATGGGGACCCTGTGGTGGTTGTCCTCTTGTTCTTTTGGCTGGCTTTCTCGGGGAGGGGGTTGCTGCATTGTCTTTCAGGCAGTCTTGCTTGGGTTGAGTCCTCCTGCCCAGAGAGCCCAGAGGAACTGGGCTCTGTGGAAACCGGTTTTTCAGGCTTTTGTTCTTTGGAGGTTTTTGTTTCTATTTTTGTTTTTGTTTGTTTTTGTTTTGGTTGGCTTTTTGTGGCTTTTCAAAGATTCAGTGGAAAGCAAACTGCACCCAGACCTCTGTCTCAGAGAGAAGCCTCAGTCTGCCCTACCCTGGGTGGTCCAGAACACACAGACTCCCCCTCTGCAAACTCTGCTGAGCCATGCAACCTCCCACAGGCAGTGCACATCCCCTGCCACTGTCTCAGGGGTTGCCTAAAGTGCTCGCTTGTCTCTGCACCCCTGTGCCACTAAAACCTCAAGTGATACTGGTCCAGGGAGCCTGTTTCCGGTGGTTGCCTTTGCTGGGACTGCTGTCTGGGGTCCAGACTTCACTAGCTCACATTTAGAGATTGCACTGAATTCAGGCCCTGGCTTGGAGAGTCCAGACCCTTGGCTGGTCCTAGAGAATGCTGGCTAGCTCCAGGATGGAGCCTTCTCAGGTGCCCATGGGTAGTGGGTCAGACCCTGGTCACATAGTACACAAAAGTTCTAGAGAGCACAGGCTGGCACCATCATCAGACTCCCTCATGCAGGGGCAGGAGTGTGCCTAGCTGAGCCATGATACAAGCCCCACAAACCTGGGTCTCTGCTGCACTTTCTCTGGCATGGGTGGCCGCTGGCTTTGGCCATCCTGGGACCGTGGGTTTAGGGCCATGCCTGTGACTGCCTGATTCCACAAGTTGTTCCTTATGATCCTTTGCTCTTTTTGAGTGCTTTTAACCAGACTCCAAGTCAATGCTGGTCCTCAACACAGGGCACTCTCATATTGGTGTATTATTTTCCAATGGGTCATTTCTGGTGGCTCCCTCCCCCTTCTGTTTATTCTCTGATATCAGTCTGATCATTCCCAAACAGCTTTACCTCTCCACTGGAGTCATCCACCCCCATAGAGATCCAGAAGTGTATAATCCTACATCTCAGGCTGATTTCATGGGTGTTCAGAGTGTTCTGGTAGATAAATAGCTCACTTTAGGGGACCAATTGAAATAAGGTCTCCTACTTCTCTGCCATCCTACCCCTCCTTCCAAAGTTGATGTTTTTAATCTTTTATTATAGATGCTTCTACTACTTGTAGTCTACTTATATTCGATTAATTCCTAGCATGAAGTATACTCACGGAATCCTCATATTCTAAAATGAATTTAACTTTGTAAGATTCAAGATGTAATTTATCTTTCTCTTTTTAAAAGTTGAAAACCTAATACTTGGCACCAGTATTTGGAAATGTTTTCAATACTATATCCCTTTCCTCATTAAATAATTTAACAAAGTTTTATTAAGTTTCAACTTTGTCCCAAGTACTGTTTTAGGGATAGTTGGTGTAACAGGAAAAATTTAAACAGACAAAAATCCATACCCTCATGGAAATAACATTCTAGAGGACAGAGATAAACTATAAATAAACATAAAATACCATTTTAAAGGATGAAAAATTCCATTAAGAAAAGTAAAGTTTGAAAGAGTAATAGCATATATTAGGATTGCAATTTTAAATACAATGGTTTGAAAGCACTCACTAAGAAGTGAGCAAAGATTCAAATGTCATTAAGTAGGGAACCAGGTGGATATCTGGTGGAAGATAATTTCAGGTGAAAAGCTACAAGTATAAATGTTCTGAGATAGAAATCTTTAGATCATTCAATAATAAACCAGGTGCCATGTGTCCAGTGTGACTAGAGCAGAGAAAATAGAGTAGAAAACACTGAAAGATGAAGTAACATGAAAATAACAAAATCAGAGCATCTGACCTTATTTTTCACGGTAGGAACTCCAGCTTTACTTTGAGTGATTTGGAGATCTTTGGAAGATGTGGAGAAAAGATGTAATATGATCTTTAAATTTTAATAGGATGATCTGGCCACTCAGTAAAGAGGTAAGAAAAGAAGAATCAAGACCTGTTAGAAGGTGGAGGAGTTAGTTTTTTTTTTTTTTTTTTTTTAAGATATTTATTTATTTGAGAGAGAGAGAGAGTGAGAGAGCACAAGACCAGGGTGAGGGATAGACAGAAAAGCAAGACTCCTCACTGAGCAGGGAGTATGTTGTGGGATTCAGTCTCAAAACTCTGGGATCATGACCCAAGCCAAAGGCAGACATTTAACTAGCCACACAGTCACCCCGGGGCGGAGGAGGTAGTAACAGAAACTTAATTTTATACATTCTGAGTTTGGGGTACTGACTAGAATGCAGGTGGAGATATTAAATAGGAAGTTGGACATAAAATCTGGAGTTTGAGGAAGATCAATGGGCAAGATATATAAATTTGGGATTCATCAGTTTATGAATGGCATGTAAAATCCTGAGATTGGATGGGATCCCCTAGAGTGATTCTGAATAGAGAAGGTTATGTAGCCCTCTAACATTAGGAGGTCACTCGTGTGGATGAAGAGAAACTATTGGAGTAGACTGAAAAGGAATGGAAAGAAAATATGGGTTACTGACAGCCAATTCAAGAAAATGTTTCAAGGAGAAAGCAAAAGACAACCTCTATCAAGGGCTGCTGCATGTGGAGAAAGGTTGAGACTAGAAACTAATGCATTTAGTAAAATAATGTCATTGTTGGCTGTGGCAAGTGGATTTTTGGTGGAGTGAGTAAATGTCTGAAAGGAGTGGATTGAAGAGAGATGAGGAAGAGGGAGATTGGAGACAGAAAACATAGACAACTTTTTCAAGAAGTTTTTCTGTGAAGGGGAACTGGAGGGAAAAGTGAAATTAGGGAAAGGTTTCTTTTTATTTGTTTAAGGAGAAAAGAATCATTTTTTTTCTTCTAAAGTAAGAAAAATTAAAGATGCAGGATGGACAAAGAGTTACAGAGTGAAGTTCCTTGAATAAATAGGAAGACATGGAACCTGGCATACAAGTGTTAGTATTTGCCTTTATTGGGAACACAGGCACTCTGGCCTTCAAAGAGATCCAAGAGAAGGAAAAATATGTGGGTATAGGAAGGTAAGTAGATGTGGTGGTAGAAACTTGCAAATTATTACCCCTGATTGTTTCAATTTTTTAGTAACTTAGAAAGTGAGGTCATCAGTTGAAAGGATAGAGAATGAGGGTTTGAGGGGGTGATTCTATGTGAAATCATTATAGGAAAATAATTAGAAAATGGACAGAAGAGATGGGGTAATATGACTGCTTATTAGCATTAAGGACCCACTTGAAAGAGACATGCCTTTAAGAACATAGTAGTGTGTCTTTTTCCAGCCACATTCTGCTGTGTGTTCTATTATTCTATATATTATCTCTAGATAATAGGAAAAAGAAACTTAGTTGTACTGTCAGAACCATTTGATACCCACCCCCCCAAAAGCTCCCACTATTTCCACTCAGGTTATAACCTAATCACAGGTTGAATTTGAACACAAAGCCTAGGGTCAGTGTGTGCTCCCGTCGCTCTGCTTCCCAGAATATGTATGAATACATGATCATTTAACTCTTATTTTCAGCTCTGTGGAACATTCAGCCTCAAGTGAAAATATCAGATTTTATTTGAGGTAATCATTTAATAAATAACATTTTCATATACATGCATTTTACTTTCAAATTTAGTAACTTAGGAGAGTGTTGTTTTGTTTTGTCCCCAGCAACAACAGTTTTTGAGGTTTCCCTAGAGTTGAAACTCTAATGATATTGTAGAAATAGTCATTTCCCAGAAAAGAAGTCAAAAACAAGTTGGCAGGAACTGACTTCCAATCTACAGTCATAAAATGGGAATGAATGCTATGATTTGTAAGTAACATAAATTTCTTTCCCATATACCTATTTAGGACTTGGAAATTTTAGTCAAAAAGTTCCATATCTATCACGAGGGGTGAAAAAAAAAAAAAAGCTTGCCAAAAAGTTCATTACTTAAAACCTGCATTTTGATTGAAAGGCAATTTAAAGCTCTTAAGGAAATTACTTTGAGATAAAACATCTTACTTTGGGGGGACTGAGATTTTGAGTAGAGGACCATAAAATAGAAATACTGTTATCTTTTGAAGTTCCTAAATTAAATCATTTATGCATAAAAGTATGCTCAGTATCTATTTTAACTTCAATAAGAAGTTGTAATATTTTCCCACCCCAAGATTTTATTTTTAACTGAAACTGTAGTTGGAGAATTGTGGCTATCAATTGGCCTCTAGTGGGAAAATTGCCAGTTAAATGAAATTCTTCACAATTGGCCATCTGGGATTTTTCCTGATGAATTAGCTTTCTGAATGTAGATTGCTTATGTAGTTGTTTATCCCCTATTATTTTGAGGGTGAGTACTAAAAAAGGGGTGCACTTCTCTCTCGTCTTAAAAGTAAGAATTGCCTTTTTCACATTTAGTCATAAACTCATGAATCTTTTTTCTTATTCATTCACATTAATTCTAAGGTCAGGAGCATGCTCAGCAACTATAATATTTCCAGAAGTTACTTGCACAATCTAAACTGCAAGTTTAATTTTTTTTTTCTTACTCTTTTTTAGATGCTGAATGTCTTGACTATGTGCTGTACCCTTTGGGTCATTTCAATTCCCCTTTCATTCTTATAGCTGTATTATTATTTGGCTAAATAGCATCTCTGTCTTTATATATTTTCCTTATTTGGTTACTTACAAAACACAAAAATTGACATGTGCCTCATTAGAAAGGGGAAAAAAAGTCCATAAAATGCTGACACAACATTGTGATACTTAACAATCATCAAGTTCTAAAGAAATTAAGTCTGTAGCAATAATAGTTTTGAATTTTAAATGTTCCATAATTTACGAATGATTCTTATAAGTTTAGTCTCATTCAATTTCATGTACATTTCAAGAAGTTAGGTAAAGCTATGACAAAGAAGAGCATACAAATATTTCAACCATTGTTTAATTTGCAAGGCAAGACTTTATATGGTTAGATTTAATTGTTAATATCCCAAGTAAAATTTGCTGTGATGAGTATGAATTGCCAAATAATTTTCATAATGTGTTTTTTTTAATGAATTAACTTTTTATTTATTTTATTTATTTTTTATTTTTTTATTCTTTTATAAACGTATAATGTATTATTAGCCCCAGGGGTACAGGTCTGTGAATTGCCAGGTTTACACACTTCACAGCACTCACCATAGCACATACTCTCCCCAATGTCCATAACCCCACCACCCTGTCCCTCCCCCTTCCCCTGGCCACCCTCAGTTTGTTTTGTGACATTAAGAGTCTCTTATGGTTTGTCTCCCTCCTGATCCCATCTTGTTTCATTTATTCTTTTCCTGCCCCCCAAACCCCCAACGTTGCATCTCCACTTCCTCATCATGATGTGTTTTTAATAAAAATAATATAAAACATTTTAAATAATACTATCGTATCTATTGCTTTATGATGCTTGTTTTATCAGTCAATAAATAAATTTATTTTGATATTATAATTCATATCACAGAAAGCTATACTAAATGTTAGCTTTTAGGTGCTTTTAATTTCTTTAGTAAATAAAAAATCCATCAAAACCTAAAGATTATTAAAGTATATGGGAATTGATAGAATTCTTGATAGACCAACATAATGATACACCAGGGTGATATATATATATATATATGGCATATATATATATATATGGCATTAGTATTTCTCTGTATTTCTTTGCATTTTCTTCACATAAGATTTACATTTAGTATAAAGCTGAATGACAATTAGTTTTGTGAAAATATTGGGTATATACCTATGGAAAGAAAAATTTGAAGTCCAAACATAATGGAAAAAAAAAAGTTTAAAATTTAAATCCCGAGATCAACTCTACGTTTTCTCTCCCTCTCCTTTCTCCTTCCCCCACCCCCATTCCCTTTCTTTCTTTCTCCTACCTCCCTTCCTCCCTTTCTCTCTTCTCTTCTCTTCTCTTCTCTTCTCTTCTCTTTCTTTCTTTTTTTTTTTTTTTTTCCTCTCTTCTGATAACAAAATTGTTAACATTCTCTGGATCTCATTTGACCAATACCAGGGAAAGAAAAAGTAATATGACCTTGCTTCAAACTGAATTTTCCAGTTTAAAACTTGGTGTCTTTGGGGTTAATTTAGGCTCCCCCCCCCTACATTTATTTTTCCCCTCTCTTGTCAGTGGTAGCTAGATATAGGGGCAAACTACGTTATATCATGGCAGCTGGTGAGGAGCCTCTGACACATCTGCTTTCTTCTCTATTCTCATGACCATGTACTGAGAATATAGCTGATGATACAGAACTTTCTCATGCATGCTGGCATCCACTGTTTCTGCTGTTCCTTGCCATGGCCTCTGGTTATAAAGTTCTTTTACTTTATTCCCAGATGTCTTCAAACTCATGAACTCTTTTGAGTAGTATCTTGACCTCAAAGACATGTGGGAAAACCTTGATCTTGGCCAACTTAATGTTGGGTCAGGGCGGAACACTTTTTGGTTCTCTCACTGCCTGAAGATGCTATACCATTGAGTCTACTCTAGGACTGCAGTCCAACATTCAGACTGAAAACCTTATATGGAAACCTCATGCTGGAGTTCAAGAAAGGAAGTGGGACCTTTCTATTCTCAGATTTTTTCCTAACATACCTAAATTCCTATTACAGTGTTCCTATCCCTGAGGTTCCTCACAGGTTCTGAAGGACTCAAGACTTTCCTAACTCTCATTGTGTATCCTCTAAATCTCTCTAGAACCCCTGCGTAGCCTAGGAATAGATTTAATCTTTTTTGTTTCATGGCAAACTGGAATACATTTCCTCCTACCCCCTGGTAGTTGCTATCATAAATTTTAGTAATCTCTGGGCTCTAGGATTCTTTTTTTAATTTTTTTAAAATTTTTTTTATTTTAAAGATTTTATTTATTTATTTGACAGAGAGAGATCACAAATAGGCAGAGAGGCAGGCAGAGAGAGAGAGGGGGAAGCAGGCTCCCTGTGGAGCAGAGAGTCCGATGTGGGGCTCGATCCCAGGACCCTGAGATCACGACCCGAGCCGAAGGCAGAGGCTTAACCCACTGAGCCACTCAGGTGCCCCTGTGCTCTAGGATTCCAATGTTAATTACTTGAAATCTACAAATTTATTCTCTATTCAGGACATCCAGATCTTGAAAATTAAAATATTGGTTTCAGAACTGTTTTTTTTTTTCAGAATTGGAAACCAACACTGCATTCTGTCTTGTCTGTTCCTAGTTGGAGCTGGCTGGACCTAGCTGTTCTTTTGAGGCATGATTGATTATCATTTTTTTGAAGGAAGAGCAGCCACACTAGAGGACTATACCAGAAAATATACATAATTCAGTTACATTTAGAAGGAATATGTACCTTTCTTTACCTAGATATTTAAATACGATACATTTGGTGTTGATTAAAATTCATTATCAATTGCTATTTAGAATTGTGCCCACAAATTTTATAAAATCAAAACTACAGTAAAGGCACTTTTTAAAAAGTAATTTCTCCCTAGTCAAATAAAGATACTGCTTTTCAGGAACCTCCATACTGTCTTCCATGGTGGCTACACCAGTTTGCATTTTCAGCAGCAGTGCATGAGCGTTCCTTTTCTCCACATCCTTGATGAAAGAAAATTATTAAATTTCCTCTTCAGCCAGTTATTTTAAGCAAAACTTTTCTAGATGGCTATGTTTGGAAGAATCCTGAAAAATATTACCTGCTGTATATTGCTAATCTGTCTCCAGCTGTGAAAAATAAACTTTCTTTGACCACACATTGTAGTGTTCATTGTGCAATTAGATTGCAACTGCTAATAGATAGCATTTCCTTCTCTCTCTAATCCTCAACTCAATAACTTTATAAATATTTAACATGCTTAAATTAGAAGCAGGAGAGTAGGAGATCATTCTGGTAATAGTTAGCTTTCAGATTTTGAAAGCAAACAAGAGGCTCTATATGCAATAAAAAAAGAAAAAAAAAAGAATCCTTGTAAGGTGAAGGTATCTCTTTTCACACTGAGTAGTTTCTCAAACTTTGTCATAATGGTTCTGCTTCTGTTTTAGGGAATATGTCTTCTATGTAGGTTTAGAATGCTTTGATTCCAAGGACTCCTCTCATTTATCTCCAGGGACACCTAAATTATTTAAGACTTTCATTTAAAGTTACAGCAACAATATATAACTTCAACCAAAAACCCAAGACTTTCTCAGTAGTTTTAGTTGTTTTACTCTATTAACATATAAACATAATAAAGCTAATTTAGGCCTCCAGGGAAGTTATAAAAGCATTTGAATTCTAAACACATTTTAACAAACATGTTTGTTATTTGAACTTTATTATTTAAACTTCACATTTTCTTAGCCTTCGACTACAAGAGATATACTAATATTGGAAAATACAGATATCCTTTATCACTTACTTTGAAAAGTAGTGAATTAATTCCTATTAGGGGACAAGATATTGGTTGATAAACCTCTTTACATTCAATGCTAAGAGAATATGGTTGACAGGCTGTAGTGAGGATTACATGATGACCATTTTCATTTTTTGCCAAGAAAATAAAACTAAAATCCTTTATAGAATACTAGGTGTAATTGAATCTACTTAATTTAAAAATTAATTAAAAAACATACTAACTTGTAGTCAGATTTTATTACAGTAAAGTTCTGTGCTTTTTAAAACATACAGTTGAAACTTTACTTTCAGAAATGGTAGTAATCTATAGAATTAATGCTCTAGACCAGTGGTTTTCAAACTTTACACTCAGAAATATTTTGTACTCTTAAAAATAAAAAAGGGGGACGCCTGGGTGCCTCAGTTGGTTAAGCGGCTGCCTTCGGCTCAGGTTCTGATCCCAGCGTCCTAGGATCGATTTCCACATCGGGCTCCTTGCTCGGCAGGGAGCCTGATTCTCCCTCTGCCTCTGCCTGCCACTCTGTCTGCCTGTGCTCCCCCTCTATCTCTCTGTGTCTCTCTCTCTAACAAATAAAAAAAATTTAAAAAAAAATCAAAAAGGACCTCAAAGAGATTTTAATGTGGCTTCTACCTAGTTACAAATTTATCATATTAAAAATTAAAACAGAAATTTACCAATTATTTATTGATTTAATGATTTATTTAAAAATAAAAATAATAAGCCAATTTTATATTAACCTAAATATGTTTTATTAAGCTTTGTAAATCTCTTTAATGATCAGATTAATAAAAGCCAACAGACTTCCCATACCTGCTTCTGCATATGTGATATCGCATATCATGTAGGTTCTAGACTATTACACTGAACACTGTGAACAGATGAAAGTGGAAAAGAAAAATAAAACCATGTGACTTATATTAAAAAGAGAGACTGTCATTCCTCATGAAATTTCTTCTATGACCTATCTAATATCTGCATTCATGTAAACAATAATATGAGAACTTGAGGTTTTTGCAGCATAGAATGCTTAAATTGGATGTTTAAATCATTTTATTCTCAAGATGGTAAAATGATCTGTCAGGAACTTCCAAAAATTTGTGATAATGCAGCTATAGTGCTTCTTCCTACATAATAAAAAACCATGTGCATATATGCATAATATACTAATACATAAATAATGTCCCCAATCATGTTGGATAAAACAAAAATCTCTATGACTTAGAATACCTGCTTTACCTCCTCTTCCTCCAGGTTGAGCATCAGTATATGTACCTGAGGAATCGATTCATCCTCTATGCTTACATGTTACCTCCTCCAGACTAATGGCAGCCTTCTTCCATCTACACTTGCTCAGATCTCTAGGGCACTCATCACATTTCTGTATTGATCTTCTTTCTCTCTCTCTCTCTCTCTCTCCCTTTCTCTCTCTTTCTGTCTTTCTCTGTGTCTCTGTGTGTCTTCTTTGCCTATCAAAGGCTGGTGTCATTAATATGAAGCTATACATTTTATTGAATGAGTAGGATTCTGGTTTTTTACTATTTTATCAAGTCCAGTTGAAGTTGACTTCTGTACTGGACTCATATTAGAAGAATTGGATTTTTGTCACTTTTCTTTATGCTACCTTTGTTTCCCATTACCATCTCTTTTATTTCCAACTTTCTACCAAAATAGAATATGATAGAATATACTCTTTCTGACTTTAGCAACGTAGAATATAATGCATATGCCCTGGGGGAGCACATATATTACTGACTTGTCATTAAACTGTAAATAAAAGTAGAACTGAACAATGGCTATAGAGGCCATTGGAAAAAGTGAAATGGCTCTAATTAGAGAATAATGTTGAGAAGGAAATTACTTTTTGTGCATTCTAGTTAACAAATACAGATGTTGGAATTTTCTGGTAGCGACCTGCAGGATCCAGAATTAGAGGTACATTAGACAGTGATTCAGAAAATGTAACTGACTTGGTTAGTAAAATATTAATGAAGAAATTGTTTGGCTTTGCAGTCACCCATTTATATTTTCTTGGCTATACTTTGTAGTCATGCTCTTAGGGGAGAACTGTAACACTCCCAAACTAACAACTAATTATTGAGTTGAGTTGGAATGTTTTAAAAAATCCAAATAGAGTATAATTTTGATTACTGAAAACTTGTGATATTTTAAAATTTTTAGATTTATGTGTAATATTACAAAAAAGCACAAGTATTGTGCTTTAAGCTGCTTATATTTGCATTTTATTGTTGATAATACTAATAACTATAAGACTTTGTTTTAAAATATATATTTTTTGAATTTTGATATTGTTTATGTTTCCATCTATGCAGTTCATATTGGAACAAAGAGAATCTTTAACAATTAACTGGCTATGGAGAAGTATATCCATTTTTTCCTTGCATTTTTTCACTTGACAATGTTTGAGTATGCACACAAGTGTGCATATATGCCTGTGAGTATGAGAAAGAAACCAGCAAAAAATCATTCTTCCTTTCCATTTATTTTGGGACATCTTATCACCACAACTTAGAACTGAATCAAAAAGAAAATGTCTAAAATAATATAGATGAACTTAAAATAAAAGTACAGCTTAGATAGATTTTTAAAATTAGCGGCAAAGTTATCTTATTAAACAAGTGTCTATAATATTGTAAATAATGGAAAAGTCACCTTGTTTTTCTCATTCCTCTTAAGGATTATTAATAAGCGTAATAAAGCTACGTGAAGAGGTAACAGAAGAAAAAGCAAAATAATTATAATCCCTCTATTTTCACCTAGAAAACCAAGAAACTTAACAAGAGACATATAATTTTAAGTCCTTCTACAAAAATGTCCATTCTTATAGAAAAATGTCAGATGCTAGCTTTATTGCTGTCATCATACATTACATGTCTTATGAATGAATTCTTACTCATGATTTCTTTTAGGGAAGTGTTTAGGTGTGTTCTTCTGTGGAGTTAAAATTTAGTCAACTCTGATCTCCCTTTTTGAGCTTTTTCCATTCCAAATATGCCATCTCTGGCATTCACACTTTCCAGATGTTATTGGGATTCTGCAATTTTAAAATACTTTATTTTAAAATACTTTAAAATACAAATTTAAAATACTTTAAAATACTTTTATGATTTCACTACTCTAGTAGTCAAGCCTTTAGGACAAAAACCAGGAAATATTCCAGGCATGTTAAACACCAAGGTATTTAATGCAGGGGAATAAGTGCTTAGAAAATGGTTGGAAATGCTGAGAGAAGTGAAAGTCAAGGGAAGATTGCCAGCATAGCTCATTTAAAGGATACAGAAGACCACTGTTACCTAGAGGCAGTCTATAGCCATCTACAGTTCCTGTGGGCATCTGAATGAGGGTGAAAAGCACACACAGAAATACCAATTCTAGAAGCTGTAACTGCTTCTAAACAATTTCATAACATTACTTGCTAGCCAAAAGTACAGCAGGAAATATCTGGTTGCAAAACTGAGAGTTCAGGGCACCTGGGTGTCTCAGTTGCTTAAGCATCTGCCTTTGGCTCATGTCACGATCTCAGGATCCTAGGGTGGAGTCCAGGTTTGTTTGTGCTTCCTGCTCAACAGGGAGTCTGCTTCTCCCTCTCTCTCTGCCCCTCCCCCCGATCTTGCATGCGTGCTCTCTCTCTCTCAAATAAATAAGCAAAAATTTTAAAAACAAACCAAACAAAACTCCTCTAAGAGTTCATCAATTGAACCTAACTTGCATTCTAGAATACTAGCTATAAAGAAACCTAGAATATGTGATTCTGAGTTTCCCATTCTAAGTTTTATAGAAGAGGACATAGAAGAGGTTGGAAACTGATGTAAAATATTAATCATCATATCCAACACACAGGGACTATTTATTTTTCTACAAGTGTCTATTCATTTAACTCATATCTTTCTGAATTTAGTTCAAGATGTCTGGATAATTTGAATTTGTTTAGGGATGTTTTATGTACCATTACTCTTAAGAACTTCTATGCCGAATGTGGGAACTATAACTTTGCTATCAAATATCAAATATTTTATGTCTTCCAGCTAAGTGAAAGGAATGTCTTAAGCTGCTCAAGTGGGAAAATATAGGGCTATAAGAATTTAAATATAAGTAAACTCATTTATTATATAAAGTGAAAATTTTGTTTGGCTGGTAACTTGAGGTTTAAAAATATAATTTTCAAATTGATAATATTAGATAAGCCAAAAAAGCAAAAGATGAAGGAAATTGAAAAGAATATTTTGCACATTCTGTTCATCAGATTCATGCATTTCAAATTTAATTTTATGCTGTTTCATCATTAGTTTGATGCTCTGACTGGGTTTTTAAAAATAATGTGACAAAGAGAAGATTGACTATATCTAACTCACTAGTGTAAATATGACTAAGATAGTAGAATATAATAGATATGAGAAATGCTGAATATTATACATATATTTTTATACTATGGCTAAATAGGATATAGATTTTTCTAGTTGCTGAGCCAAATGATGGAAATGTTTTAACCTGTTATTTCACTATATCCAAACTGCTTGAAATATTTTCCATTTTTTAGGTTTTACTATAAAAGTGTGTTATGAATAAGACTAATATAATTCATGTTTTATATTAAATGAAATCTGTAAAGCATTTTGAGACACATTTCCTAATTTGTCAATCATAAGTGCCCTGTGAAACAGGTATACAGCAATTATTGGCTTGTTTTACTGTAGGACTCAGAGAAGCTTTGCTACTTGCCTAAGCTCACACCTGAATGAGGGATAAATCTGGGTCTAAAATTTAGATCTGCTGAATTTCTGTTGCAATGTTTATAAAACTATCATGAATTTAGTAAGATACTGTCTTTCTGGAATGCACACTTAATAAATATTATGTAATTGTAAATGCTCAATGTATTTGATGAATTACATTGGTTCTAACTTCCAGTATAATTTTAATAGAGACTTTATTATAAATCAAACACCTAGATTAGACAGTTGGGATTGATTTGATTTAACACATGTTCTAGATATTATCTATTAACTCTTGAATAAAAACAGTGAGTTGTATGATGTATATTTGCATATGTCTTATGTGTAATGTAAGAACTATGTATGTATAAATATCAGATTACCTATATACTAAACCCATACATACTTATACTGTAGTATGACATATCTATATCTCATACTACACACATAGACACACATATTCCTCAGTTATAGGGCCTACAAAATGCTTCCCCTGAGGAAAAAAAAAAAGTTTGAGTTGATATCTGAGAGAAGACTAGAAGTTGCATAGGAGGGATAGTGGATTTGGGGAGAGGTATCTATCTCATAGACTTGCATTAAAAGAGAATAGGTAAGAACAGAAGTGGAAAACTTAATAAATGAAAGGACAATTTTATGTAGTAAATAATAGATCTCCCACTATTTTTCTTTGTGCCTTTGTGGTGGAAGTAAGAAGGCTGTTGAATGACTTAGAACAAGATTAGGAGATATGTTAAAGGACTGAAAGACTACAGACAAAGATGTGTACCAAGAAAAAATTGGGATGCAAGGAGAAGAGGCTAAAACTGCAGTATCTTTTCATGTCATTGGGTGGGAAAGGAGATGAACTGTGGCAGAAGATCAGATTTTGTTATTTCTGGTGGTGTGCCCTACTTTGGCCTTTTTGTCACTTATATCTTTATGTAGCATTCTGTCTAGCAATCTATGCATTTATGTGTACTACAGATGGAAAATAATACTTTAAAAAGAAGCATTTTGTGTATGTTCTTTCGACAGCCTTTGCTGAAAAGAGAAAGAAAGAGGGGGTATATTCTATTCATATAATTTCTAAATTTTTCTTTAATTCCTCTTTTATTATCCAGAGGTAAGAAGTGATTAAATTTTACTGATCATTCTTTTAACCAGATTCTTTAAAAAATATCAAGTATCCCAAATTGATCCTCTGAATATGTGCATTATTCTTTTTCTTTTTTCCTTTTCATGACTGGTTTTATGTTAAGAGCTGAATCATTCGTGATCCTTACATTTCACCTGTATCTATAATGTCTGTGTTCAACTTAGTAGAGCCTGAATTACCAAAATGATATGTGTGAGTTGTATATTATTTTTTGTTATTCATTTTCCAGGTTTATCGAGATATAATTGCCATATAACATGGTATAAGTTTAAGGTATACAATTTTTTTAAAAGATTTTATTTATTTATTTGACAGAGATCACAAGTAGGCAGAGAGTCAGGCAGAGAGAAGGGGGGGAAGCAGGCTCCCTGCTGAGCAGAGAGCCCAATGCGATGTGATCCCAGCACCCTGAGATCATGACCTAAGCTGAAGGCAGAGGCTTAACCCACTGAGGCACCCAGGCTCCCCAAGGTGTACAATGTATTGATTTAATACACTTATATATTATGAAATAATGTTGTTTTAGCATTAGCTAACACCTCTATCATCTAATGTAATTACCCTGTTTTTTTGTGGTGAGAACATTTAAGATCTACTCTCCTAGCAACTTTCAAGTATATAATACAGTATTGTTAACTGTAGTCACCATTCCCAAAATGTATTAATCTTATATCCAAAAAATGGTATACTTTGACCAACATTTCACTTTTTTTTGTTCTTAAATAGCAAGTTATTTATAATAAAATAGATAATTCATATATTACTTTAAAATGATCATGTGAGAATATATGTCATAAAGCCTTTGCAACTGTAAAACTCCACAGTGTTCCTGGAATTTAAATGTGCTTTGAACATGCCACTCATTTTAAACATACCTAATCTCTTTGTCACTCTCTTTCTATTTATTTGGTTATTTGCCCTGTATTTGAATAGATTATTATTTAATATGCTATTGTGAATTATTTTTCAGTTTTCTTCTATTTTTAATCTTTTACTGGTGGGTTTTAGAGACAATAACCACTGTGTATTTTACATGCTTATTGCAGTTGGACATGCAGTATCTGAGGATGATTACTATAATAATCAAGTTAGGGACACCTGGGTGGCTCAGTCAGTTAAGTGTCTGACTCTTGATTTCTGATTAGGTCATGATCTCAGGGTAATGAGATTGAGTGCTGTGAAGGTCTCCATGCTGAGTGTGGAGCTCACTTAGGATTCTTTCACCCTCTCCCTATTTCTCCCCCACCCCCATTTGGTTCTCTCTCTCTAAAATAAACAAACAAACAAAAAACAAAAAAAAAACCACATTTTTTGTTTTATTTTATTTTTTCAGTGTTCCAAGTTTCATTGTTTATGCACCAAACCCAGTGTTCCATGCAATACATGCCCTCCTTAATACCAACCACCTGGCTCACCCATCCTCCCACTCCCCTCCCTTCCAAAACCCTCACATTGTTTCTCAGAGTCCACAGTCTCCCATGGTTCATCTTCCCCTCCAATTTCTCTCAATTCACTTTTCCTTTCCCTCTCCTAATGTCCTCCATGTTATTCCTTATGCTCCACAAGTAAGTGAAACCACTTGATAATTTCTTTTCTCTGCTTGACTTATTTCACTCAGCATAATCTCCTCCAGACCCTTCCATGTAGATACAAAAGCTGGGTATTCATCCTTTCTGCTGGAGGTGTAATATTCCAATGTATATATGAACCATATCTTTTTTATCCATTCGTCTGTTGAAGGGCATCTTAGCTCTTTCCACAGTTTGACTATTGTGGCCATTGCTGCTATAAACATTGCGGTACAGATGGCCCTTCTTTTCACTGCACCTGTATCTTTCTGGTAAACACACAGTAGTGCAATTGCAGGGTCATAGGGAAGCTGTATTTTTAATTTCCTTAAGAAATTCCTTTGAATCTACACTGTTTGCCAAAGTAGTTGCACCAACTTGCATTCCCACCAACAGTGTAAGAGGGTTCCCCTTTCTCCACTTCTTCTTTAACACTTGTTTCTTGTCTTGTTATTTTGGCCATTCTAACTGGTTTAAGGTGCTATCTCAATGTGCTTTTGATTTGAATCTCCCTGATGGCTAATGATGATGAACATTTTTTTTTCATGTGTCTGTTAGTCATTTGTATGTCTTCTTTGAAGAAGTATGTGTTCATATCTTCTGCCCATTTTTTGATGTGATTATCTGTTCTTTGGATGTTGAGTTTGAGGAGTTCTTTATAGATCTTGGATATCAGCCCTTTGTCTATAGTGTTATTTGTGAATATTTTCTTCCATTCTGTGGGTTGCCTCCTTGTTTTGTTGACTGTTTCCTTTGCTGTGCAGAAGCTTTTTATCCTGATGAAGTCTCAAAAGTCCATTCTCGCTTTTGTTTCTTTTGCCTTTGGAGACATATCTTGAAATAAGTTGCTGTGGCCAATGTCGAAGAGGTTACTGCCTATGTTCTCCTGTAGGATTTTGATAGATTCCTGTCTTACATTGAGGTCTTTTATCCATTTCGAGTTTATCTTTGTGTATGGTGTAAGAGAATGGTTGAATTTTGTTCTTCTATACATAGCTCTCCAAATTTCCCAGCATCATTTATTGAAGAGACTGTCTTTTTTCCACCATATATTTTTTCCTGCTTTGTTGAAGATTATTTGACCATAGAGTTGCAAGTCCAATCTGTACTCTATTCCATTCCACTGGTCTATGTGTCTGTTTTTGTGCCGGTACCATGCTGTCTTGGTGATCACAGATTTGTAGTAAAGCTTGAAATTAAGCAACATGATGCCCCCAGTTTTGTTTTTCTTTTTCAACGTTTCCTTAGCAATTCAGGGTCTCTTCTGGTTCCATACAAATTTTAGGATTATTTGTTCCAGCACTTTGAAAAATGCTGGTGGAATTTTGACCAGAATGGCATGGAAACTATAGATGGCTCTAGGCAGTATAGACATTTTAACAATGTTTATTCTTCTAATCCATGAGCATGGAATGGTCTTCCATCTTTTTGTGTCTTCTTCAATTTCTTTCATGAGTGTGTTCTGTAGTTCCTTGAGTACAGATCCTTTACTCTTTGGTTAGGTTTATTCCCCAATATTTTATGGTTCTTGGTGCTATAGTAAATGGAATTGATTCTCTAATTTCCATTTCTATACTTTCACTGTTAGTATAGAAGAAAACAACTGATTTCTGTACATTGATTTTGTATTCTGCCACATTACAGAATTGTTGTATGAGTTCTAGGAGTTTGGGGGTGGAGTCTTTGGGTTTTCCATATAAAGTATCATGTCATCTGCAAAGAGAGAGAGTTTGACTTTTTCATTGACAATTTGAATACTTTTTATTTCTTTTTGTTGTCTGATTGCTGTTGCTAGGACTTCTAGTACTATGTTGAACAACAGTGACAAGAGTTAACATCCTTGTCATGTTCCTGATCTCAAAGGGAAGGCTGTCCACCTTTCCCCATTGAGAATGATATTTGCTGTTGGTTTTTCAAAGATATATTTTAAGAAGTTGAGGAATGTGCCCTCTATCCCTATACTTTGAAGGGTTTTAATCAGGAACAGATGCTGTACCTTGTCAAATGCTTTTTCTGCATCCATTGAGAGGACCATGTGGTTCTTCTCTCTTCTCTTACTGATTTGTTCTATCACATTCATTCATTTTTGAATGTTGAACTACCATTGTATCCCATGGATAAATCCCACCTGGTCATGATGGATGATCTTTTTAATGTACTGTTGGATCCTATTAGCTAGGATCTTGTTGAGAATCTTGGCATCCTTATTCATCAGGGATATTGGTCTGAAATTCTCCTTTTTGGTGGGGTCTTTGCCTGGTTTGGGGATCAGGGTAATGCTGGCTTCATGGAAAGAGTATGGAGGTTTTCCTTCTGTTTTTGTTCTTTGAAACAGCTTCAGGAGAATAGGTATTATTTCCTTTTTGAACGTTTGGTAGAATTCCTGGGAATCCATCAGGTCCTGGGGTCTTGTCTTTGGGAGGTTTTTGATCACTGCTTCACTCTCGTTACTAGATATTGGTCTATTCAGGTTGTCAATTTCTTCCTGTTTCAGTCTTGGAAGTTTATAGGTTTCCAGGAATGCATTCATTTCTTCTAGGTTACTTAACTTATTGGCATATACTGTTGATAATATTTTATGATGGTTGTTTATATTTCCTTGGTTTTATGATCTCTCACCTTTCATTCAGTTTTATTAATTTGGGTCTTCTCTCTTTTCTTTTGGATTAGTTTGGCCAGTAGTTTATCAATCTTATTAATTCTTTCAGAGAACCAGCTTTTAGCTTCATTTATGTGTTCTACTGTATATCTAGGTTATAACTCATTGATCTCTGCTCTAATCTTGATTATTTCCCTTCTTGTGCTTGGGGTTGGCTTAATTGTTGTTGCTTTTCCAGTTCTTCAAGGTGTAAAGAGAATTGGTATATTCGGAATTTTTCAATTTTTTTGAGTGAAGCTTAGATGGCTATGCATTTCCCCCTTAGGACCACCTTTGCCGTATCCCATAGGTTTTGGACTGATGTGTTTTCATGTTCATTGGTTTCCATGAATTGTTTAAGTTCTTCTTTGATTTCCTGGTTGATCCAAACATTCTTGAGCAGGATGGTCTTAAGCTTCCAAGTGTTTGAATTCTTGCCAAACTTTTTTTGTGTTTGAGCTCCAGTTTCGAAATACTGTGGTCTGAACATATGCAGGGAATAAACTCAGTCTTTTGGTATTGGCTGAGCCCTGATTTGTGACCTACTATGTTGTCTATTCTAGAAAAAGTTCCATGTGTGCTCAAGAAGAATGAATATTCTGTTGTTTTAGGGTAGAATGTTCTGTATATATCTATGAAGTCCATCTGGTCCAATGTGTCATTCAAAACTCTTGTTTCTTTGTTGATTTTCTGCTGAGATGATCTTTCTATTGCTGAGAATGGTGTTTCAAGATCCCCTGCAATTAATGTATTCATATCAACATGACTCTTTATTTTGATTAACAGTTGTCTTTAGTTGGATGCTCCCGTAATGGGGACATAAATATTTACAAGTGTTAGATATTTTTGGTGGATAGACCCTTTAAGAATGATGTAGTGTCCTTCTGTATCTCAGTCTACAGTCTTTAGCTTAAGATCTAATTCATCTGATATGAGAATTTCTACCCCAGCTTTCTTTTGAGGCCCATTGACATGAAAGATGGTTCTCCATCCCTTCACTTTCAGTCTGGATATATCCCAAATCAGTCTCTTATAGAGAATATATGGACAGGTCCTGTCATTTTATCCAGTCTGCAGCCCTGTGCTATTTTCTGGGAATATTTAGGCTGTTCACATTGAGAATGATTATTGAAAGATAAAGGTTTTTTGACATCATGTTGCCTGAGATGTTCATGTTTCTATATATTGTCTCTGTAAATTTCTGTTCTATGACACTCTTGCATTCTTTCTTCTTTTATAGAACCTCTCTTAATATTTCTTACCGTGCCAGCTTGGTGGTCACATACTCTTTAAACCTTGCTGGTCTTGGAAGCTCTTTTTCTCTCCATCCATTCTGAATGTCAGCCTTGGTGGATAAAATATTTTTAGTTGGATATTCTTCCCTTTCATGCACTGAATATGTCTTGCCAGCCTTTTCTGGCTTGCCAGGTTTCTGTGGACAGGTCTGACGTTATTTTGATGGTCCATCCTCTATATGTAAGGTTTCTCTTCCCCATAGCTGCCCTTAGGACCTCTTGTCTAAAATTATGATTCATGAATTTCACAATCAAGTGTCTGGAGGTCTTTCTGGATTCATTTATCTTGGGGGATATCCTTTTTACCTCTAGGACATGAAGATTTGTTCCCTTCCCCAGACTAGGGAAATTTTCATCCAGAATTTGTTCAACTATATCTTCTATTCTTCTTTCTTTCTCCTCCCCCTCAGGAATCCCAATAATTCTGATGTTGGAATGTTTCATGGCATCATTTATTTCCATAATTCTGTTTTCATGGCTCCTAAGCTGTTTGTTTCAGGCCCCCTCCTGATCCTTCTTTTCTATCCGTTTGTCTTCTAGATCACTAATTTAACCTTCAATCTCAGTTACCCTAGCTGTTAGAGTATTTGGATTAGATTGAATCTCACTGATAGCATTTTTTAGTACTTCCAGATTAGCCCTCACTTCCACCCCTAGAGTTTCCATGTTGCCACTAATGGTCTTCTCCAACCTAACCATTGCCTGGATAATTGTTACCCTGAATTCCCTTTACAACATACTGTTCATGTCTATATCCAATGGATCTAAGGCAGAGGGCCATCTCTGAATTTTTCCTCTGTTGGGTGTTCCTCCTCCTCGTCATTTTTGTGAAAGGTGGTTGAAGGGATGTATAGCTGAATATATCAATCTAGGCAAGGTGCACCCGAGAAACTTTTGGAGCAATTGGGAGTCACCACCAAAAGAAGAGAGAGAGAGAGAGAGAGGAAACTGAGCCAAAATGAGCCCCCAAAGTAAGATTTATAAGGTACATAAATAAAAACGAACAAAAAGACCAACAAAAGTAAAAGACAAGAAAAAAAAAAGACCTAGACAAATTGAACCCCAAGAATAAGATTTACATAGTACAAAAACAAAATCAAATACAGAGGAACACTAACAGAAGAACAAGATATGAAGATGATTATAAACCCTTGATGTGGGTGAGGAAGTTATTTGTTACCAAAATAACAAAGAATCTTGTTATCTTTGTTAAAGGACTCAACTTTCCAGAGATATGGGGAAATTAAAACTGGTTTATATATAGAAGTAGTATTGAATAGGGAAAAAGGATTGCTTTGAAGCTAATATCTATATGTATAAAAAAAGAAAGGAAGAGAAAAAGAAACAGGTATATGTATGAAAAAAGTTCAAATTAAAAAGTTATTATGGAATATGTTGTATTAAATCTCTAGTTGTAATGGTAAGTAGGTTAATTGTGAGAACAAATTTAAAACAAAAAGAAAAAAGAAAAAAAGTTGTATCTATGAAATATACAGGTTTGGGGGCAGTACCAGGAGCTTAATATATTGTTTTCCCCTGCTATTGGGGTTTTACAGTTTTATGGAGACCCTGTGGTGGTTGTCCTCTCACTCTTTGGCTTGCTTTCTGGGGGAGGGTCCTGTCTTGCTTGGGCTGAGATGTCCTGCCCCCTGTCAAGGGACTTGGCTCTGTGGAAACCGGTTTTTCAGACTATCGCTCTCAGTAGGTTTTTGTTCTTTGGTGGCTTTTTATGGCTTTTTGGAGGGTCAGAGCAAAGAATCTGTCTGCACCCAGACTTCTGCCTCAGAGAAGACTCAGTCTGCTCCCCTCTGGGTGGTCCAGAACACACAGACTCCCTCTCTGAAAGCTCCGCTGAACACTGCAGCCTCCCACAGGTGGTGCACACCCCCTAGCCGCCATCTCAGTGGTGCCTGAGGCCCCTGCTTATCTCTGCACCCCAGTGCCATTAAAACCACAAGGGATATTGGTCCTGGTGAGCCTGAACCCAGGTGACTGCCATTGCCTGGACTGCTGTCTGGGGTCCATGCCTATGCCCAGTGAGCTCACACTCAGAGGAGGTGTAGGCCATGGAAGGCTGTGGGCCAAGGGATCCCAGCCACAGCTCCCACCAGGTTCTCTCAGGTGTGGGCAGAAGTGTGCTCAGAACCCATGGTCATGCAGGTTGCAGAAGGCTGTGGCCCAGAGGATCCTGACCGGTGTTCACACTGGGCTCTCTCAGGCGTGTAGGCCAGAGTATGCCCAGTGGGGTGGTGGTGCAAGCAGACAGCTGCAGGCTCAGGGACCACAGGCTGGACCCCTGCTGGACTCTGTCATGGTGCTTACTGGTGGTGACTGTCCTGAGACTGTGGGTTTGGGCCTGGATGGTGACCAGCCAATTCCACCAGTTGCCCCTTAAGATCCTTTGCTCTTTTTGAGTGCTTTTAACCAGTCTCCAAGTTAATGCTGGTCCCCAATCACAGGGCATCCTCATATTGGGGTATTACTTTCCAGTGGGTTGCTTCTGGTGGCTCCCTCCCCCCTCCAATATTGGTCTGAGTGTTCCCACTCTGTGTTACCTCTCCACTGATGTCTTCTGCCCCCATAGAGGTCCAGAAGTTATAATCTTACATCTCAGGCTGATTTCATGGGTGTTCAGAGTGTCCTGGTAGATATTTAGCTCACTTTAGGACACCAGTTGAAACAGGGGCTCCTACTTCTCTGCCATTTCGCCCCTCCTCAAAAAAAAAAAAAAAATATATATATATATATATATGAACACTACTAACTTTCCTCTAAAATATTCTATACGGATATTTAATTCTTGATCTATATGAATATATGCTCATGGAACTGGCTGCCAACAACAACAGAATAATATCAACTATAATAATGTTGCCATAGTAAACTAGACAGTGTGGTATAGGCAAAAGGAAAGGCAACAGGACCAAAGCAACAAATAATGTCCAAAATAGACATCCACATATACGGTTATCTGATTTATGACAAAGGAGTCAATGCAGTAACTGGTACTCGAATCTATTAGATATATGAGTATGAATATTTAGCCCTACCACTTTCCATATACAAAAGTATATATAGATGGATTATATATATTAAATAAAGGTGATATTAAAACATTTTTAAAAGATATGAGGACATCTTTATTTTGAAAAAACAATAATTTTTTAAAATGTCACGGAAATCATTAACCATAAAGAAAGTTAAATTAGACTTTATAAATAATTATTTGCATAATCAAAAGATATTAAGAGATATCACTAAGGTAAGCTTCAGAGTAGGATAAATGTTACCAATTTATACATGCAACAAGATTTGTATCCAGACTATATAAAGAATATCTAAAAATCAATAACATAAAGGCAAACTACCGAACAGGAAATTTGATAACTGTATTGCCAAAAGAATATCCAAATAGCTGATACATATTGAAAATTACTTTGTTAGTCTTCAAGGAGATGCAAATTGATCTTACTAAGGAACTATTAGAATAGAAGAAAAAGAATATTAAATGTTGGCAAGGATAAAGAACAATTTGTTCTCTCACCCATTTCTAGTGTGGCTATAGTTTATGTAACTACTAGGAAAGCTACTTGATGTATACACTTATACTGAACATATGTCCACACTATGACCTTAGAATCCCGTTCCAATGTATACATTTGAAAGGAATGTATGCATCTTCACCAAAAGATATTGGCAAGACTATTCTGGGAGTTTTATTCTCAATAGCTCCAAACTAGAAATTACCTGAATGCCCATCAATATAAAACAGTTGCATAAAAATAATTGTTGTAAATTCACATATTGGAATGTATATAGAAATGAGAATGAACAGAGTGTGAATGATTAAATGTCAACAATATTATCTGGTAAAATTTGTTTTTATAAATTTAATTTATATTCAGAAACTAAAATGTGGTATTGGAAGTCAGACTAAGGATTATATTTGGGTGTGGGGGGCTAGTGACTGGAAGGAAGAGCCAGATGGAGTCAGGTTTTGCTGATGTTCTGTTTCTTAATCCCAATGCTGGTTACAAGAGTTTGTTCAATTTGTGAAAATTCATCAAGCTATACACTTATGATTTTTTTGATATTTTTTCTGCACTTTTTTTCTGACTGTTTTTTGCATTTTTTTCTGAATCGTTAAATTCTACACCTGTAACTAATATTATACTGTATGTTAACTAACTGGAATTTAAATTAAAAATTGGAGAAAGAAAAATAATAATAATAATAAAATGTCATTCTGAAACATCAGTAAAAGATTTAAACAGAAATGTAAACTTTAATGACTTCTAGTGGAAATTCACTCTCCAGTTAAAGAAAACCATGTTTATTCTTCACCGTCTAATTTTTGTCTGCTTCACATGTTTGTAATTGTAGCCAGACCCCTGATGTATTTGGATTTTTATCCTGTACTAGAATCTAGAATGTGTAAAACTTCTTATGTCACTCAAAATAATTCCCAGTGAATTAAATTCTTCAATATTTTCAAGAGTAGGGGTTGACAGAATGGAGTAGTTTTTTGATACATTCTCTCTGTGGTTGTCAAAACAATTGTCTGATATTGTTTTGTTTCCCACAAACAATTACATTTACAAAACTTTGTAGAATTACAAAGCAAAGTATAAATGAGTTGTTATGAAGGACAGTACATTTTTAATCTATTGAAAACAAACATTTTTAATCTATATGTTTAGATGTTGTATGTATGTGTATTATTGCCATTCTTCTTAGTCCAACATAAAGACTGATAGCTGACATATGCTTTTATGTAACATTCTTTACTAGTATATTTCTAAGGACTGTCCAATCTCTTTTCTTCAGATCTTGATGGTTTAAACTCATAACTTTTAATCAAATTAAAAAAAAGTCTTCATTCCATCTTTTAAAGAAAGTGCTTGCCTTTTTTTTTTTTTTATTACTTGCTGCATGTCTGTGGTTTAATGGGAATAGGATCCACATTTTCTTTCTCTATAAACTGGTAAATATAGTAAATATTCTTCATATTTTTTAGGTTACCTTTAAATCATATGATTCTTAATGTCAGTTGACGTGTGAGTAAAAAAGTTGATATTCAGTTAACACAGGCTTTTACAGGTTTAATGAGCAGTAATAAATTTAAATCCCTTTTTTGGTACTTTAAAGAAAGTGTAATAACAAGTGGAATGAACTAGAGGGAGTGTTGCTCAATTGATTCATAATAAATTCTTACTAAATTATTTGTTTTCAGACAGGAGGAATTTGCTTTGCAGTGAAAGGCATAGGTTATTTAAACATTTCTGTCTGTTGTAAAGCCAAATAATAAAGTACAAATCCTTCTACTACATAAGAAAATCATAGGGTGTACACTGGGCTTGCTATTTTATTTGATTTTATTTTTAGGCATTCAATTTGCAGCTGTTTCATGATTCCCATTTATTATTTTTCTGCTAGTATATAGTTTTATGTTGCCAATGTAATACCGGAAATTTTTATAAAATGTAACATTAAAGTTTTAATTAGTAAGTAAAACTTTTGCATACAAATGTAATGTCTCAAATTCTACTCCTATTAAAAATATGTTTGCAAATGATAACATGATGGAGTTTTTTTGTTAGTACAGATTGATATAAATTATTGAATGTGATTCCAATATATCAATAATTAATTCAGCTTTCATGTGTATAATGTAACATTTTGAATTGATAATAGCCAATTACACACATTCCATAGACAGGTGACTATGAAAGCCATCTAATCTAGTATATATCTGATTGCAGCATGACTAAAATTTTCACAATTGATTTATTATCTGATATGACTGTGCTAATTTTCTCAAAGAAATGTTTCTCTAAGAAACGAGTTTTCATCATTTTTAGTATCTATCCCATTTTTTAAAAAAATGGTATCTTGGGGTGCCTGGGTGGCTCAGTGGGTTAAAGCCTCTGCCTTTGGCTCAGGTCAAGATCCCAGGATCCTGGGATGGAGAACTGTATCAGACTCCTTGCTCAGTGAGAAGTCTGCTTCTCCCTCTGCCCTTCCCTCCTCCTCATGCTCGCTCTCTCACTCTCTCAAAAGTAAATAAAATCTTTAGAAAAATGAAGAGATGAAACATGCTGGGAAATGGGAGTAGTCTCTCTGGAGAGAAAGAATAGACTATAGAAATAGAGATATCAAGTACTCATGTAATATGCAGAATATATAGGCAAAAAGTCCTTTTTAAAATTTTTTTATAAACATATAATGTATTATTATCCCCAGGGGTACAGGTCTGTGAATTGCCAGGTTTACACACTTTACAGCACTCACCATAGCACAAACCCTCCCCAATGTCCATAACCCAACCACCCTCTCCCTACCCCCCTCCCCCGGCCACCCTCAGTTTGTTTTGTGGATTAAGAGTTTCTTATGGTTTGTCTCCCTCCCTATCCCATCTTGTTTCATTTATTCTTTTCCTACCCCCCAAACCCCTTATGGTTGCATCTCCACTTCCTCATATCAGGGAGATCATATGATAGTTGTCTTTCTCTGATTGACTTATTTTGCTAAGCATAATACCCTCTAGTTCCATCCACATCATTGCAAATGGCAAGATTTCATTTCTTTTGATGGCTGCATAGTATTCCATTGTATATATATACCACTTCTTCTTTATCCATTCATCTGTTGATGGACATCTAGGTTCTTTCCATAGTTTGGCTATTGTGGACATTGCTGCTATAAACATTTGGGTGCATGTGCCCCTTCAGATCACTATGTTTGTATCTTTAGGATAAATACCCAGTAGTGCAATTGCTGTGTACTACTGTGCATTTACAACTTTTGGAGGAACCTCCACACTGTTTTCCAGAGTGGTTGTACCAGCTTGTATTCCCACCAACAGTGTAGGAGGGTTTCCCTTTCTCTGTATCCTCACCAGCTTCTGTCACTTCCTGACTTGTTAATTTTAGCCATTCTGACTGGTGTGAGGTGCTATCTCATTGTGGTTTTGATTTGTTTTTCCCTGATGCCGAGTGATGTGGAGCATTTTTTCATGTGTCTGTTTGACCATCTGGATGTCTTCTTTGCAGAAATGTCTGTTCATGTCCTCTGCCCATTTCTTGATTGGATTATTTGTTCTTTGGGTGTTGAGTTTGCTAAGCTCTTTATAGATTTTGGATACTAGCCCTTTATCTGATATGTCATTTGCAAGTATCTTCTCCCATTCTGTCAGTTGTCTTTTGGTTTTGTTAACTGTTTCCCTTGCTGTGCAAAAGCTTTTGATCTTGATGAAATCCCAATAATTCACTTTTGCCCTTGCTTCCCTTGCCTTTAGTGATGTTCCTAGGAAGAAGTTGCTGCGACTGAGGTCTAAGAGGTTGCTGCCTGTGTTCTTCTCAAGGATTTTGATGGATTCCTTTCTCACATTGAGGTCCTTCATCCATTTGGAGTCTATTTTCATGTGTGGTATAAGGAAATGGTCCAATTTCATTTTTCTGCATGTGGCTGTCTAATTTTCCCAACACCATTTGTTGAAGAGATTGTCTTTTTTCCATTGGACATTCTTTTCTGCTTTGTCGAAGATTAGTTGACCATAGAGTTGAGGGTCTATTTCTGGGCTCTCTATTCTGTTTCATTTATCTATGTGTCTGTTTTTGTGCCAGTACCATCCTGTCTTGATGATGACAGCTTTGTAACAGAGCTTGAAGTAGGAATTGTGATGCCAACAACTTTGGCTTTCTTTTTCAATATTCCTTTGGCTATTCAAGGTCTTTTCTGGTTCCATATAAATTTTAGGATTCTTTGTTCCATTTCTTAGAAAAAAAAATAGATGGGATTTTGATAGGGACTGCATTAAGTGTGTAGATTGCTTTAGGCAGCATAGACATTTTCACAATATTTGTTATTCCAATCCAGGAGCATGGAACATTTATCCATTTCTTTGTGTCTTCCTCAATTTCTTTCATGAGTACTTTATAGTTTTCTGAGTATAGATTCTTTGCCTCTTTGGTTAAGTTTATCCCCAGGTATCTTATGGTTTTGGGTGCAATTATAAATGGGATTGACTCCTTAATTTCTCTTTCTTCTGCCTTGTTATTGATGTAAAGAAATGCAACTGATTTCTGTGCATTGATTTTATATCCTGACACTTTACTGAATTCCTGTACAAGTTCTAGCAGATTTGGAGTGGAGTCGTTTGGGTTTTCCACATATAGTATCATATCATCTACAAAGAGTGATAGTTTGACTTCTTCTTTGCCAATTTGGATGCCTTTAATTTCTTTTTGTTGTCTGACTGCTGAGGCTAGGACTTCTAGTACTATGTTGAATAGCAGTGGTGATAATGGACATCCCTGCCGTGTTCCTGATCTTAGTGGAAAAGCTCTCAATTTTTCTCCATTGAGAATGATATTTGTGGTGGGTTTTTCATAGATGGATTTGAAAATATTGAGGTATGTGCCCTCTATCCCTACACTTTGAAGAGCTTTGATCGGGAAGGGATGCTGTACTTTGTCAAATGCTTTTTCAGCATCTCTTGAGATTATCATATGGTTCTTGTTCTTTCTTTTATTAATGTGTTGTATCACATTGATTGATTTGCAGATGTTGAACCAACCTTGCAGCCCTGGAATAAATCCCACTTGGCCGTGATGAATAATCCTTTTAATGTACTGTTGGATCCTATTGGCTAGTATTTTGGCGAGAATTTTTGCATCTGTGTTCATCAAGGATATTGGTCTATAATTCTTATTTTATTTTATTTATGTGAGAGAGAGCTTGAGCGAGGAGAAGGTCGGAGGGAGAAGCAGACTCCCTGTGGAGCTGGGAGCACGATGTGGGATTTGATGCCAGGACTCCAGGATCATGACCAGAGCTGAAGGCAGTCGCTTAACTAACTGAGCCACCCAGGCGCCCCTGTAATTCTCTTTTTTGATGGAATCCTTGTCTGGTTTTGGGATCAAGGTGATGCTGGCTTCATACAATGAGTTTGGAAGTTTTCCTTCCATTTCTATTTTTTGGAACAGTTTCAGGAGAATAGGAATTATTTATTCTTTAAATGTTTGGTTTCCCCTGGGAAGCCATCTGGCCCTGGGCTTTTGTTTGTTTGGAGATTTTTGATGACTGTTTCAATCTCCTTAGTGCAAACCATCCAATTTAAAATGGACACAATACATAACAGGAAAAAATAAGCCACAATAGTTCGACAGCTGTCACTTTATGGTTGTCTCAGTACTATCAGATAGACTCTATGGTCCTCCTGCTAACCATAAACAATTTCATATAACACCAATAGCAGACAGGACCACTCTGTGACAGCACTGGAATGAGACAGAAACCCCTTTCACAGTCTTGTCCAAGGACAGATAGAAGCAATAGCACAAAGCAAACCACTATAATGAACAAGTACTGTCCTCTCTCTGCTACCATGAGTTCTTGTTGGTATTTTATCAATTAGAAGTTTAGCTATATTTCATTCTCTCCACCTCCTGGGTAAAATTTTAAGCAGATCAAATTACTAAATTGTCCCTGCTTTATGATAAAACATAAACCAGAGAAAGCCCCATTTTCTTGAATGCAAAACAAACCCAAATCTGAATCCTAAAATGAACCTCTTCTAACATCCTTTAATTGAGAAACCTCGTAGTTTCCCATGGTGTGTGGCACTCCTTAGAGCACCAAGTAAAAAAGTCCAAGTATATTTGATAACAAATATGTTCCTGGTGATCTTTAGCCAGTGAGCATCAGTAATAAGCAGGCAGCTCAAAAAGGATAAGCATAGGACAGTAAGCATAGGAACACATGCTAAATATTATTTTGCAGGGAAGTTAAAATAAAACTTTAGAAGAGAATACCTAAAATTTAAAAACCTAGCAATATATTGGAGAAGATATGGAATAACTGTTAATCTACTATATCATTGGTATAAATGAAATATTATACATGTTTTTACTTTAACACATTTTTGAGGAAATTAACATAAAATAACTGTATATTTATATTTTATATAATAGACAAATTGATAATTTTTGACACATGCACACACATCTGTGAAATCATTCCGAAATCAAAATAATGAACATTTCCATCCTCCAAAAGTTTCCTCATGATCTTTTGTTTCTCTTCTCTTTCTCTCTTCCCTGCTCCTTGGACCTTAAAAATCACTGTTACAGTTTACAATACTATACATTAGTTTGAACTTAATTAAATTTTATAAAAAATTAAATAATATGTATGTTTTTGGTTCTAGCTTATTTTATCAGTTAGCGCTATTTTGAGATTCTCAATATTGTTGGATATATTAATAGCTTGACACTTTTTGTTGCTGAATAGTATTCTATTGTATGGATACATCATAGTCATTTTAACCATTCACATGCTAATTGGCATTTGGATTGTTTCCAATTTTTGATTACTACAAATAAAGATGTTATTAACACTTATGGAACAGTCTTTGTATAAGACATTTGCTTTCCTTTATCTACCTAAAAATGGGATGGCTGGATAATATACTAGATATATATTTAACTTTTAAAGAAACTTCCAAACTATTTTCCAAATTTGTTGTACTATTTTTAAAATCTATCAGCAGTATATTCAAGTTCTAGTTTCTCCATGTCCTTGCAAATATTTGGTGTGGTCTTTTAATTTTAGCCATTCTAATAGGTGTGTAGTGATTATTGGGAATTTAATTTACATTTTCTTAGTGACTAATGTTGCTGAGAATATTTTTATGTGCTTATATAGCATCCATAAGTCTTTGGTGAATTATCTATTTAAAATGTGAAATAGCCCAAAAATCCATCAATGAGAGAGTGAAAAAAATAATTAGTGGCACATTCATTCAATGGAAAATGACACAATAATAAAGAATAAACTACTGATACACCAAGATATGCCTATATATCATGGACATTATACTGAACAACAACAGAAGAAAATCCAAACACAAAGGAAAACATACTTAATAATCCTATTTTGTGATATTTAGTAATAGGCAAATTAAGCTATAATAATACAAGTCAGAATAATATCTCTGGATAGATATTTAAGAAATTAGAGACAAGACACAAAGGAATCTCCCGGGGTTATAAAACACTGTACATCTTGATTTGAGTAGCATATGTATATAAGTAAAACTAAAAGACTACCAACAGAATGGGAGGAGATATTTGCAAATAGCATATCTGATAAAGGGTTAGTATCCAAAATATATAAAGAGCTTATACAACTCAATATCAAAAAACAAATAACCCAATTATAAATGGGCAGGGCCTGGGTGGCTTCAGTTCAGGTCATGATCTCAGGGTCTTGACATCAATCCCTGAGTTAGGAAACCCTGCTCTGTTTCTCACTCTCCCTCTGCCCGTCCTCCCTGCTTGTGTGTGTGCTCTCTTTTTCAAATAATAAATTAATTTTTTTAAAGAAAGGGCAGAAGACATGAATAGACATTTTCCTAAAGAATAAATACAGATCGCCAATAGACACATGAAAATATGCCTAACATCACTTAGCATCAGGGAATACAATCACCTCACACCTATTAGAATAACTAAAATCAACACAAGAAACAGGTGTGGGCAAGGATATGGAGAAAGGGGAAACCTCCTGAACTGTTGATGGGAATAAAAACTAGTATAATCTCTCTGGAAAGCAGAGGTTCCTAGAAAATTTAGAAATAGAGCTACTCTACAATTCAACAATAACTACTAGGTATTTACCCAAAGAATGCAAAAATACTAATACAGGGGCACCTGGGTGGCTTAGTGAGTTAAGCCTCTGCCTTCGGCTCAGGTCATGATCTCAGGGTCCGGAGATCGAGTCCTGCATTGGGATCTCTGCTCAGCAGGGATCCTGCTTCCTCCTCTCTCTCTCTCTCTCTCTGCCTGCCTCTCTGCCTACTTGTGATCTCTATCTGTCAAATAAATAAATAAATAAAATCTTTAAAAAAATACTAATACAAAGGGATGCAAGCACCCTGATGTTTATAGCAGCATTAGCTATAATAACCAAATTATGGAAACAGCCCAAGTACTCATTCATTGATGAATGGGTAAAGAAGAGGTCATATATGATATATAGATATGGATATATATATATATATATATATATAATGGAATATTACTCAGTCATAAGACTGAAATCTTGCTATTTGCAAGGTCATGGATGGAACTAGAGAGTATTAGGCTAAGTGAAATAAGTCAGCCAGATAAAGACAAATACCATATGACTTCACTCATGTGGAATTTAAGAAATCAAACAAGCACAGGAAAACCACCACAACAACAACAGAGAGGGAGGCAAGCCAAGAAACAGACTCAACTAGAGTTACTGTAGTTAAATATAGTAATTGATGGTTACCAGAGTGGAGGTTGGGGGGGTAGGGGAAATAGGTGTTGGGGATTGAGGAGCACACTTGTTATGATGAGCACTGGATGTTGTAGGGAAGTATTGAATCACTATATTGTACACCTGAAACTAATATTACACTGTATATTGTCTAACTGGAATTTGAATAAAACTTGAAAGAAAAATAAATAAACACTTAAAAAAGTGAAATTGCTGGATCATATGGCAGTTCTATTCTTCCATTTTTGATAACCTCTATACCATTTTCCATAGTTCCTGCACCAAATACACTCCCACCAACAGTGTACAAGGGTTTCCTTTTCTTCACATCCTTACCAATGCTTGATATCACTTGACTTTTTGATCATAGCTGTTCTTACAGGTGTAAGGGGATATTGCATTGTGGTATTGATTCACATTCCCTGATGATTAATGATGTCGAGCACATTTTCATGAACCTTTTGGCTTGTTATATGACTTCTTTGGAAAAATAGCTGTTCATATTTTCTGCCCATTTTTTAATTGTTTGTTTGTTGCTATTAATTTATGAGTTATATTTTGGATTTTTTTATATTTGATATTATATTTTGGATATTAACCCCTTTTCAGATATATGATATACAATTATATGATTTACATAATATTTTCTCCCATTCAGTAGGTTGCCTTTCAATTTTGTTGATGATTTCCTTTGCTGTGCAGAAGCTTTTCAGTTTGATATAGTCCCATTTACTTATATTTGCTTTTGTTGCCTTTGCTTTAGGTGTCAAATTAAAAATATCATCGAGACTAAGGTCAAGAATACTGCTCATGTTTTCTTTTAGGGTAGTTTTATGGTTTCTTGTTTTAGATTTGTCTTTATTTTGATCTTTGTGTATTGTATGAGCAAGGAATCCAGTATCATTCTCTTGTATGTGGTGGTCCAGTTTTTCCAGCACCATTTATTGAAGACATTATCCTTTCTCCATTCCATAGTCCAGTTCCTTTGTTGTAAATCAATTGACCATATATGTATGGGTTTATTTCTGGGCTTGCTATTCTGTTCCATATAGGAATGTTTTAAAACAGGGAGATGCCATTTGTGTAGTTACTATAAGTCACAATTATATTAACACAAATAACTTTTTATACATTGTATTTGTATTACTAGATGTAGATAAAACACATCAAAATAAAAACTTTAACTTCGTATGACTGTTGAAGCATTTTTCAACTTTGTAGTTTTTCCTTGTCTGATAGCTGTTACTCCAGAATACTTGTCACATTCTAGATTACTGTATGTCACAGTGCACTGGCTATGTGCAATCATTTAAAAAAAGGCAGGGACATAAACACCTTAAGACAAAAAATTGTCAGTCAACTGCTGTGTGGAATGTGAAGTTAAATTTAGTCACTATATAGCATCTATGTGGCTGTTTTATTTCACATTTTTATGTGTCCTTGATGAATGTGATACTTATATACATAAGGCAAGATAAATGCGCTAGATTATGAGTAAGAATGTAGTCATTCCAAATAAAATAAAAGCTTTATTTTCCATACTCAGATCTAAGGAATTCTTGTTTATTGATTTTCCATCTCATGTTTCAAAAGTTCAGAGATGAATTATTTATTGTTATGGTTGAAATCCTTATATAGCAATTCACACCTATCATTTTTCAGAGTTCTTATCTTAGAATAGATACCTTTCCATTCTCCTGCTTATTATTCTCTATCCCCTTCTCTGCCTTTTGTCTCCCAACTGCTAATACATTTATATTTTTAGTCTTAAAAATCCATTTCTACTTGTCTTTCCTCTCATATTTAAAAAAATTTTTTAAATGTTTTCTTATAAATTTTTCCACTATTTGTAACGTGGTATACCAGATTGGTTTTTTTTTTCCTTTAATACATTTTTTTAAAATAGTCTACACAGTAGGATTGGTTCCATTGTATACAGCTCACTTACTTTAATAGTTTAATTCTATTTCATATGTAAATTATTTTTATTTTTCTTATAAAAATAACTCATGGTTTAAATGGAAAGGCCCATTTTCTTTGAAAAAGAATTTCTTATAAGTAAATGAAAAGATGCATAATCTTTCTGGTAATTTTAACATATTTCTAAAATGCATTGCATATGTGTACAAAATTTTATCAAGACACAAAGCTCTGATCTTAAATTTCATCTACTGTATATCTCTTTGTTTGTTTCCTGATGTCCTGATTTTGACAAAACATGTTTAAGGTATGCATTTCATCATTATCTGATGTAGGTACTACAATGGGCTTCCAGATGTCTTTTTCTCAAAGGGATTTTAACTTAGATTTGAAATTGTATGTTCAAATAGAATTCTTTCTTCTTTACATTAAAAACAAATACAGTTTAATTTGAATGGCTTGACTTTTTCACTGCATATACCCATTATGGAAAAAGTTCCAGTTGGACCTGAGATGTATGATGTCAGCTATAATAAAATGATAATGACTACTGTAATTCTTTTTTTTTTTTTTAAAGATTTTATTTATTTATTTGACAGAGAGAGATCACAGTAGACAGAGAGGCAGGCAGAGAGAGAGGGAGAGAGGGAAGCAGGCTCCCTGCTGAGCAGAGAGCCCGATGTGGGACTCGATCCCAGGACCCCGAGATCATGACCTGAGCCGAAGGCAGCGGCTTAACCCACTGAGCCACCCAGGTGCCCCGACTACTGTAATTCTATCTTCTTCTTTTGCTTCTTTTCATTTCTATGTTTTATTTTGAATGTGACAAGGAACATGTATCTATGTGGTTCAGGAAAAAAAAAATCAAATACATGAAAAGTAGACTGAGGTGATTCTAGGAAGGTCCAGTGAACATTAGGTGCTAAAAAAGAAAGAAAGAAAGAAAGAAAGAAAGAAAGAAAGAAAGAAAGAAAGAAAGAAAGAAACTTGATTTCTAATTTGCATTTAACAGTGTGAGCCTTCCTTATCTTTGTGACACTCTCCAATTATTTGAACTATGTTGGATTAGAGGTAGCTGGAAATTCTTTGTCACTACCCTACCAAGAAGTGGGGTTTATTTTTCTACCCTCTTGAATCTGAACTGGCCTATGTCTACTTTGACATATAGAGTATGCTGGAATTAATACTGTGCCACTTTCAGGCCCAGGCTTTAAGATAACAGAGAGTTTCTGCTCATTTTTGGGAATGCCTACCCTTGGGAAACTCCTTTCCTAGGCATTATAGGCACTGTGATCAACATCGCCAACTCAACTTCAAGCCAACAGCCAAGGGAGTGAGCCATCTTGGATAATCAAGTATTGGATGTCTTCAATTCCAGCTGCCATCTGATTCAGATCACAGGAGATGCCAAGAAAGAACTTTTAGCTAACCTAAGTCAATCATAGAACCATGAGAATAATTTTGGGGCACTAAATTCCTGGGGGGGGGTGTTTTCTTTACACATCACAAAAATTTGTACAATAATTTAACATTAGAGTTAAAAGCAGGACACTATATAGTTTTTCTCCCATATCTCTGACTACCCCTCACTAATATCTTTTATAGGTTAATCCATGCAGTTTAGGTATTAAATACTGGAGGTCTCCAATAATCAGCTATTATTCTTTTTTCAATTCATATTCTGCTCTTTGGTATCTTCATTCTTCTTTGTGGTTTAATGATTATCTATCTGGTGATAACAGACTTAACGTCCCCCTAAAACTCCAGATTCAAATACCTAATTGTTTTCTTGACATTCTAGTTATAATTCTTTGAACATCTGCTTAATTGATATTACTATCCAGAAATTTTTTTTTTTTAATTTTTAGTTTTCAATTGGGGTTTCTTGCCACTGTTTCCAGAATCAGTGAGTATTTTATCCACACCTTCTGGGGAATGTCAGAAAACTAGAAGGTGTACTAGAGTGCTTCTATCCCATTACATTCTACCAGCAATGCAACACTCATTTGATTAATGCTACTTTGGTTGGTTCCGGAATGTATCCTGATATTACTATGACTATCTGAGTATGAGTTACTATGATCTTCATATGAATCATTGTGTGATTCTTTAGAAAGTAATCTTTCTAAAAATCAAGTCTTATATTAGTCAAAACTATCCTCTCTACTGTATTCAGGATGGATATTTCCAATGCATATATCGTTTTAAGACCTGTCCATGCGTAAAGAATTTCAGTATGTATCAGTGGTTAAGATAATATCTGTTTCTGTTTACTATCACATTCTTATTCAGGGCTTTCCATGCAGTATGTAAATGCTGAACAAATCAGTCTAGTTTAGCTTTATAATTATGGACAATGAGAAATTTAAAGAAATGAATTTTAAAAACCCTGTTTCTTTACCTTTTAAAGTCTTCTGTTTTCAGCTTTTATTTTGTTTAATAAGTAATATGTTTTGAAAATATATGTGTGTGCGTAAAGCCAAAAAAGGTCAACACATTAAACATTTTGATTTACAGTTTACTCTTACACTTAGTAGTGTTTCTTGAGCTTCTGTATACCTCATTATTTATATATTTATCATGCCTTTAATAGCCCTATAGTATTTTGTATTGAAATATAATAATTACCTAACTGGTCTCTGACTGATGGACATTTCTATGTTTTCCTGATTTTCCTCTTATATTTCTTAATCTTATGTTGTACATGTCCTCCTACTCCTTACAACTATTTCTCTCAGATTCTGTTCTAATAAAATTCATAGCCAACTTCCATATCCCTTTTTTCAAAACATATTTCCTTTTCTCATGTATCTTCCAAATTCTAAAACAAAAAATATTTCCATTGATTTTATAAAAGATTGAATGGGAAGACACCAAAGACCATGGGCTTTCCAAATGTGGTTGATTGAGTTTAAGGAGGCTTCACTATGTAGAACTATGTAAAGGGTTGAAAGGTCCAGAATTCATAGAACTGTGAAATGAGAAGAAGTTTTTATATAGAGAGAATAGAACAGTTTCTCATGTTTGATGTCACTATAAGCAAAACATAGAGTGATATGTAGAATAGAATAATAATAAAGAATAAGAACAAGAATAGAATAGAATAGAATAGAATAGAATAAAATAAAATAAGAAAAAATAGCATCCTATAGCAGTCATGTTAGTTATAACTAACTCACTTTATGTAACAATATTTCTGTGGAAACAAAATCTGACAACTTCTTAGTTGTCAGTGAGTCATAATAAAATTAAGGTAGATGATTATGACTAAGAATCTATCTGACCATTATTTTCCATACTAGAATATCTAGCCAAAATAATGACAGCATTTTCAATAAATAATGATATGTCCAGCTGCCCTGGACATGCTTGGAAAGAATCACTGCTACAACATAGCCATATTATTTGTTAAGTGTTAAATATTAGATCAAAACTTTACTGAATGGGGCACCTGGGTGGCTCAGTGGGTTAAAGCCTCTGCCTTCGGCTCAGGTCATGGTCCCAGGGTCCTGGGATCGAGCCCCACATCGGGCTCTCTGCCCAGCAGAGAGCCTGCTTCCTTTCCTCTCTCTGTCTGCCTCTCTGCCTACTTGTGATCTCTGTCTTTCAAATAAATAAATAAAATATTAAAAAAAAAAAAACTTTACTGAATGAGGAGCCATTTGCTTCCATAAAGCTCTACTCCTCAAATTGGGATACAGAAACCTTATAATAAACTATTCAATCTCTGAGCCAAAAATTCACTTCAAAAATGAAGCAAGACATGTAATTTTACTGTGTTTACATGGAAATATTATAGGATAAAATAGGGATTTCAAATATACTTCCAAAAATTGAGACTTTAAAACTATGTTCCATGATTCAGGTTCACGCCCTTTTGCCCAGATCTGCTGAGGACTCTTTGCCACTTGAACTCAGGCTACTTTGATGAAACAGTTTGAAAAATATTACATTTTAAAATATTTTTCCACCTCTTTATTAAGTGGTTGTAATTTGCCCCTAATAAGATAAATCCTAATTTACTAATTTCCAAATCTTGGAGAAATGTTTCCAAATTCCTCTCATGTGATGTTTACAGGCTTTTGACCTCATATTATGATGATTAGTTGATTTTCACACTGCATAATTTCTAAAGCACTGCAAAATTATTCATTTAATTCCTGCTATCTTTATCATCTTTTCCTTTGATATGGAAGATACACACATGCACTTGCAAAAAAAATAATAGAGTATTATTTAAGAAACTGTCCACAGTAAAGTAAAAAATATGCTATTATTTAGTTTATATGTGGAAAGTAATATAGTTTTGTTTTCTTGCTTTAATTTTCTGTGGTTGTGCCTTGTCATGTTTGATTCTAATCTCAGTGTCACCCATTTCTTCTTGGCATGTTTTTATTTTGAATTTGAGCTTTTTCTTAAGCTACTGCTATTATTGACCACTTACTTCATTTTTACCATCACAAGCTTAATATATTCCTTTCATTTCTGGCATTTTTAAAGAAATCTGCTGCTGATGTGGTGAATCTTTAAAGTGTAATTGAAGAGATAAAAAGGTGAACATAAAAAAGGGACAAGGCTAATATAATAAAAATCAACAAATTTTCTTCTTTTGTTGAAGTATAGTTGATGTACAATTTCATTTTATTTAATTAATTAATTAGTTACAGATTTTATTTATTTATTTGACAGAGAGAGATCACAAGTAGGCAGAGAGGCAGGAAGAGAGAAAGGGGGAAGCAGGCTCCCTGTTAGCAGAGAGCCCAATGTAGGGCTCAATCCCAGGACCCTGAGGTCGTGATCTGAGCTGAAGGCAAAGGCTCTAACCTACTGAGCCACCCAGGTACCCACTACGATTTAATTTTAGTGTCACATGTACAGCTTAGTGATTCAAGAATTATATAGATTATGCTATGCCCACCATGATATGCATCATTACCATCTGTTGCCATGCAATGTTATATTAAATATATTTAAATTAAATTAATTAATTAAATTAATTAAATTAAATTAAATTAATTAAATTAAATATATTTAAATTAAATATATTCCTTATGGTATACTTGCCATCCTCACGATTATTTATTTTATAACTGTAAGTTTGTACATCTCAATCCCCTTCACCTATTTCTCCCCTTCTCCCAGCCCTCTCCCCTCTGATGATAACCAGTTTGTTCTCTATATTTATGATTCTGTTTTTGGCTTTTGTTCATTTGCGTATGTTCTTTTGTTTTGTTTTTAGATCCTACATCTAAGTGGAATCATGTAGTATTTGTTTTTATCTATATGACTTATTAAATCAAATAGGGTTTTTTGTGGAGTTTATAGAGTTTTCTATATATAGTATCATGTCATCTGCAAATAGTGGCAGTTTTACTTTTTTACCAATTTGGATGTCTTTTATTTATTTATCCTATCTTATAGCTGCAGCTAGAACTTTCAGGACTATGTTGATTAAAAGTGGTTAGAGTTGGGGCACCTGCATGGCTCAGTGGGTTAAGCCTCTGCCTTTGAGTCAGGTCATGATCCAAGGGTCCTAGGATTGAGCCCCGCATTGAGCTCTCTGCTCAGCAGGGAGCCTGCTTCCTCACCTATCTCTGCCTGTCTTTCTGCCTACTTGTAATCTTTCTCTGTTAAATAAATAAATAAAATCTCTAATCGTAGAGGTTTTTCACCATGGGATATGATGTTAGCTGCAGGTTTATTATATATGGTCTTCATTATGTTGAAGTATGTTTCCTCTGAGCTCAGTTAAGAATTTTTATCATTGGGGCACCTGGGCGGCTCAGTGGGTTAAAGTCTCTGCCTTCAGCTCAGGTCATCATCCCAGGGTCCTGGGCTCAAGCCCTGTATTGGGCTCTCTGCTCAGCAGGGAGCCTGCTTCCTCCTCTCTCTCTCTGCCTGCCTCTCTGCCTACTTGTGATCTCTGTCTGTCAAATAAATAAATAAAATCTTAAAAAAAAAAGAATTTTTATCATTAACATACTGAATTTTGTCAAATGCTTTTTCTGCATCTATTGGGATGCTCATATGGTTCATACTATCTTTCATTTTGTTAATATGATGAGTCATAATAATTAATTTGCAGATATTGAAACAACCTTCCATTCTCAAAATAAACCCTACTTGACCAGTGAATGATTATTTTAATGTATCACTGAATTCAGTCTGCTAATATTTTGTTGGAATTTTTACATTTATGGTCATCAGGAATATTAGCTTGTAGTTTTCTATTTTTTGTAGTGTCTTTTTTTTGGTATCAGGTTAATGCTGACCTCATAGATTAAATATATAAGATTTTCTTTTCTCTCCTCTTCCTTTTTTTTTCTCTTCCCTCGTTCCCTCCTTCCTTGAATAGTTTGAGGAGAATAGATATTTAATTCTTTCAGTGTTTGATAGAATTCATCTGTGAACCCATGTGGTCCTGGACTTTTGCTTGTTGAGAGTTCCTTGATTACTGATTCAATTTTGTTACCAGTAATTGATCTGCTCAGATTTTCTGTTTATTTCTATTTGGAAGAATGTATGATTCTAGGAAATTATCCATTTCTTCTAGGTTGTCCAGTTTGTTGGTATATAATTTTTTTTAGTTGTCTCTCATAATACTTTGTGTTCTGTGATGTCAGTTTTTACTTCTCCTCCTTAATTCCTGATTTTATTTATTGAGTTCTCTTTTTTTCTTTTTACTGGTCTGGCTAAAGGTCCTTTTAAACAATCAACTCTTGATTTCATTGATATTTTCCTTTTTTTTTTTTTTTTTTTAGTCTCTATTTCATTTATTTCCACTCTGATCTTTATTATTTTCTTCCTCCTATTAACTTTGGGCTTTGTTTGTCCTTCTTTTTCTAGTTCATTGAGGTGTAAGGTTAGATTGTTATTTGAAACTAAGATTTTATGTATAGTTTTAGAAACTGACCAATTATTTTTTTTTGATTGGCAATACAATTTTACATTCTTGTCAGAAATGTGTGAGTGATCCAGTTTCTCCACATCTTTGCCAGCATTGTTATTGCCACTTTTTAAAAATGTTTTCAATCTGATAGAAGTGTAGTGATACAGCATTATGATCTCAAATTGTATTTCTCTTGTAGTTAATGATGATGAATATCTTTTAACATGCTTACTTTAATCGGTGTATTCTCTTCAATAAAAGAAGACATGCTTCTGTCTTTTGCCAATTTTTAGTTAGATTGCTTATTTTGTTAATGATCAGGTTTGAGAATTCTTTATATATTTTAGATTCTAGACCTGTGTCAGATATATAATTTTTTAAAAGATTTTTTTAAATTTATTTGACAGAGAGAGACATAGCAAGAGAGGGAACATAGCAAGGTGAGTGGGAGATGGAAAAGCAGGCTTCCCACTGAGCAAGGAGCCCAATGGTGGGGCTCCATCCCAAGACCCTGGGATTATGACCTGAGCCAAATGCAGATGCTTAATGACTGAGCCACCCAGGCGCCCCAGATATATAATTTTTAACTGTGTTTCTCCTAGTCTGTAGTTTGTCATTTCATCCCCCTACTAGTCTTTTGCACAGAAAAAGTCTTTAGTTTTAATGATGTTCAATTATCTCTTTTTCAACAAAATGTTGACCATTTCATTATTGAGTGTTAGCGTTCTTTAAGGATGAATCTAAAGCATATTTTTCCTGAAATTTTTCCTAAAAGTTTTCGTTTTACACTGAAGTCCATGATCCATTTTGAATTAATGTTTATGTAAGATATGAGGTTTGGGTTGATTTTATTCATTAATTAATTTTTGTTATGGATGTTCAATTGTGTCAGCATATTTTTTTTTTAAAGTTTATACTTCTTTCATTGAATTGCTCTTACTCTTTTGCCAAAAATAATTTAGGTATATTCTGTGAATATATTTCTGGATTCTCTATTCTGTACCATTGGTTTATGTGTCTATCCCCCTGCCAATACCATACTACCACAACTATTATACTTATATATGACCATGTATATACTATACATTACTATAGTATATGATTATATACTATTCTATTATAAGCCATAAGTTTGGGTAGAGTGACACTTCCCACTTTTTCTTTTCAATATTATTTTGGCATTAGGGCTAATGCTTTTCTATATACATTTTAGAATAAGCTTGTCTATGTCAACATAAAACAATAGTAATTACATTATACTTACAGATTAATTTGCAGGAAATTAATACTTTTACTATGTTGAGTCTTCAATCCATGAACATATTATTTATTTTCATTCATTTAGGTCTTCTTTCATTTCTTTTATGAATACTTTATAAATTTTAGGATTAAATCCTATACATTTCTTGTTAGTATACATTTAAGTATTTCATTTGCACAAGAACACTTGCACCTGATATTATGGTTTTTTTAAAAATTTAATTTAATTTAATTTTTTTCAGTGTTCCAAAATTCATCATTTATGTACCACACCCGGTGCTCCATGCAGTACATGCCCTCCATAATACCCTCCACCAGCCTCACCCAACCCCTTCCCCAATCCCCTCCCAAACCCTCAGTTTGTTTCTCAGAGTCCACAGTCTCTCATGGTTAGTCTCCCCCTCTGATTTCCCCCAATTCACTTCTCTCTATCTCCCGATGTCCTCTGTGTTATTCCTCATGCTCCACAAGTAAGTGAAACCATATGATACTTGACTCTCTCTGCTTGACTTATTTCACTCAGCATAATCTCTTCCAGTCCCATCCATGTTGATATAAAAGTTGGGTCTTCATCCTTTCTGATGGAGGCATAATACTCCATTATATATATAGATCATATCTTCTTTATCCATTTGTCCATCGAAGGGCATCTTGGTTCTTTCCAGTTTGGTGACTGTGGCCATTGAATCAACAAAAAATTAAGCCAACCCCATGCACAAGAAGGGAAATAATCAAGATTAGAACAGAGTTCAATGAGTTAGAAACTAGATATATGTTAGAACACATCAATGAAACTAGAAGCTGATTTTTGAAAGAATCAATAAAATTGATAAACCATTGGCCAAACTAATCCAAAGAAAAGAGAGAGGGCCCAAATTAATAAAATTATGCATGAAAAGGAAGAGATCACAACTAACACCAAGGAAATAGAAACAATCATCAAAAATTATTACCAACAGTTATATGCCAATAAGTTAAGCAACCTAGATGAAATGGATGCATTCCTGGAAACCTATAGATTTCTAAAACTGAATCAGGAGGAAACTGACAACCTGAATAGACCAATGTCTAGTAATGAGAGTGAAGCAGTTACCAAAAACCTCCCAAAAAACAAGAGCCCAGGACCTGACAGATTCCCTGGAGAATTCTACGAATATTCAAAGAAGAAATAATACCTATTCTCTTGAAGTCGTTTCAAAAAATAGAAACAGAAGGAAAATGTCCAGACTCTTTTTATGAAGCCAGCATTACCCTGATACCCAAACCAGGCAAAAATCCCACCAAAAGGAGAAATTCAGATCAATATCCCTGATGAATATGGATGCCAAGATTCTTAATAAGATCCTAGCTAATAGGATCCAACCATGCATTAAAAAGATTATCCACCATGACCAGGTGGGATTTATCCATAGGATGCAATGATGGTTCAGCATTCACAAATCACTATGATAGAACAAATCAGTAAGAGAAGAGAGAAGAACCACATGGTCTTCTCAATGGATGCAGAAAAAGCATTTGACAAGGTACAGCATCTGTTCCTGATTAAAACCCTTCAAAGTATAGGGATAGAGGGAACATTCCTCAACTTCATAAAATCTATCTATGAAAACCCCACAGCAAATGTCATTCTCAATAGGGAAAAGCTGACAGTCTTCCCTTTGAGATCAGGAACATGACAAGGATGTCCACTCTTGCCACAGTTGTTCAACATAGTACTAGAAGTCCTAGCAACAGCAATCAGAAAACAAAAAGAAATAAAAGGTATTCAAATTGGCAGTGAAGAAGTCAAACTCTCTCTCTTTGCAGATGACATGATACTTTATATGGAAAACCCAAAGACTCCACCCCCAAACTACTCGAACTCAGACAGCAATTCAGTAATGTGGCAGGATACAAAATCAATATACAGTAATCAGTTGCTTTCTTATACACTAATGATGAAAAATACAGAAAAAGAAAAAAGAGAATTGATTCCATTTACTATAGCACCAAGAATGATAAGATACCTGGGAATAAACCTAACCAAAGAGGTAAAGGGTCTGTACTCTAGGAACTACAGAACACTCATGAAAGAAATTGAAGAAGACACAAAAAGATGGAAGACCATTCCATGCTCATGGATTGGAAGAATAAACATTGTTAAAGTGTCTATACTACCTAGAGCCATCTATAGTTTCCATGTCATCCCAATCAAAATTCCACCAGCATTTTTCAAAGTGCTGGAACAAATAATCCTAAAATTTGTATGGAACCAGAAGAGACCCTGAATTGCTAAGGAGATGTTGAAAAAGAAAAACAAAACTGGGAGCATCAGATTGTATGATTTCAATCTTTACTACAAATCTGTGATCACCAAGACAGCACGGTACTAGTATTGCGTTTTTAAATCAGTTTCCATGTGTTCTTTTGGTATATAGTAATATCATTGATTTATTTGTGTTGATCTTTTATCCTACAACCTGGTGGTCTTGTTCCTTAGTTCTGGACTTTTGTTGTTGTTGTTGTTATTGATTCTTTGGGCTTTATATTCCTTAGCACGTTCCATACTTGACAATTAAGACATCTGCAAATAGGGACAATTTCATTTCTGTTTTTCAAAACTGCATGACTTTTATTTCTTCTTTATGTCTATTATAATGAATAAGACTTTTAGTTCTATGTTGAATATGTGAGAGTGGACATATCTTCGGAGTGAGTTACACAGTTTACTGCCATTACAATGATGTTAGCTGTAGAATTTTTTGTGAGTGCTTCTTATTAAGTTTAGGTAATTCTCTTTTATTCCTAACTTGCTGAAATTTATTTATTTTTTATCATGATAGGTTTTACATTTTGTCAAATATTTCTTATGCATGAACTAATTTGTTCAAGAGTTTTTCTTTCTTAGCTTGCTAGAAATGATATGATGTTGATATCATTAACAGTAAGATGACAGTTGGCAGTGTTTGATTTAAAATACTAATGTAGACCTGAATACCTGCAATAATTGCATTTGACCATAGTACACAATTATTTATATACATTTTGATTGTTGTTGGAGTATTTTGTTGGGGATGTTTGTGTCTAAGCATATGAAAGATATTACTCTATAATATTTTCTTTTTACATTCATTGTCTGAATTTGGTATTAGATTAAAACTGACCTCATAAATTGAATTGTAGGGTTTCTCTCATCTTAAATAGATTGTGTAAAATTGGTGTAAATTTTTCTTCAAATATTTTGTAGAAATCACCAATGAAATGATCTCAGCCTGAAACTCTTAAATTTTATTAAATTTATTAATGGGTGTTGGAACTATTCTCTTAGGTTGTCTCTTCCATATTGGCTGAATTTTGGTAGTGTGGTTTTCAAAGATTTATGAATTTATGAGTATAAAGATGTTCATTGAATTTCCTTTTTATCCTTTTAACCATTGTGGTGTCTGTAATGATATCCCCTCTTTAATTCTTGATATTGATGATTTGTATTTTCCCTTTTATATTTTTGTCATACTTGCTAAAGATTCATTAATTTTATTGATATTTTTCAAGACCAAGCTTTTATTTCATTGATTTTCCTTTATTGTTTTTTCTGTTTTTAATTTTTTTTTTCCTGCCACTGTCTCCATTATTTCTTTCCTTCTGCTTTCTTTGGATGCATTTATTCTTTTTTTTTTCCCCCTAGGTTCTTGGGATAGGAACTTAAATTTAAGACAGTTTTTGTACTAATGTATGCACTTAGTGCTACTGTTTTCCTTTTAGCGCTACTCTAGCTATGATTAGCTACCTAATATGTTTTGATAGGGTATATTTTTATATGTATTTAGTTCTATACTTTTTTTTTTTTTAAGACGTTCTCTTAGACACATGACTCAATTATTTAGTTTTCTCATTTGGAGATTTTGTTATTGTCTTTCTCTTACTGGTTTCTTATTTGATTCCACTAGGCTCAGAGAACACACTTAGTATGATTCTGACTTTTATAAACTTGTTATTTGTATTATGGCCTAAGATATGATTTTCTTGACTATTATATAAGAATTTGTTTTTTTTTCTTCTGCCTTTGTTTGATTAAGTGCTCTATATGTGTCAATTAGATCTTATTGCCTGGTTGTGTTATTCAGATCTTTTATATCTGCTTTTTTGTGTGTAGTAATTCTAAAACTTGCTGAGAGGCAAATATTCATATTCAATCATAATTGTAGATTTATATATTTCTCCTTTCAGCTCTACATTTTTTATTTTTTATTTTTATTTTTATTTATTTATTTATTTATTTATTTATTTATTTATTTTTGCCTTTTGAATCTTGAGACTGTTGTTTAATGTGTCCACATCAGGATTGTATAACTTTCTGGTGAATTGATCCTTTCATCATTATTTCATTTTCCATTTTGTCAATACAAATGTTCTTTACTCTAAACTCTACTTCATCAGTTAGTAATAAGACTGCTTCTTTTATTTTTTTATTAATATTTTCATGATATTATTTCTTCCAGACTTTTATTTCAACATACCTATGCTACTGAGTATGAAGTGAATTTTTGCAAACATAGAGTTGGATCATATTTTTGTACCTATTCTGCCAATCTTTGTCTTTGGTGTATGTAGATTTTTACATTTAAGGTATTTATTGGTATTACAGTACTTAAAGTCTGCCATTTTTATTATTATTTTTTCTGTTTGCTTCTTCTCTATTTTTGTTCCTCTGTTAGTGGGATTCTCTATCTATTGCCCTTGACAATGGTGCCAAACTCATCTTATGTTGTTCAGAGTACTCCGATTTAGTCTGAAGGGGGAATGAGCCTATCTGGGCTGCATTCCAACCCTAAGTTGGGAAATGCCAGACCTGGGTCATGTTCTTCTGTTCAGTGGGGAAATATAAGACATGTAGCTGTTATGATGTTCCTCTCTTCCTGGCTTCTCTAGTCAATTTACTTCCTCTTCCTACTTTTAGAAGCTTTCCTTTTGCTGTCTCTTGTGTTGTTCTAGGGTTTTTAGTTACACTTAATAAGGAAGAGCTGCAAGAAAAGAAGAGAAGCAAAGAATACCTTGTCTTGATTAGAAATTTTCCTTGGTCTCTTCTAATTTACTTTTCGCACAAATATTTCTTGAGAAATCTGCTGTGAATTATATATTTTGTTAGACATTAAAAATACATAAATTTAAGCCAACTCTCTTCCTTTAAAGAATTTCTAAATTCTTTAAAGGAAGAATTTCTAATGTAAAGAGACCCAGATATAATATATTCATTTTACCCTGCTGATATGAAGAAATATTAAAGTCACCCATCTCAGGTCAAAAGTTTTTAATAGATGAATTTGAAACTTAGACCTATGTAATCCTTTATAAGTTTAATATGATATTAAAGTGAATGAATAGCTCAAGCTGAGGAAATCATTAGTGTCAAAATAAGTCAGTCCTTGAGAGAGCTTGACGTATTTGAGGTGTAAAAATGAGCTCAGTATGGCCAAGTACAAAGAGCAAGTGGGACATTCTGCTAATTGAGAGTGAGCAGATGCTAGGACCAGATTATGAATAGCCAGAGGGATATTTTAAACTGGAAAGTAACATTAATTCATTCGTACAATAATGTTGAACACTTTATGATATATGAATGTACATTCTGTTATAGTAAGCTGGTTTCCGATCCTGTACCCTCTTTATCATTTAGTCCCCAGTGCTTCAATGTATGTGACTGCTAGCTTTTTGGGAGAAGCAGTCCTTCTTTGTGGGACAGTCTTGATCAATAAGCAGTGAATTGCATCTTTAGACACTGCACAGAAAAAATGCCAGTATTTCAAATCAGTTACTGCGACAACTGAAAAGGTCCCTAATATTACCAAATGTCTCCTGGGGAGATAATACAGCTGCAGTTGAGAATGATTTACAATAAGCCATGAGCTGGTGGTTGGTAAAAACAAGAGTTTCACAAAAATCCCTAGATGGCAGAAACTAGAGTAAAAAGAAATAATAATATCCTATCATTGAAAGCCAAGGAAATGGAAAGGATGATGGGAGAGATTTCAGAAAGTCAGCAATGAGACATAGTTTATATTCCATATTTTCTACCTCAAGCCCAATTCATAGAGACTATCTGAGAGGAATTTGAAGAGAAAAGGGCTTTTCTCTCCTTAAGTTTTAGATTCTGAAACTGCTCAGTGTACTTCTATAAAACCAACATGTCTTATGAAATTTGTAGCAGGAATTAGGAGAGAGAGTTGATATTTAGTTACACTGATTGCCTCCAGTTCCTGTGTAGGAGAGGGCCCAGAAATTACATCATGTCCTTGTAGCAAGACAAATTTAATTGCGAATCTGGCCAGAAAGCCTGTCAGAAAAGTAAAAGTTGCTTTCCATTTCAAAAGGTTTTATAAAAAGTAAATGTATTAATAAAGTTTAAATCCTAAAAAAATTCTGCTCATAGTATATATAATGTATATTAGTTCTCATTACTATTGACTATCTACTTTGTGTTTAACATTCTTGTATATATCTACACCAAAAATATATTTTTTACAGAACCTAAATTGAATCTAGTTTAAAGCTATGTGAGAAAGAATTGTCTTGGGGTACCTGGGTTGCTCGTTGGGTTAAGCTTCTGGCTTTGGCTCAGGTCATGATCTCAGGATCCTGGAATTGAGCCCCACATTGGGCTCTCTGCTCAGCAGGGAGCCTGCTTCCCCTCTCTCTCTGCCTTCCTCTCTGCCTACTCATGATCTCTCTATCAAATAAATAAATAAAATCTTAAAAAAAAGAAAGAATTTTCTCTCTCCTTTCAATTATATAAATAATTCATAATGCTTTCATATATTGCAAACAGGCTAGATATTTACCTTCATTTCAATTACAGTCCTAGAGACTTGGCTTGATAGATATTAATATCAGAGTCATCATTGATAATTCTTGTTAACTTTACAGTTACCACATCAGTTAGGCTTAGCATATGCTGTGCATTAGATAAACCCTAAAATAAGAAAAATTACAGAAAATAAAACATTATATTTGTTTATGTAGAAGTATGGAAATAGGCATACTGGAGCAGGCTAATCAACTCTGTTCCAAGAAATCCTCAACTCTAGGCTTCTTTCCCCTTTCATTAGATCCTTTCTAATGTGTGGCATTTATCCTCATGGCCCAATGTGACAGCATTCATGTTCTAGACAAAAGAACAAAGAAAGGGAAAGAAGAATAAAGACTTCTGCCAAATACAACTGATGGAAGGCTCAAGGACAAAGCCACATGAGATTCTGTTGGCCAAGACTTAGTCACATGGACGTACTTATCTGAAAAAGAGGCTGCAAAATGCTCACTGGCCATGTGCCCCCCAAAAATGATATTCCTATAGAGAAAAGAGACAAAGGACATTGAGAGGCAATGAGAAGTCCTTACAAGACTTAACAAAGTTTTTATTGAAAAAAAAATATGAAGAATAAACATTTAACTTCAAAATTTTAAAGAATGATTTAAAAATATTATCCTCGGGGCACCTGGGTGGCTCAGAGGGTTGGGCTTCTGCCTTTGGCTCAGGTCATGATCCCAGCATCCTGGGATGGAGCCCTACATCGGGCTCTCTGCTCAGTGGGGAGCCTGCTTCCCCCTCTCTCTCTGCCTGCCTCTCTGCCTACTTGTGATCTCTCTCTGCCAAATAAATAAATAAAATCTTAAAAAATATATTATCCTCAAAGTTGTATATAAATTAAATATTTTCCAAATTTTTGCATATTGTTTCTAATTCAGGTCAAGGGAATTTGGAACTCAGAAAACATTTTAAGGCAGATTGTCCCTTGGATTATGTTACCCTGGTGATCCTTTATCATTCACCAATTACAGTGGGTAAAGTGAAACTTGAGCCTCATAAAAGTAATTTTATATATTGACTAGAAAAGTCAACCCTAATTTCATTCATGAACCCTAAGTTCATTTAACGAAGACAGAAAAGTTTACAGGCCTCATCTGATTTGCATAAAGATATGAAATAAAGTAAATAAGATTGCTATTAAATTTAACTCATAGAAATTAATCAATATCTGTCCTTAATAAAATCATGGACTAGAGATTTTTAGTATAAAAAATGATTTTTAGTGCACATGTAGAATCTTGGAAATGAATTATTTTGTTAACTATTGCACATAAGTGAACATTTCAGCCTAATCATCTTTAAGTACTGAAAGGAAATGAATTTATTTTTCTATTGCAAAGATCTTGTATTTCTTAAGATAACAATATTTATAAAACAATTTCTGAAGGAAACTGTAGATAATCACATCATTAAAGAATTGATGTTCTTTACTTGCTATTGGGATTTGGGAAACTGGCAGATTGACTTACTAACATTCCATATAAATAAGTCAAGGATTTTAAGTAAAATATAAAGCTATTGATAATGTGAAAATACTATTGCTAAGACTGGAGAATATTTTACAACAGGAATAGTACCCTAATATAATTATTTGCTGATAAATTCCAGAAAGATTCCTTCTGAAAATCTAAGACCATGAAAACAATTGACTAAGAAACAGCATTTTGGTGAGATTACAGCTTTTAAGTCAAATATATATTACATACAATGGGGATATTATGTCAGTTAATATAGCATACAATTTGGTCACTCAGAATGCAAATGGGGTTAACTGCCCAATAAAGAAGTTTCTCAACCATTTGAGAGACCAAAATCACCTAGATGCAGATAGATTATAGCTACAAGAAGTGAATCTAGGAAAGATGAGAGTTTTAAGTGACTATTTAATTTAATATGAAAAGCTTTACAGTGATGCATGAAAAATAATAAAGAGCTCTTATGTCCAGAACAACATTTCTTAATTTGTTAATGAGTAGTATCTTTTAGAGAGCTATTTGGACTGCTGAATACGTGGTGGTGCAACACAGATGTTAGCAGTAGTAACACATTTCCTTTTAATCATCTTTACATAAAAAACTAAAAGGAAGGACTCAGTCTGTGGAAAGTGCTATTGTCATGCTATTGTTAATGGACAGGAAAATACATGTTCCTTCCCCTCCTCACTGTAAATATTCACTCTGTTGGAGTTTGAAACTTAGCCATGGATCACTGTATGGAAACTATGGAATATATTATTTAGGGTTCAATTGGGAAGTAAAACTACTGTGAAGAATGGTGAATACAAAATTTAATTGTGAGATTAGACCTTACACAACTATGGAAGCTGATAAGGACTTGGCAAAGCTGAAGCAAGACCTTCTGCTCCAGGAGCTAGAGCTGCTGTGCCACGCCTAATGAAGTGATCCAGCAGAACAGCAGAAACCACATGTGAGCTGTAGCACTCACGTTCTACCTTGGATTCCAGAGGGAGGTGGCTGTTGATCCAGTTTCACCTTCCACATCTCATATTCCTTTCTTCAGTGGCCAAGCCCAAGAACCACAAAGGAAATGCTGGCAGTCTCAGCTTAGCCAAGTTCAAACAATATAAAATCACTGCATCATTATATTTTCTGAGCCTCCATTTTGTATTGTCTAAAAGAGTGGGGAAAATATTTCCCTGAGTTAATGTGAGTTTGAAAATGCATATGTTGAAAAGTATGCTAGTCCAACTCACTACCATATGGTTATATGTCTTTCTTCCTCTGCCAGAACTACCACACCTGTGAAAAGCACTTTGTCATAGAAGGTAGAGTTACAAAGACCATAAGAAGTCCTTCTCCTGCTTCTCTCAGAAGTATATCAATTCGCAACTCTCAGTTGGAGAAATAGCCACATGGAGATGCGCTGAAATGTTTTTTCAATCTTCCAGGCTGTGTGTTCAAAGCATATTCCCAGAGAAATAATGCTATAAAAGATGGGTTAAGACAAAACCACATATTTTTGATTCAGAAGGATTTGTAAAGGGACTCTGCTTCCTATTTGAAGTATGAGATCTTAATTTTCCACTAAATAGATAATAATATCAATATGTAATAATTATTGCCACCTACAGTTCTTTTCTGAGGACTAGTAAAATTCCTAGAACATCTAAAACAATGCTATGCACAGTGCGCTTTTAACAACCAATATTTCGTTGTCTTTTACATCCCCATGGACCAAACAGATGTTGGTCGACCTGCATGGAATCTACTCCCATTTATTTCATTGCTCTTATAGAATACCTGCTCATTGAGTTCAGTTGAAAATAACCTACTGTCAAGTAAATTTTTAAAGGTAAAAGTAAAGTAAATGTCTGCTTATATTTAAAGGTTAAGAGGAAATAGAACAGACTTCTCCAAAAGATGCAAATGAGCTGGTTAGAAAATCAGAAAAGAAAAAAAAAAAAGACTTTTGTAGGTCAAATGATTCATTCTTCTTCTTGTCAAGAAATGGTATCAGTCTTGGAGATAATTCATTTATCTCCATATCAAGCTTCCATTTGTAATGTTATAATTAGAATTTGAATCATTCATTCTTCTTTCAAAATGGGGAGCATGTACATGATTTTACAACAAGCTATCAGGTATTAGAGGTAAGCACTAAAAGCAGTATAATGGATAACACCTCATGGAATATTACAAAATCATTTTTGAACAGAAAACTATTTTAGCTAGTACTCTTAAAGATTTAGACAAAACAGATAGTATATCTTTTAAATTAAGTACAAGAAGTGAAATTTTATGCTAATAGACCATTAACTGGAATGAGCCTGAAATACTTACATGTAAAGAAATGACTTCAGGAGCAGATAAGAGGTGTAGAAAATTTCTTCTAAAAACAAATTTTATATCCTATGAAAGATAAATGAAACTTATAGAGTAGGTTTGGTATAATCAAATAATTAATAATTTCTCTTGGCTTAAGAGGATTGAAAATTATGATTAAAATTTATAGTCAGAGCTGGTAAAGCTGGGTCAAAGGGAAATTAATTTCATGCTATCTTTTTCTTAAGTCACCTATTTCAATGTCTCTTCCAAGAGCACTAGCATGCCTATTTATATCAGGGACCTAGTTTCTCTCTTGGATTATAACTTCCTATTAAGCTACACTGTAGGATCAATTATTTGTACCACATTCAGTTCTTAATTTAAAGTTTTAAATCTTTGCTTACTATTATTTATACTTCATTTTATTTGTTGAATAGTTTTGACCTTTGCTATGAGTTAGAGCTTTTTTCACTTTTCTTTTCCTTTCCTTTCCTTTCCTTTCCTTTCCTTTCCTTTCCTTTCCTTTCCTTTCCTTTCCTTTCCATTCTGTTCTTTCTTCTTTCTTTCCTTTTTTTTTTTTCTTTTTTTGGCACATTGTTTTCCTAAGATTAAACACACAGTGTCACATAGTTAAGAGCTTGGTGTTTGGAAAGTTCTCTGCCACATTCAGATGTGACATCCAGGGTCAGTTATGTAACTTTTCTCAGCCTCAGTCTCCCCACCTGTAAAAGGAGGATGAAAACACTTACCTTATAGAATTGTTGTAAAGATTAAACAACATAATGTACATAAGATTATATAGTATGGTGCTTGGTGTATATTGAACTGTGACATCATTATTATTTCTAGATCACATGAAATTTCAACAACATTTCATTCTGATTTATAAAATCAACTCTGTTTAAAGTGACTTTCTGCAAGGTATTGTGTTTATCTGTGTCTTCTTTTCTCAATGGAGTAACAGGGGACCGTACTTCACAGCTCCTTTAAAACTTTGTCCTTTACTGCACTTAGCCTAGTACTAAGTGCACCTTGAACAAGTCTTGCCCCTTATAGATATTCAAAACTTTTTTCCAAATGCCTGATGACAACTAGTATCTTTTCTCCCCTTATACTCATCTTGTATATTTGGTGCAACATAACAATAGCAATGCCCCCCCCTATAAACCACCAGGCAAGACAACTGACAAACTATTTCTTCATTCATATCACAGCTGAGTTGATTGCACTAATATTCCTCCTGAGTATTCAGTACAGTAAGAATCTAGGGAAAAAACAGAATTTTATTTGGCACATTGGTGAAACCTGGAAGAATGAACATTAGTGAAATTTTACTTAAATGACTATCTTCAAGAGATAGTAGGTAAGATGTCAACAGCTTTGTAGTTTTTCAAACCCATTCACAAAATCTGATTAAGAAACTAAACCCAGAAACACACATAAAACATTTAAAACAAAAATAAATGTCAAGGAGACATCTTGAAGCCCAAAATATGACAAACCACCAAAAGCAGCAACAATACACTCTGAGAAAGTCTGCACAAAAACAACAACAAACAAACAAACAAACAAAAAAGGAGGTGAGGGGATGCACTAAAAGCCTGAGAATCCCAAACTTGCCAAAATTTACTAACAAGGAAGGTCATCAGGGCAATCCAAGCACAGCAGCTGTAAAATTAGGAGCAATGATTTTTTCAGGCACAAATTTACAGGTGAATATAATTGTATTTCTATGTTTGATTATGCTTAAGTAGCTTGGACCCCACAAATTCTAGCAATTAACCATCTGAAACCCTGGTTAGAACTAGAGTGGAGGGGCATCTGAGTGACATAGTTGGTTAAGTGTTCAACTTTTGGTTTCAGCTTCAGGTCATGATCTCAGAGTCATGGGCTCAAGCCCCCAAGTGGGGCTCTGTGCTCAGTGCAGAGTCTGCTTGGAATTCTCTCCCCTTCTTCCCCTTCTTCCTCTGCCCCTTCTGCGCATATATATATATATCTGATATAAATATATAAATCTTAAAAAAAAACTAAAGTGGAATTTATAAACCAACATAATCTAAATCCATCATAAATTAAACAAATCTACATGAGGAAGTAGTGATTCCAGTTCTAGGGTGAATGGGGAACATTTTATTATACCACAAAACTAGGAAATTATATTACTACTGGGGTCATGGCAAAAGTAATCTAATGCTAATTTGAAGAATCATTCATTGGCTGAACATAAAATAATTTGAGCAACAGAAAGAGTAGTAATTTCAGTGGTTTGCAGCACATCAAATTCATGAAAATCCATGAGTTCAAAAGAAAATCACCACCACCACCACCACCACCATGAGTATATTCCTGATTTAAAAAAATAATTCACTTCATACCTTTAGAAGATTGTTAATGAAAAGTAATCATTATTTGAAAAGTGGGAAGTAATGGAAAAGAATCCAGTTTCAACCTGATTGTCCTGTAAATACTTTATCACTGTGTCTTATTTAATCAATATCTTGATGAGAGAAAATTTATCTCTGCAGAAGTATTCCCGCTAATAATTGAAGAAGGAATACTTATTAGAAACTATTAGAGACATCACTTATTTAAAACCCCCTAATGAAATATTAGACCTGGGCTTGTAAAACCATTGACTGATAACATCTAAAAAATAAGAGACAGAGCCAAAAAAGAGGGAAGGAGAGAAGGGAGAAAGGAAGGAAAGAAGGAGAAAAGAGCGAAAAGAGACTATATATATATATGTATATATATATACATATATATATATATATGATGGATGTACACATCTATTATAAAGTAACCTTACTTTTTTTAGATTTTATTTATTTTTTTTTAGAGGCAGAGAGAGAGAGAATATGGGAGTAGAGGGAGGGGGAGAGGGAGAGAGAATTTCAAGCAGACTCCCTGCGGAGTGGTGAGCCAGACATTGTGATCTGTCTCATGACCTCAAAACCAGGAGTTGGATGTGCAATCAACTGAGCCACCCAAGTGCTCCCAAAGTAGTCAACATAAGAACTGGAAAAAGAAATAGATGAAAACTTGACATATAACATGCAGAGTACAGGAAATATAGGGACCAGAGAAATATATTAAATGCTAGCACAGGAATGCATCAGTGAAATGCAAACTGTGAAACACCCTATAAGAAACAAAGGACAAAGTAACTGATTTCTTTTGAAAATAAATTACAAGAAAAAAAAAAGGGAGGGTTATCTACACATTCAAAGATACCCAAAAATCATATCAACGAAATGCAATGTATGAATCTTTGAATTCTGATTTAAACAACCCAACTGTTATGAGAAAATTAGAGAGATATGACTAGTGTTTAGAGATAGGATGATAATAGGATTGCCAAATATCAGGTATGATATTGTGGTTACGATTTTTAGGAAGAGTCCTTATGTTTTATATATTTGTGCTGATATATTTGTAGGGTATTGCAGAAGTGCTGATAACACTAACTTCGTCTTTGGCCCTCCATCTTGTTCAAGCCCAAACAATGACCTCCTCAGGGTTCCAGGCCCCATAGAGGTTAATATATGTGCTGACTAGAACTCAGGAAGGCTTGTTTTGATTTTCCCTAGAGTGGTAGAGTTTAGGTAACTAGTAGAGATGACTGGTACACAGGAGGCCTCACTTTAGATACCTACCCCGTGAACTCACCACTGTGCCTCTCTTGCTCCATAAAAGCTGGGGATTAAGGTCCTGACTGGATATAGAAGTGAGGCAGAGAATAGCTGCAGGCTGACTGGATTATCTGTCTTCCCTCATCTACCAGCACCCCCCACCCCTGCCACCTCATCAATAAGTTACCCTCAATAAGTTTCTGTAAAAGGTATGGAATGGCTTACTTTGTTTTTTGGTCTTAAACTTCTCAGTCTGTAGGATACTTTACTGCCTCTCTTCTACCTTCTAACAGATCTAGTTTTGATATATGCAATTTGCTTCAAAATAATCCATTGATGATAGAGGGAATGGATGGGGATGTGGATGAAACAAAATTAACATGAATTAGTCATTGCTGACACTATGTGATAAGTATACAGGAGGTCATTTTACTATTATCCTTACATGTTTTTCCACAATGTAAGGTAAAAATATATAAATAGTATTTGATCCCACTATCTGTTCGTATATTTTGGGGTATCATTGTTGACAGAAAACCATATTTCAGATCTTTCCATGTTCTTTTTCAAAACACTAAGGAAATACAGTAAGTTCTTATCCTCAGAAGAATTGAATAAAAGTAGAGAAATGATAATTACTTTTAGAATCTGCATCTTCTTTCACTAATACATAGTCACAAATCTCTCTCTCTCTCTCTCTCCCTCATTGTAACCTATTTATTCCTCACCACCATCCATATATAAGAAACAATGCTTCTCTGGGCTGGAAATAAGATTTAAAGTAAATGTTGAACAATTTATCTTGGGATGCCTTAGATTTCTATTTGGACTACTTTATTTGAATATTTCTTACAAAATATAAGAATTTAGATATAAAATTTTTAAATTATACTATGCTAATAATTGTATTGTAATACAGGCAGATAAATGCATTGTATTTCAAGTTTAAGTTAAATGAGAGTAAATATAGGATATATAGATAGGTGCACCTTACTTGATGTAATAAGTGTCTTCCTGAAAACCATGTTTATTTGTCTGATTAAAAATAAATTGTCATTTAAGTTATTAAAATGGCAAGACATTTTCATAGCATCCCATAATTTCTTCTAGATTTTCTTAGTTTTTGATCTTTGTTGTTACAGTTTTTGCATTAAACTTTTATTATATTCAAAATAGCAGGATATAAAGGTCAAAGCCTATTAAATCTACACTAATTTTATGAACAAGTTTCATTCCCTTTCTTTATTCTATAAGCAAAACAACTTCTGGTAGTAGTTTTACAGAAGAATTTATATGCGAGATTTGTTCTTTTAGCCTATATAACTTCTTCCTTTCCTCAGACTTAGAGTCTACTTCTCTTATTCCTGATTCTTTTACCTTGGAAATAGCAGACGTCACATATCTTTATTTCAAGCCATACTGGTCATGTTTCATCATTCAGTTGAAAGGTGATAGGCCATTTTAGTTCATGTTTGGTAACATTTTATTATTACAGGAAATATTTAAAGTGATAGTCTCAAATATCATTTTTCTGGATGCATTGATCAAAGCTAGAGATCACAGCTCTATTTAATAGCCATGTCATATTTTCTGTTAAGAACAGGAAAATTTAAATAAGATACACAGGTAACAATATAGTTTAGAACATGTTAGGGTTTGATAATTATCAGTGTTCTCTCAATTTCTTTGACTTTTAATATTTGACAATTAAATTGAGTCGTGCTTTAAAATGTCAACATCATTTAATATGGTTATAACATAGGAAATATCATAAGACAGCTCAAAACATTGTCCAACTTTTTACATCATGTATCATCTTTTGTACATACTGCTGAATTCAGAATGGAATTTTTGTACCTATGTTCTTTAGCAGAGTTTTGGTGTCAGGGTTCTACTGGGATAAGTATAAATGAATTGGGACTGATTATCTTTTAATTCTTATTCTTTAGAAAATTTTATATAACACTGGAATAATGTGTCCCTTGGAAGTTAGGTAGAACTCACCTATCATATCACTAGGGTTTATTTATTTATTTTATATAAATCATGTTTATTATTTGATCTAAAATAACCAAATGTGTTACTGATTATTAGATTATTTAAAATTTTTAATTTTTCTCATGTCAGTTTTTTCAATTAAGTTTTCTTCTAAGGAATCTGTCCTTTTTATCTTTTTATATTTGTATATATAAAGTTCCTCATAGATACTTATCAAGTTTGTACTTCCCACTCTATTTACAATTATGCCTGCTTTTAAATTCCTTATAATATTTTAAACTTTATCATTCTTTCTTGTTCAATCTGACCAGAATTTTTTTTTTAATTTAATAAGTTCAGTTTGGTTTGTTGATCTGTTTATGGTTTCCTACTTCATGAAATTCTACTCTCATCTTGATTATTACCTTAATTCTACTTTGAATTTATTCTGTTCTTGTTCTAATTCTGGGAGATAAGCATACATCATTAATCATCAGCATTTTTCTTCCTTAAAAAAATGTATATCCACACATTTTCTTGGAAATATGATTTTGCTGCACTCTAGAAATGTTGATGTATATACTTCTGTTTTTCAAGTGTCAAAATTTCATATTCATATCATATTTTAAAAATGTAAGATATTTAAACTAAAAATATTATCTTCTTTTATAATTAATTAATTCAAAAAATTTAAAGACTTTATTTATTTTATTAGAGAGAGTGAGTGGGGGGAGGGAGAGGGAGAGAACCTCAAGCAAACTCCATCCTGAGCACAGAGCCAGATGCAGGGCTTTGTCTCATGACTCTGACTGAAACCAAGAGCTGGATTTGGAGCTTAACTGCCTGAGCCACCCTAGCACCCCTAAAATGAATTTATTTTTAACTGAAGCCATTTCTGATAAGAAATTTTTTCATGTATTGAGATATAAGACTTACTTTAGAGCTGAGCACTATATTGTAAAAATTTTGTTCTTAATTTTTATTAGCAGAGTTCATATATATCCCTTGAGGTAAGCTTGTTAATTATGTTGAATAATTTTTTTTCCTTCTTCACAAGTTTCTTGTACTGCTTCTTAACAATCAAGCATTGTGGAAGGTATATTGAAATATCCTATCATGACAAAGACTTGTCAACTTCCCCCTGTAGTTTATCAATTTTTAGTTTCCACATTTTATGTAATCTTAGACATCCCATAATATAACATACCATTTTATGTACCACTTTGTACAAACCAAATACTGCTACTTATTATACATCAATAATTGATTAGTTAACAATTACTGTTAATCAATGATTGTATATCACACGTGTATAAGTAAAAGTGAAAATATAAACCGATAAAATTAAGTGAATTAAGTGTGACAAAGTGTTAGTATTTGAAATTTCACAGTTATGGATGACTTTTAAGCATCATCAATGTTTATTTTTCCATTTCATATCATCTCTCTATATTGTACAGTATTAAACAATATGGTAATAAAGTATTTATTAGAAGAGTAAAACATTAATGTCTACAGAAACTTTTCTGAACCACTAACACTCTGCAAGCTGGGATAATGAGAATTTATTGTGACAAAAGGTTTTCAGACAGTCATGACTTGTGTTCCTTCCAGGTATAGTGCTTAGAAGGCTTCTGAACTGGAACATCAAGGGGTCTCAAGGTGCCCATTTATGCCAAAAGATTAAGGATTAAGTTTACACACAGTCTAACAATAACAACTTTTTCATATTTGTTGCCAGGCTAGCAGCAATTGTAAAATTCTCTAGATGTGAAGACCCATTCTTATTCTAGAGATGTTAAAAATATATTTTAAAAATGTACCTTTTGGGGACACCTGGGTGGCTCAGTGGGTTAAAGGCTCTGCTTTCGGCTCAGGTCATGATCTCAGGGTCCTGGGATTGAGCCCCGCATCAGGCTCTCTGCTCAGCAGGGAGCCTGCTTCCCCCTCTCTCTCTGCCTGCCTCTATGCCTACCTGTGAACTCTCTGTCAAATAAATAAATAAAATCTTAAAAAAAATTTTTAAAAATGTACCTTTTGAATTATTGAAATATGGTATTCAAGGCTATTTTATTAGGTATATTTAAAGTTATAACTATAGTTTCCCAGTGGAATTAAATGTTTATCATTATGAAGTGATCCCTGCTGTCTTCACTCAAGTTTTCTTTCTTTTGGTTACACGGCATATTTTTTTCTCTCCCTTACTTTGAACATTTCTGTCTATAGCTGAGGTTAAGGTTTATCAATTAGGTCTTGTAGGCCGAATTTGGCCTACCTTCTTTTTTTTTTTTTTTTTTTTTAAGATTTTATTTATTTATTTGACAGACGGGATCAAAAGCAGGAGAGAAGCAGGCAGAGAGAGAGGAAGCAGGCTCCCCACTGAGCAGAGAGCCCAATGCGGGGCTCGATCCCAGGATCCCGGGATCATGACCTGAGCCGAAGGCAGAGGCTTTAACCTCTGAGCCACCCAGGCGCCCCGGCCTACCTTCTGTTTGTAAAATTTTACCAGAGCGCAGTTGGGTTAGATGTTGGTGGTAAACTCAGGATCTCTGTTTTATTTTTCACCCTCATATCTATATCCCACTCTAGTTCCTGTCAGGCAGAATCTGTAGGACATTTTAATTCTCAACTGACACATATTTTCCTTTACCCTCTTAATTTCTTATTGTTGCTTCTGAGATGCATCCTTCCAGCTATTCATTTGTAAATCACGCAGCTTTCCTTGCAGTCTGCTTTAAAACCTTCTCCGAGTCCTTGGTAATTTAGCATTTTACTCCCAGTACACAGTTTTAGGTTGAATTTTTTATGAAGCCTGATTAGTTATACTCAATTTATTGCAATAAGGAATCACTCTTGTCAATTCTGAGGTTCTTACTCATTATCTTGCCATGTACTGTTTCTCCAATATATGTTGTTCGTATTACATGTATAGTGCTCATACATTGTTCTGAGTTCGAAATTCCTGAAACATAAGCTAGAGGTATGTTAGAACCTTTTATTTTAGCTATCATATATTTTTTTTACCTTTCTCTCAAAGATCTAATTTTTTGCACCTCTCTTTTCCATACCGGTTGTCTTCAGACCTAACTTCTAGTCCACTAACTCTCATGGTTCTATAATGTGCTGTTGAAAAAACTCCATTACAAAATTTTTAAGAATAAAAAATTATTTTTCTATTATACATCTTTTTGTTTGCTCTTTGAAAAACAATGTCATGATACTTTTACGATATCAATCATGTTTTCAAAGTTCGCATTTGTTACTCCGTATTATATATCAGGTAATTCTAATATATGAGATCCTTTGTGTTCTAAAAATAATGTTTCCAGTTTATACTAACTTTCACACACAGTAGCTTGTTTTCTTGTTGTCTTAATAATCTTTGATCATGAGATAATATTCTTTGATCTTAATCTATGGAAATTCTGAGGAGTAGAATTATGGCTGCTTTCTTCCAGGGTGAAATTACATTTGGGACTATGGATATTATTACAAACTTTGACCTACTAGAGACTTGTGGGACCTCTTTTGCTTCTGCCAAGTTTTATGTTTCAATACAAAGTTGAAAGTTAAGCTCTCCAAATCTGCCAATAGTTGTAGGTTCTTTGTGAGAATTTGGACATTTGCATTCAGAGTTTGTTTCAGGTACTGATGATGGTAGAGATCTCACTTAGGGAAAGACCAACAATGCACTCCAGAGTATGTTTTCTCCAGGATTTAGGTAATGATCCTTTAATGAATGTGTTCCATACTACTGCTAGAATTAGAAATCTTATCATCAGCACCAAACCTATATTTCCTCAGTTTCAAAGACAAAATTAATATTATCTATTGTTTGTTTCTTTTATATAAGAAGAAATAAATAATTATAATACCTTAGTAGCATCCCATCTATCACACTCACCCTATAACTGTCGTCTCTGAATTGTCAGGCCTCTGCCAACTCTGATGCAGTAGAATCATGCCAGGCCATGTTCTTCCTGATATTTGCTTTTTAAAAAAAATTTTTTAATTTTTTTCGGTGTTCCAAGATTCATTGTTTATGCACCACACCCAGTGTGCCATGTAATACATGTCCTCCTTAATATCCAGTACCAGGCTCATCCATCCTCCCACCCCCTTCCTCTCTAAAATCCTCAGTTTGTTTCTCAGAGTCCACAGTCTCTCATGCTTTGTCTCCCCCTCTGATTTACCCCAATTCACTTTTCTTTTCCTTCTCTTATGTCCTCCATGTTATTCCTTATGCTCCACAAGTAAGTAAAACCATATGACAATTGTCTTTCTCTGCTTGACTTATTTCACTCAACATAATCTTCTTCAGACCCTTCCGTGTTGATACCAAAGTTGGGTATTCATTCTTTCTGATGGCTGTGCAATATTCCATTGTATATATGGACCATATCTTCTTTATTTATCCTTCTATTGAAAGGCATCTTTGCTCTTTCCACAGTTTGGCTATTGTGACCATTGCTGCTATGAACATTGGGGTACAGATGACCCTTCTTTTGAGCTGTAGTTCCCAGTCCCTCACAGAGATGAGTAGAGAGCATAAACAGTGATCTGAGCCTGAGAAATGTGCTAACTGAACAGAGAAGAGTCAACTTCACAGTTTGTTTTGCTGTTAGTTTTCCTTTTAATTATTTTTTAATTGATTGGTGACTATGTCTTTATGACATAGTAGGGAGAGATTTTAAGAAAGTGGGCAGGGCTATCAAAGAATAAGTGTTCTTATTTTCTGGGATATCATATTATTTCAGTTGAAGTGTCCATTACTATTAGATATAATCTTAACCTATATAGTATTTAAATTATTATTATTATTACTTTTTACATTTAAAACGCTGATTTTATTCAAATACTACCTATATATACATTAAAAAGAGAAGCAGATTAGAAATAAATGTTTTATTCTTCCAATTAAATTCCAGTACTATAAGGGAAGTAAAACAATGATATCCTGGAAAATATGCAGCAACAAACATGCCCTCCTCCTTCACTATTCCACAGGAAGTACTATAGGCCATTTGCTTAATATCCCAGGTATCTAAATTAATTTTATCTCCATTTTACATATAACATCCCTTTGACGATGTTATATGTAAACTTGTAATACTAATCAAGTGACATTATCCTTAGAATTGTAGGGTGTATGAATTGATAGAGCCTAAAAGCTAATTAGAGAAAAGTCATCACATGCATTATCTCTCTAAGCCTCTGATTCCTGTAAGATTTTTTATACAGAAACTATGGAAGTAACTAACTTGAATGATTTCATAATGTCACTTCATATTATTTTTTTCCACTGAAATAACAGCTTGCAATAATTCAAATGGCTCTTCTAGTGAAGAAGTGGAAAAAATGTTTGGAGAGATTAGAAATCTTGTTCCTGAAATGATTGACATTTCACTTTTTATCACTAGACAAACATGCATTTTAGAATATTATACTCCAAAATAAATGGTTGAAATAAAAAAATGACCTTAGTCATTTTCTTGCAGACCAGTCAAAATAGCTGCTCTTTTTATTTTATTGATTAAAATTGTTGTGAATTACTCTTGTGTTTAGAGAACTAAACCAGTGGGAGTGGTTGTTGTCTTTTCAGTGTAGATTGGTCTAGATTAATGCAGTACCACCCAGAGTTACACAACTACTTATTCCTATTGGTGCGAATAATTTTAGATTTTGCTAGAACACTTAACCCAACTGAACTAGTGTTGGGAACAGGCAGATGTGAGACCAAACTCACACTTGTTTTTTTTTTTTTTTATTTTTATTATTATGTTCAGTTAGCCACTATATAATACATCATTAGTTTTTGATGTAGTGTTCAATGATTCATTAGTTATGTATAACACCCAGTGCTCATCATACCATGTGCCCTCCTTTATGTCCATCACCCAGTTACTCCATCCTCTCACAGACCTCCCCTTCCACAACCCTCAATTTGTTTCCCAGAGTCAAGAGTCTCTAATGGTTTGTTTCCTTCTCTGATTTCTTCCCATTCAGTTTTCCCTCCCTTTCCCTATGATGTTCTGCACTATTTCTTATTTTCCAAATATGAATGAAACCATATGGTAATTGTCTTTCTCTGATTGACTTATTTCACTTAGCATAATACCCTCCAATTCCATCCATGTCAATGTAAATGGTAGATATTCATCCTTTCTGATGGTTGGGTAATATTCCATTGTATATATGAACTACATCTTCTCTATCTATTCTTCTGCTGAAGGGCATCTTAGCTCCTGCCAGTTTGGCTATTGTGGACATTGCTGCTATGAACATTGGGGTGCGGGTGCCCCTTCATTTCACTAACTCTGTATCTTTGGTATTTACCTAGTGGTGGAATTGCTGGGTTGTAGGGTAGCTCTATTTTTAACGTCTTGAGGAATCTCCCTACTATTTTTCAGAATGGCCATACCAGCTTGCATTCCAACCAACTGTATAAGAGGATTCTCCTTTCTCCACATCCTCACCAACGTTTGTTGCTCTCTGTCTTGGTAATTTTAGCCATTCTAACTGGTATACGGTGGTATCTCATTGTGGCTTTGATTTGTATTTCCCTGATGACAAAGGGTGATATGGAGCAGTTTTTCATGTGTCTGTTGGCCATTTGTACGTCTTCTTTGGAGAAGTGTCTGTTCATGTCTTCTCCTCATTTCTTGACTGAATTATTTGTTTTTCTTTTTCTTTTTCTTTTCTTTTCTTTTTTTTTTTTTTTTTTTTGGGTGTGGTGTTTGAAAGTTCTTTACAGATCTTGGATACCGGCTTTTTATTTGTTATGTCATTTGCAAATATCTTCTCCCATTTCTTAGGTTGCCTTTTAGTTTTGTTGACTGTTTCCACTGCCATGCAGAAGCTTTTCATCCTGAGGAAGTGCCAATAGTTCATTTTTGTTTTTGTTTCCCTTGCCTTTAGAGACGTGTTTTGTAAGATTTGCTGCAGCTGAGGTCAAAGGGGTTACTGCCTGTGTTCTCCTGTAGGATTTTGATGGGTTCCTATCTCACATTTAGGTCTTTCATCCATTCTGAGTGTATCTGTGTGTATTGTGTAAGAGAATCGTTCTCCTACTTTTGGCTGTACAATTTTCCCAACACCATTTATTAAAGAGACTATCTTTTTTCCATTGGATATTTTTCCCTGCTTTATTGATTAGTTGCCTATATAGTTGTGGGTCCATTTCTGAGTTTTCTATCCTGTTCCACTGATCTATGTGTCTGTTTTGTGCCAGTACCATTCTGTCTTGATGATCACAGCTTTGTTATAGCTTGAAGTTAGGCATTGTGATGCCCCCAGCTTGGTGAGCACTAGTTTATTTTGAAAGTTTCTACTTCCTGTAAGCACACTCTGCCCTCTCTCAAAGAGTTTCCTACCCTCTTTCTTTTCCCATGATGTTGTCTGTCTTCAGAAGCAAGCATATTTATCCCCATAGTGGTATTTTTTATAGGTCTCATCTCATCCCTGCACTCCCTAAGTTGTTGTATGCCAATGTGTAGCTTATCTGTTCTGCCTCTTGAACATCCAATTCTGGTGTACAGTGAGGTGTCACTGGTTCTTTGTGCTTCCTTTGGGTCTGATAAATATGATACTTGCCATACTCTGCACCTATGGAATGCGCCTGAACTGCTCCAAAGCCTCCCCTTCCCTCTTGACTTTTACTCCCCACCAGTCTTTAAGCATTTTTGGAAAGCTGAGGGAAACTGGTCTGTTTTTGTTTGTTTGTTTGTCACCATATTGCAGTATGCAGTGTCTAGGGCATCCTCTCTCCCAGATATCTTCCCATTATGGCTGCCCTATCATGGGAATATGCCTGCTGTGTTGGATATAGCACCACATGAAACATGTGGGATTATTGAATATTATGTTTTTCCATAGACATGGAAGTGGGACACTGGTCCTGATTTTCTTAAGTCCTTCAAATTATCGTGTTTCCTACTAGGGATTCTCCTGTCTTTCTCCTCCACACCCTAGGCTCTGACACAAGGGAATAGTAAGTGCTGATTTCATTAAAAGAGACTGAGACAGGAATTTCATATTTATTTCTCATCCAATGTCCCTCTGGCTTGTCAGAAAGTATTTTCCTGGAGTAAGGACTTTTTGTTGACATTGTTTTAACAATTTTCTTCATATCTGAGGTGGTAAACTGCATGGGTTGCCCTTAAGAAAAGAAAAGGGAAAATTAAATGAACAAATAATCAAAACAGAAAACTGAAAGACTGATAGACTATTGACTGTATTTATTGACTTATTTAGTTTGAGCCCCAGTGAAACTCTTATGCTAGGTGAAGACAACATAGCATTTAAGGTCATGGACTCTGGAATCAGATAGGCTTGGATATCAGCACCAACACTATATGTTTTAGCTATGTGACCTTCAAAAACCATTTGATTTATTTCAAACTGTTACTTCAGTGGAAAAATTACAATGATAATAGTTCTTACCTCATGAGTACAGTGTCAGGATTAAGTAAAATAATGTAATGGGACTAACTTAGTGCAGTCCCTGCTTTAGAGTAAATGTTGAGTAATTCATTGAGGGATTGCTGTCATTATAGTAATAGTAATAATTATCATTGTAATAATACTAGTAACAGACGAAGGAGGAAAAGAAGGAGAATGACAAAGTATAAGAAGAGTCAAGGAGAAGGGCAAGTAGAAGAAAACAGCTAAGATGACAGAAAATTCATATTTCAATTGCCTTAACCAAATCAAATAATAATTTATAAGAGAAAGTTATAGAGATTTTTCTACCTTACCTACAAAACTTTGCTTATTCTAGATTCATATATTTCATTGATTGTCTTTATTTCTGTCATTTCTTGTTTACTGTCTCCAATGAGTTTACTTTATAACTTTTTCAACATGAATAAAATGAAAAAATTGATCATAGAATTTTGGGTTTCATTTATTATTTTTTTCTAAGTCATCATCAAACCAACATTTGTACTTATTAAAATCTGTGACTTACTGAAATCATCATCTTCAAAGAGTACATGTACATCATAAGATGTCAGTACCACTCATTTATCAGAAAATATGTAACTCATCAGAACATTTATATGCATTTGAGGCATGTGGAGTCTGTTAACCTAAACCACTGCAATATAGTTTTTTTTTTTCCCCCCAAAGATTTTTATTTAGTTAGTTAAGAGAGAGAGAAAGAAATTACAAACAGGGAGAGGGGCAGAGGGAGAGAGAAAGGGAGAAGTGGACACCTGCTGATCAGGGAGCCCAATGGGGCTAGATCCCAAGACCCTAGGATCATGACCTGAGCTGAAGGCAGACACTCAAGCAACTAATCCACCCAGATGCCCCTGCAATAAAGTTTTACTGGTGATCTAGAAAGAATTATCATGGGTCCTGTCTTGCTCAAAAACTTATAAACAGTATAGACACTTGAGGATCTGATAATCATTATGCACATTTAACTTGTATATTATTAGTCTGAATCAGACCCCCATTGATTTTGACCAAGAGTGGTTTTCATTTGGCAGCTGTTCAGTAGTCCTTGTGAAATAATTTGGATTATTTAGTTCATTTTTGGGTAGAAAATTCCCCACACTATAATAAGATATGTATGCTAATTATTTTCCTCCATCCAACAAACTGAGGATTTATTAACATCACAATTGAAATATGATAATTATAAACATATTTTATGTAAATGTGTGTCCATGTGTTGGACATAGCTTTATGGGGGAATATCATTATGAATAATGAGATACCTGTAAAATATATAAAATTGATTTTATCTATGATCCTATCTATAGCCCTTTAAAATTTGGTTTTGTGGGTGAAGCTAAGGTTCTTGTAGATAATATTTAGTAAAGTTTCTCTTCCCTCCTCTTTCTCTCCCTCTTCTGCTCTCCCTCTCATTCTCTTTTCTCTTTTTCTTTTTGACCCAGTTATAGAATAAATATTTTTATTAAAATTCAGTTTAGATGTTCTTGTTGCTGCTGGAGATTTTACTGGAGCTTTTATTGATTTCTGTAAGTGTGATGTCTGTTGTTAATGATATCCACAGTGATATTAACATGAGACACAGTTGGAGACTAAGAGGTTAAGCTCTGGATTTGTTTTTTCACCTTCAATTCAATCTTCACATTGCAGTCAGGATGATCTTACTACAACACTGTTATAGTTTTGTCACTCATCTGCTTAAAACCTTTATTGGCTTCCTATTGCCTTCCTATTTGCCATTCATCATAGCTTAAAATATTCTTTTCCTAGTCAATCCTCACTATTTATTTTATCTCTTGTTTTGCCATCCTTATTCCCATATCTCATGTGTATATAGTATTAGATTGTTTCAATTTCTCAGGTTAATCAAGCCCCCTTCTCATATCCAGGCTTTGTATATCCTCTCCTTTTCCTATAAACACTTTCTCTGCAATTGCAAATGGTTAACTCTGACTCATCCCATTAGGTTTCAGATGAAATTGTATTTAGTTTTCCTGTTGCTTCTATTCACAGTACATTTCATTAACTCAATCTTATTATGCACTTTTTGTATTAGTTGGATTATTGCCTTCACTAATAAATTATAAGCTCTATGAAAGCACAGGACTTGTCTATGAATTTTACTCTTATCTTTGTGCTTTAATTATTACAGTATCTTAGAACATATTAGATGTTCAATAATTTGTTCTCAGTTGGTGAATTAATGGATAGATGGATGAATGGGTGGGACTTAGTAAGACCACTGGGTAGATACTCAAGCATCATCTGAATTCATTTGTAACTGAATTGATGTAAAAATATTAATATTAGTAAACTTAAAATCATGATTCCATTTGATATTAATTCATTCTTTCATTCAAGTTATTTGCTGAATTCCAAACAGTGTGTAAGGTGCCATAACAAGCATCTCCAGTTAAGAAATTAATAAACATAAAATCTAGTGGATTTCACAGTCTAGTTAACAAACAATATCATATCCAAGTGAAATGTTCAATTAGTTGAAAACACGATAATAACTGTATGTTTTAGTTATTATTTTTTAATCCTATGGATCTAATGAGGTATTTTTCTTTGCTTTTTTTTTAACATTTCTTTTACTTGTCATAGCTTTCTCTACAAATTTTCACACATGGTTTGTATTCTAGAGAAATTTTATTTTAAAAAAAGACAAATTTATTTCTTATTCTTAGTGGCAAATTCTTGAAGTAAGAATAGTATTTGCTTCATGGAAAGGAGATAGGAGAAAAGAAGGTCAATTGGCCAGTTTTCATGATGTCCTATAATAGCAGGTGTGTTTTGGCTGCCTAGTGGTATCATGGCTTGATTTCCCTCTTCCAAAAGACAGCTTAAAAACATTGAGCTGAATGTGAAAATCAATCTTTTCTTTTTTAATTGCCTCAAGTGTCTTTGTTTATTAAGCTCCATTCTCTTTGTATCCTTTATGAAATATAATACCTTCATGTTGCCTTATGACTTTAAATAGCTTCATTGTCCTTTGCAATTTTAGCTTTCTTTGGCATATACTTCAAATATTATTATAAACTCTGTGACTCTTTTACTCCTTTATATTATATTATTTTATATTTTAATGTTATTATATGAAGAATAGAAAGCAGTAATGCAAAAAAAAAAGTTTCTTGAACGTCACATGAAAAAAAAAAAATCCAAGTGTCTTTTTTCCATTGTTTACTCCTTGGGAATATTTTTTCAGCCATAAGCAGATCATCCAGATAAGGGTCTCTTGATTACAACATTAAAAGTAGAGTAACCTCTAGTGGTACTGAGTAAGGAAATATAGTAGATATATATAACTTCCTGAATACATAATTTTAATCAAGTTAACTGTATATAAATCTTATTCCATATTGTAACTTGTGGTATTTTCCATGAATCATTACTGCTGACTTTATAAAATCATTAGTTTAAAATAACTTTGGATACCATTATAAGTATATGAATCTAGTGGCAATAATGGAGCATTGCACTTAAGAAATTAGTATCAAAGGTAGATAGATCAAATGGATAGTACATCTTAAGGACATAGTGGCAGAATGTGGCTTAATCATGGCAGGCAAAGTTTCAGGTTCTTGGAGTCCTTTGTTCATGTTCTTCATCACATATTATATTAGTGCATACGTGGGTATTCAGTTAATTAACTCAGGGGAAACATCCTGTAGAGAACAATTACCACATAACTTGGGCACATGGCTTTTTTCATTATCTACAAGAACAGTGAGGGGAAGATTTAGGTAACCCGAGAATTTTAGGTCTCAGTCTCTTTCTTGTCACTCCCCCCACTCTATCACACACATACACACACACACACACTCACTCGCTCATTCACTCTTATTGTATGTGGTCTTCCAGTACTGGTTACATGAGATATCAGATCTACAGTGTGGATGCCTTTTTTTTGGTTTGTTAAAATTAAAACTTTGTGTTTAGGGAGAAGAGGAAAATAAGACATAACTATAACTATACCACAATTATTTCAAAACTATATTAATACTCATAAAACTATATTAATATCCATAAATAGAGTCAACCTCTTGGAATAGTTAAGTTGTATCAGAACAAGATAGAAATACATCTTTTTCCTTAAGAACTTTGTATATTGTAAAATATCTCACACACTTTTTGCTGAGATTCTAGGAATGTGGTGACATTTAGATGGGAAAAGACTATTATGCTGAAAAAAATTATTTAGGCTTGATACCATTGCTTGTCAAAAATTATCTCAAAATATCCTGTGTGGTTACATTTCATTTCACAGAGAAATGCATCTTCCAGAAGAGTTTGTGAAAAGCACAATCTAAATTACTTACTTGACTTGACATTTTAGTTGCTGTTACTTTGTCCTCTATATTTCAGTATAGAAGAAAACTCACCATTAACAAAGATTTTGTGTGTGTGTGCTTCTTTCGAAGTTGAGATTAAAAAAAGAAAAAAAAACCTGTTTATTTTAGACATATTAATTTGGAAGAAAGCCAGTAAACCTAAAGCAAATTGCTTAGTGTCAGTTAATTAACGCTCAATTTGCTAATGATTTGTTCACCCCAAAATTCTATTAATCTTATTTGCACTTCACATATAGAAAGGTAGTTTTAATCTCTCCACAACTATTAATATAACTGTCTTTCAAAGCCAAATTTCAAAATTCTCATATATTTTTAGCCATTTTGTCGAATTTCACTTATAAATTAGTTCTCTACCTACAATTCAAGCTTTATTATCCACACTTTCAAACTTGTATAAAATAAAACATCTATATTCTTTAAACACACAATCATCCCAAGGAAAATATCTTTTTTTTCTTGTCTTTTAAGATTCCTCTAAAACTTGCAGTTGCTCGTAAACACTTCCTAGGGTCTGACACTCCTTTCTAGTTTGGGGTCTTAGCATAGCATAGAGTCCAGGACAGAATAGCAATAAATTCACAAACAGAAAATAACTTGAAATAAATAAATATATACATATATATATTATTTTATTATAAATGAGTGATTTCTACTTCTTTTTCTATTTTTTGCATATGCCCAATTTTTCAATAGTTTCATTTTTTTAGTATAGTAACATGAAATTTGTTTTTTTCTGAAATTAAAAGAAAAGTATCCTTAGGTTAATTATCTGGGAGAAAACACTTAACTGTCTAAATGATTTAAAAATACAGTAAAATATTAAAAAATCAAACAAAATTTTATATGTAAAATAAAAGTAATTTAACTTATAAAAATTTTATGTCATTTTAACCCAATGGAGAATGACTTTAGGTTATTTGGCATGAATTTATATTAGTTAGTAATGTCCGTAAGATGTCCAAATAGAAATTTTCAATGCACCTTTTATGTATTGGTGTTTCTGTGTTGGATATATATGTATGTGGGATCAATTATTAGATAGTTGGAATTTTAGGTAAATACTACTAGATTTAGTCAGCCAAAGAGAGTATATAGAATCAAATCGTCACCCTTACAAGATACGGATATTTATGATTGTGGATTTTTAGGGGTATAATAGTGATTTAAGACAGATAACACTTGAGAGGAGGATTTTGAGACAACTTTTTGGCTCCTTGTATCTCTCACATTATGAAAGCTAAAGAAATAGCCTTGACTGAAATATGAACTCAGAATAATATATTTTTTCAAATGTCACATAAACTCTGTAACCAAATCTAGTCAACTCCCAAGAGTTCTCTATCACTTACAACCCATGCAACAAAATGGATAAGGGAGTTCGTGGTGCTATATTTCTGAGGGATTTACCTTATTCTTTACTATTTTAGTATTTATAGTACTTTGAGTTTGGGGTTATGTTTTGAAAAATTGTTATGTAATCTCTTATTCATGGTATTATTTTCTATCAGGTGATAATAAAATTCTATAAGAATTTGCCTTATCTGTCAAGTTATTTAGGCTTAAAGCTTCTTGGGGAAGAAAGGGACATAAAAATACAATCAAAGTTTTTTGTCTATGTCCCCCATTTATGAAATTATTTAGCTGTCATATGCTTATTCATATTATTTCTAAATTGAAGGGAATATGAATTTATATATAATAAGTGACAAACATCAGCCTTCTGACTCTGTTATGGCTTGAGCATTTATAGACCTTATATATAAAAAAATCTGTATTAAAGTATTCCTGCATTTTATACAAAAAAGTAGATGAGTTTATTTTCCAGCAGATTCCCTATTTATCTATAAATTTTCTAATTTATAGTTTATGTAAACACATGTGAGAGATTTATCTTTGTTCCCAGGAAATGTTTATCTTTAGATTATTTGATTTGATTGTATATCAGAATATGAAATTTAAATATGCCAAAGCCAATCAATGCTTATTTTTATTAATACACTAAAAACCTTATGATAACACTTAGCCACTTATCTTATTTCTTTTTGGTGGTCTCTATCCTGTATTTATTAGATATTTTAGTATTATAATTAATATTAAGCTGCCTCAAATTCTTTTTAAAACAAGTTGAATATGCTTTCTAAATGATCATAACTTGAAGCCAGGTATAATACATTATTAAATGTATGATAGCTTTTAGAAATGTTCATTCTTTAGATTATGAAGTTAAAATAAAAATTTTTATCAAGTAATTATGAGTTATAGACTATCATTTTAAGCTATTATTAATCTACATTTTCTTGATTGGATAATAAGTTCAAAAGTTAAATTGATTAAACCTATCATTAATCATATTTATATTTTTATTTTAAGATTTTTTTTTTTAACAGAGAGAGAGATCACAAGTAGGCAGAAAGGCAGGCAGAGAGAGAGGGGGAAGCAGGGTCCCCACTGAGCAGAGAGCCTGATGCAGGGCTTGATCCCAGGACCCCGGGATCATGACCTGAGCCGAAGGCAGAGGATTAACCCACTGAGCCACCCAGGCACCCCTATTTTTATTTTAATACTGATTTAAATTTTTGTTAAGATGATATGTGTAATTTACAGAGTATTCTATCAAATAAACTATAGAATAAAGGAAAGTTATCATCCCAAATCCCATCTTCCAGAATGAATAAAAATTAACATTGATTAGATTTCAGTGAATAGAAAGAAATGCCTGGATAAAATCAGCATGTAGTATATAGCTACATAAATTCTTTTGAAGTGTTATATTACCTTGATTTAAGTTTTAAGAAGTAATTAGGGGTAAAAATGAAGGAATTATTGAACCTTGGTAAAGATGTCAAAGCACTAGGTGCTTTGTATGGAAGTGCTGAATCACTATACCATACACCTGAAAATAATATTACATTGTATGTTAACTAACTGGAATTTAAATTAAAAATTAAAAAATAAATACCCACTTAAGAAACTTGAAAAAGGACAGCAAAGTAAACCCAAAGCAGGCAGATGGAATGATTTCATAAAATAGATGAAATGAAAAAGTGAAATAGAAAAACGATGGAGATAATTAATGACACCAAAAGTTAGTCTTTTGCAAAGATCAATAAAGTTGATGTCCCTCATACCCACTCACTTCTTACATTAAATTCACTCTAAACTGGCATGTCTTCTTAAAGTTATTGCTGGTGACTAATTTGGCTGGAAACATTATAAGAAGGGTAGTAGGATAAATTACTGTCTAGGCTTCTGCAATTTGTCCTAAGATTATAACTGATTATTCATTATCTTCCCTCTCTGCAAAACATTCTAGATTAACCCTATCCCCCAGAAGCAATGCTTCTGTTAGTCTAGACAAATTTTCTGAGGAGATGGGATCGTAAACCAGCCATTTACCCTAGTTATCATGCCTGGTCAGATTATTGTTATAATATTTGTCTCCACAGTTAAAACTGGGCATTTCACTATACCCTTGGATTTCAGACCTTACCCAATGCATCAGTAATTCTACTATCTCATGAGGATCAGTCCCAGCCTGTACAGCGACTCTTTTCCTTGCTTTCTGGCCTGCAGAAACAAGGAGCTCAAATGACCAGGTGGTGGCCACCATTTATGTTTAGTGAAACTTTTGCTGTGTTTCTGATGGAAGTGCCCTGATCCAAGAACCAGGACTTCTAGACCCAATAAATCTAAAGCTGTGTTATTGGGAAGCATTAGATAGGTTTCTGGATGTGATGGTGGCTGGAATGACACCTACTTTCCCCCTTGGTTTCTGGACCCATGCATTCTAACAGATTACAGCCAAGATTTTAAGGAGTATATCACATTTTGAATGATACTGCCTGTCCGAAATGGTGCCTTACTACTACCTGCAAAAAGTGCTGTCAATATTCTGTCAGGAATGAGACTTTGGGTATTATCACATATAGTAAGACTAGTGAATACTATGTTCATGTGCCCATAGATCTGGAGTAACTTTTGAAGCACAAGGGTCTTACCAAGGCATCCAGAGTACCTGCCGTTATCTGCTCATTAGGTCCAATTAACATGATCTCAACAATAAAGCAGGTCAAAGTTATAGTCTCCAAAATGTCAAGAACATAAATTTCTTTTCATTATATTATAACAGAGGGCAAGACTGTCACAATATAGCATAACATAATGCCCTGGTGCATGACTTTGAATATATTCTGTTTTCCAGGTGAACATGAATTACTCCTACTTTTCCTTCATGATCAATATTGAAAACATATCTGTCAGATTAATAGCCATGTGAAAATCACAAGAGGTTATGCTGAAATATTATAGTAAAATAACCATATCTAGCACAGCAGCTGTTGTTGAGGCTACCACGTTAAGTCAATGGTAGTCTATTGATATCCACCATAATACATCTGTTTTTCTCATGGTCTATAATGTTGAAATAATTGAGGAAATGATGAGGCCCACAACCCCAGCATCTGTGATATCTTTAATTTTTTTTTAAGATTTAATTATTTAACAGACAGAGATCACATGTAGGCAGAGAGGCAGGCAGAGAGAGAGGAAGGGAAGCAGGCTCCTAGCCAGCAGAGAGCCCAGTGCGGGGATCGATCCCAGAACCCCAGAACCTTGGGATCATGACCTGAGCTGAAGGCAGAGGCTTTAACCCACTGAGCCACCCAGGTGCCCCTGCGATATCTTTAAAAGTGAACTAATTTCACTTGCAATTAGGTATTGTGATTTTTATTTATTACCTTGAGGGAGAAATTTTCTACCTGGCTTTTCCTATTATCTTGGCTCTTACTCCACTTGTCAGAGACCAATATGAGTGTTTTTCCAGCTTCCAAATGTGTCCAGACAGACTGTGTATTCTGGAACTAGAATATAATTACTTTGTGTGTTTGTGAACCTACTAGACTCACTGTGAGATAGACTAGCCCAAGACTCCATTTATCACTTGCCTTCATTATTCTTTTAACAAGGGGCCACAATGTTGCTTTGGACCCCTAGGTGTCAGTATCAACTCAGACTCTACATCTCATAGTCCTTGAAAGATATGAGAAATAGTGGTAACCATCTCTCCAAAAGACAAAAGCAATCACTATAGTAATCACTTGTTGAGGTATTATCGCTCTTCATTTAATGGATTTTGGTTCTGAAAGTTTTTGCATGTTGGAGTCTGAGTAAGGGGCAACTGACTTTAATCTTCTGCTCATCCCCTCTTGATATTTTTTGATTATCTGTACTAGCAATAATATTGTCAACTGCCCATCTAACTTAAAACTAGGGATACTGCATACTCTATTAGTCATTGCTTAATTTCCCTGTGGTTCAGGACACCATAGTTCCTATTCTGACCTTATTGCTGATTAAGGTAAGCATGTCCACTTAGCTTTTGACGAATAATCACCTAAGTCTCCACTATTCTGAAATGCTATGATACTTGTTAGTATCAGAGAGCACAGTTTCATTAGAATATCTCCTAGTGTCAGCCCTAGCTTATGTAATTCATCTGGCACCGTCCCCCCCTATATTCAAATCTTGGCATGACCTAATTGGGTCATCTGGCACCGTCCCCCCCTATATTCAAATCTTGGCATGACCTAATTGCTGTCCCTACTAAGAGAGCAGAGGGAGGGATTATTCACCAGAAGAGATGTAGAAACTGAAAAAACACACCTAATTTGAAGAGATCCGGGCAGAGTTCTGAGTGTTCACTACTGGCTTTCAGATATTAGTGAATCAAAAAATTAATTAACAGATGTCCATCTTGAAGCTCCCATTATCCATTCAACAATGATTAGCACTTCCCTAAGTCTGCAATTAAAATTTGGGGAAATAGCATAATGTAAACAACATAGCTTCTAATTCATAAAGACTGGGCTTTGATACCAAAGTTGCCATCTATGAGCTATGTGACCTTATAAAAGTCATTTAGTCTTTCTGATTCTATTTTATTATCTCTTGAATAGGAATACTAATATCTTATTCAATTATTTACTAACATTACATGAAATAATAGTTATATATGATGTTTGCATTTGTAGAACCAAAATAGAAAGTTAATAGGCATTTTTTTTTCTTCCCTTGTCTTTACATCTATTTATTGAATGAGTGAAGACAGTCAAGGAGGTAATTGTCTCCCTTGAAAACACTGGAGAATTATTGTGACATGTAAGTAATATCTAATGAGATATTATGGTAAATCATTCCAGGCCAGTGGTCTTATCATTGGTTGTAATGCATAATACCCCTTACAAGAAAGTATAGTAAGCACTCAATAAAAATTTTTAATATAACAGTACCTCTTCTTAGTATTAATGAGTGTGCCAAATCAGATGTCTTCTCTTGAAGATGTTCTGGGTTACGCTTTCTCATAAGTTTCCCTGATTTGAAACTTTTCACCAATGAACAACTCCAAAGAGATGTTAATACATTAGTGAATAACTGTTTAGTAACCAAAATGAGCAGGGAATATTGTGGGTTAGACAAATTTACAGCTCGTTCATTTCAATTGCTGAATTACTATAATCTACAGAGGTTGGTTAATGAACACACCCTCATGTCATAATACATGACTTTGTTCTCTGCTTTGTTGAACAGCTTGATCAATGACTTGAGTGGAAATACAGTAAAGATGCTTATCAAATTTACCAAAACTCAAAATATGTGATGACAAGATAAATACTCAAACAGAAAGTAGGCAGCAGCCCCTTCAGGATTGCTTAAAGTGAATTGTTCAAGTCCTCTCCATTTTTGCAAATTATGCTATTCAATTTATCTAGCTATCATTTTCAGCAACTTTATTTTATTCTGGAGCCTTCTACTCACAGCTAACCATTTATAAATATGCCTTGCTCTCTTTTGTTCTTTTCTAAGATTTCTTATTTTTCTTCTCTTCCACCTGTACTATTTCTTCTTTAGAGAATTTAGTGGGAACTTGTTAGGACAAAATCTTTACTTTGCTCAAGTCAGTACTATAAACTAGTCATCTACTATTTTCAGCAACATGTTGAATTTAGGAAGTAGAAAGTCCTCAATAATTCTGATATATCTAATGAATCTTACTTGGAGTTGAGCAGTAATTAAATACATTTTAATGCAAACTCATAGATAACTCACTCTCTGAATCTTATGTAAATTCCCTAAGGAGAAAGATATGTACTTTATCTCTAGATCAACAGCATCTAAAATAATATTAATAATAGCAGCTAACATATCAAGCACTTATTATCTGTGTGTTAACTCATTTATCCTCACAATGCTATAAAGTATATGCTATTATCATCTACATTCTAGATGATAGAGATAAGATTGAACCTTCAGTAATAGTTTGCTTAAATCATCTAATCTTATGCTATTAAGAAATCTGTATTCATCAGTACAATAAAAAAAAATTTTTATGACTTAATTTGGAAGCAACTGGGAATACCTTCCCACTAGTCTATAACTGTCACCATTTGGCAATATATTTCTTGTAAAACCATTCAGCCAGATTCATCTTTAAGAAGAAAATATTCAATGGGTGTGGATAATAATGGGTCATAATTTACTAATGGGACTAGTTATGGCAGATGATCTTATGATATTATAATATTTATGCATCGAAAAGAAGGAAAATGGATTTGATAGAAGGTAAAAATGCATGTTTTGTGGGAACACCTCTGTTACACAGAAAGAACTGAATTTTATAATCTATAGAAAAGTCTTCCCTTTTAATACAAGGAAAACATAGATATTTCTATCAGTTTCTTATTACTTTCCTTTTAGAAGGGCATTGACTCAGACTCTCTGGGAATTTCTAGTTGGATGACTGATGTTTGCAGGGACATGTCTGTCTCTTGCTGAAAGTGTTATAGTAATTACACATTCCACTGTGATTCCAGCTGGAAAGAGAATTGACAGGTTCCACAGAGGCTTAGCCAGATGTCGCAGACATTTAGCTGTTCAATTCAAACACCTGCATTTCCAAAGCATCCACCTGCATCCTCATTATTAACATAAAATTCATTTTTATTTGATTATAAGTAAGTAGAGTTGATAGACCATATAGGAAAAGCCAAATTAAGTGCATTTACTTATATATCTAAGCAAAACAAATGCATTTGAAAAATAAAAGAATAATTATGTGTGATTTTGCTATGTCTTTGATCATCTGCATTCATACTACTTTAATCTTAGAATAATTGTTCATGTTAATTTTGAAGTTTATAGCCCAGTGATGTCATTGTTCAAATATATTTATCATTGGGAACTCAAGAATTGTACTTCTAAATTGCGAGTGGAATATATTTTCAGTATCTGCAATATAATTGACAGATGAAATTTATCAAAGTGCTTTCCTCTGTTTTTCTTTTTTCTTGTAGTTAACATTTTTAATTTTAAAATAATTCTTAATAGTTTATTTTATCACTGTCAATTTTTTACTTCATTTTCTCCTTCAGATATTCCTGTTTAGGAAACATTTGTGAGAAAAGTACAAACTTGATATTGCATGATCCCTAGATACTGCAGTGTGAATCTGCCAAGGAAAAGAACATTGGCTAGATACTCATTATACAAGCCACCAAAGCTGGGAAACAATGCTAAAACCACAACTACTATATAATAAAAAAATGGCATTCAAATCTCACCAATTCTCCCAGTAATATCTCTTTTCCTTTATGGTCCAGGATCCTATCCAAGAGAGGGTGCTGCATTTAATTGCAATGTCTCTTCAAGTCCCTTCAGGCTTTAGTGTCACAGTTTTTCCATATCCCTCCTATTTTTACAGTTTGAAAAATTGTGGCCCTCAACCAATATCCATCCAGTATTTCCACATGACCAGACTCAGGTTATATATTCTCATGATGTTAGTGTCTGCTGAATATCTCCATCATAAGTCATCATTTTTTCCATTACAATCAACCCAACACAATGTGAGAAGATACTGAGAGGCATTGTAAGTACTATGACCTTCCTCAAATATCCTACTTGAGCATTCATTGATGACTCCTGCCTGAGTCAACCACCACTCTGTTGTTTGCCATTGATGATTTGCTATATTTCTTCTGAATTTATTAGTGGTAGTTTACTAAAAGAAATAAGTTTCCCTTATTTTCCATTTATACTCATTCATCTACTTATTTACTTTCATATGGATTCATGAATTCCTGTTTCATGTAATGTATTTCTGAATGCTCAAATTATGTGAATTTTGTCATTAGGAGTCACCTTTATTTGGGTTCTGTATCATCTTGATACATCCCTATCATTTTTTGAACAGTCTTTGCTCCTTGCTTTTGGAACAAGATGATGCTCCAGATTCAATTTCAATTTAATTTTTTTTTTTTACTACACCTCCAGAATCAGCCAGTATACATATGTAAAAAATATGACTATTAGTATAATTATCTAGTGTACTTATGCATATGTAACTGTATATGTATTTATGTATGTATGTATATTCCCATGTTTAATATAGTCCCTCTCCACAGTGAGAACTCTATCACCTCAACATATTTACTTATTTGCACAATTAATTTACTGTTTATTCAACATAAACAATATCTTAACCATGCCAGAATGAGAGCCACTCTCTCACTCTGGCTTCCTGCCAATCAATACCTTCACAGCCTCCCTTGAACCACTCAATCCCATCAGATTTCTTTCATCACCAGGGATGATTCCAACTTCTCTGTACCAGAAGAGGAAGGGTCAAGTATGTTTTTATATTTATTTTTTTAAATTTTTTCAGTGTTCTAAGATTCATTGACACCCAGTGCTCCATATAATATATGTGCCCTCCTTAATACCCACCACCAGACTTACCCATCCCCCCACTCCCTACTCTCCAAAACCCTCCATTTGTTTCTCAGAGACCACAGTGTCTCATGCTTTGTCTCCCCCCTCCACCAGCTTACCCCAATTCACTTTTCCTTTCCTTTTCCTAATGTACTCCGTGTTATTCCTTATGCTCCATAAGTAAGTGAAACCATATAATAATTGACTTTCTCTGCTTGAATTATTTCACTCAGCATAATCTCCTCCAGTCCTGTCCATGTTGATATGAAAGTTGGGTATTCATACTTTCTGATGGAGGTGGAGTATTTCATTGTATGTATATATACTACCTCTTCTTTATTCATTCTTCTGTTGAAGGACATCTTGGCTCTTTCCACAGTTTGGTGTCTGTCGCCAATGCTACTATGAACATTGGTGTACAGACATCTATATCTTTGGGTAAATACACAGTAGTGCAATTTCAGAGTCATAGGGAAGCTGTATTTTTAATTTCTTAAGGAAACTCCACACTGTTTTCCAAAGTGGATGCACCAATTTGCATTCCCACCAACAGTGTAAAAGAGTACCCTTTTCTCCACATCCTCTCCAAAACTTCTTGTTTCCTGTCTTGTTAATTTTGGCCATTCTAATTGGTGTAAGGTAGTATCTGTGTGTTTTTTTATTTGACTTTTCCTGATGACTAATGATGATGAACATTTTTTTCATGTGTCTGTTAGCCATTTGTATGTGTTTTTTGGAGAAGTGTCTGTTCGTGTCTTCTTCCCATTTTTTGACATGATTATCTGTTTTTGGGTGTTGAGTTTGAGGAGTCCTTTATAGATCTTGAATATCAGCCCTTTGTCTGTAGTGTCATTTGTGAATATCTTCTCCCATTCTGTGGGTTGCCTCTTTGTTTTTTTGACTGTTTCCTTTGCTGCACAGAAGCTTTTGATCTTGATGAAGTCCAAAAAATTCATTTTCACTTTTATTTCCTTTGTCTTTGGAGACGTGTCTTGAAAGAAGTTGCTGTGGCCAATGTTGAAGAGGTTACTGCCTATGTTCTTCTAAAGGATTTTGATAGATTTCTGCCTCACATTGAGGTCTTTTATCCATTTCAACTTTATTTTTTTTGTATGGTGTGAAAGAATGGTCAAATTTCATTCTTCTATACATAGCTGTCCAATTTTCCCAGCACCATTTTTTGAAGAGACTTTCTTCCACTCGATATTTTTTCCTGCTTCGTCAAGGATTATTTGAACATAGAGTTGTGGGTCCATATCTGGACTCTCTACTATGTTCCGTGGGTCCATGTGTCTGTTTTTGTGCCAGTACCATGCTGTCTTGGTGATCACAGCTTTGTAGTAAAGCTTGAAATCAGGCAATGTGGTGCCCCTAGCTTTGTTTTTCTTTTTTAAAATTTCTGTAGCAATTCAGGGTCTTTTCTGGTTCCAAATGAATTTTAGGATTATTTGTTCCAGCACTTTGAAAAATTCCAGTGGGATTTTGACGAGGATGACATTGAAAGTACAGATTGGGTTCGTTTCTGATCAGTTCCTTTCCCGCTCTTGGGGGTCAGCTGGAGTTCACCTTCCCCATCCCAAGGACAGGTTTTCCTGGAGGTTCCTGCTGCAGCACCTTTGAGGGGCTCGTGACTCCATTTCTCCTCTTGTCCTCTGTTTCTCCTTCTTCGCACGAAACCCAGGCGTGGAGGAGTCTGTTGCACATCCGAAGGTCAAGGAAGCCTTGCAGTTCCTCCAGATGGCTGCCTCTGACCTTGCTCTGGCACGTGGAGGAGTCAAGATAGCGGAGAAGTAGCAGGCTGAGATGACATCAGGTAGCAGGAGATCAGCTTATCAAACCATTGCAAACACCTACAAATCCAACAGGAGATCCAAGAGAAGAAGAGCAACAATTCTAGAAACAGAAAATTGACCACTTTCTGAAAGGTAGGAATGGCGGAGAAGTGAATCCAAAGCGATGGGAAGATAGACAGCGCAGGGAGGGGTCAGCTCCCGGCAAGGAGTGAAACAACGGAGCACAAAATGAGGACTTTTAAAAGTCTGCTCCACAGAGGGACATTGCTCCAGAGGCTAAACCAGGGTGAAGCACATGCGGGGTCAGCATGGCCCCAGGTCCTGCGGAGTCACAGAAAGATCCGGGGTGTCTGAGTGTCACAGAGCTCGCAGGTATTAAAGTGGAGAAGCCAGCTACAGAGACAGAGCTGAAGAGTGAGCTCTCAACTCGGGGTTACCTTGAACCATAATCCATGGCACAGGCCACTTTTCTGTGGGTGAGGTCCCCATAAGATCTGGGGAGACACCCCCTGGGGGAGCTCAGGGATCTGTGAGGTTTGGAGACTCCAGGCGGAGCTGTGTGCCAGAAACAGAGATGATTGGTCACAGCCTGGGTGAGCTTGGAGTGCAGCCGGAGGCCAGGGAGACGGGAGTGATTGAGCGCTTTTCTCCAAGTGCAGCCAGAAGCCAGGGAGATGGGAGTGATTGAACGCTTTTCTCTGAGGGCGCACTGAGGAGTGGGACCCCAAGCTCTGGGCTCCTCTGGGCCTAAGGTTGGGAGGCCGCCATTCTCATTCCTGTCCTCCAGAATTATATGGAAGGCATTCAGGGAACAAAAGCTCCTGAGATCGAACCCAAGTGGATTACTTAGCCTGGCAACTGGTAAGGGCGGTGCAATTCTGCCTCGGGCATAGACACTTGAGAATCACTACAACATGCCCCTCCCCCAGAAGATCAACAAGAAATCCAGCCAAGACCAAGTTCATTTACCAAGGAGAACAGCAGAATTCCAGAGGAGGAGAAAGCAAACCATGGAATTCATGGCTTTCTCCCCAGGATTCTTTAGTCTTGTAGGTAATTAATTTTTTTTAATTTCATTTTTTTTTCTTCTGCTAGATTTTTTTTTAACTTTTATCTTTTCCTCTTTTAACATTTTTTAACTAATTTATCTTAACAATACGTTTCAAAAAATAATAATCTTTTTTGAACCCTCATTATTATAGTCATATTTTATCCTTCATTGTATCTAACTTTATTTTTTATATACACATAGGGTTTTTGCTTCTAAAAAATTTGGGGTACAACTTCTTCTAATAGATCAAAATATACCCTAAATCTAGCTCCAGGCTTGTTCTAGTATCCAGCCCAAGCAAATTCCCTCCACTTTCTTTTTCTTTATTCTCCCAACTAACTTACTTTATCAACTCCTTTTTTAGAAATTGAAAAAAAAATATTTTTCATCTATATAGGCATATTCCATCTCTTCATTGTGTTTGTCCTTATATATGTTTTTCATTCTTTAAAATTTTGGGAGGTATTTTCTCCTAAGAGACCAAAATACTCCCAAAATTAAGTAGGTGACCCTGTTCTAGTCACCAGTCTAATATATATATATATATATATATATATATAATATATAAAATATATTATATATATATAATATATATATATTCTTTTTTATATATTTTCTTTATTCTAATTTTTCTAATTAGAAAATTTTTTTCAATTTTCTTTTTCTAATTTTTTCTTTTTCTAAATTTTTTGAACTTCTTTTTATCCCCTTTCTCCCCCCACAATTTGGGGTCTCTTCTGATTTGGTTAAAGCACATTTTCCTGGGGTCTTTGACACCCTTTTAGTATTTTATTTGCTTCTCCATATATTTTTATCTGGACAAAATGACAAGGTGGAAAAACTCACCACAAAAAGAAGAACAAGAGGCAGTACCAAATTCTAGGGACCTAATCAATACGGATATTGGTAATATGTCAGATCAAGAGTTCAGAATAACTATTCTCAAGGTTCTAGCCAGGCTCCAAAAAGGCATGGAAGATATTAGAGAAACCCTCTCCAGAGAGATAAAAGCCCTTTCTGGAGAAATAAAAGAACTAAAATCTAACCAAGTTCAAATAAAAAAAGCTATTAATGAGGTGCAATAAAAAATGGGGGCTCTTACTGCTAGGATAAATGAGGCAGAAGAAAGAATTAGTGATATAGAAGACCAAATGACAGAGACTAAAGAAGCTGAGCAAAAGAGAGACAAACAAATACTGGACCATGAGGGAAGAATTCAAGAGATAGTGACACGATAAGACAAAACAACATTAGAATAATTGGGATTCCAGAAGAAGAAAGAGAGAGGGGAGCAGAAGGTATATTGGAGAGAAATATTGTAGAGAATTTCCCTAATATGGCAAAGGGAACAAGCATCAAAATACAAGAGGTTCAGAGACCCCCCCCCAAATCATATAAACTACCACAACTGAACCAGGAAGAAATAGAAAGCCTGAACAGATCCATAACCAGTAAGGAGATTGAAACAGTCATCAAAAATCTCCAAACAAACAAAAGCCCAGGGCCAGACAGCCTCCCAAGGGAATTCTACCAAACGTTTAAAGAAGAATTAATTCCTATTCTCCAGAAACTGTTCCAAAAAATAGAAATGGAAGGAAAACTTCCAAACTCATTTTATGAGGCCTGCATCACCTTGATCCCCAAAGCAGACAAGGATCCCATCAAAAAAGAGAATTACAGACCAATATTCTTGATGAACACAGATGCAAAAATTCTCACCAAAATACTAGCCAATAGGATTCAACAGTACATTAAAAGGATTATTCACCATGGCCAAATGGGATTTATTCCAGGGATGCAAGATTGGTTCAACATCCACAAATCAATCAATGTGATACAATTCATTAATGAAAGAAAGAACAAGAACCATATGATACTCTCAAGAGATGCTGAAAAAGCATTTGACAAAGTACAGCATCCCTTCCTGATCAAAACTCTTCAAAGTGTAGGGATAGAGGGCACATACCTCAATATTATCAAAGCCATCTATGGAAAAAACCACCGCAAATATCATTCTCAATGGAGAAAAACTGAGAGCTTTTCCACTAAGGTCAGGAACACAGCAGGGATGTCCATTATCACCACTGCTATTCAACATAGTACTAGAAGTCCTAGACTCAGCAATCAGACAACAAAAAGAAATTAAAGGCATCCAAATTGGCAAAGAAGAAGTCAAACTATCACTCTTTGCAGATGATATGATACTATATGTGGAAAACCCAAACGACTCCACTCCAAATCTGCTAGAACTTGCACAGGAATTCAGTAAAGTGTCAGGATATAAAATCAATGCACAGAAATCAGTTGCATTTCTTTACATCAATAACAAGGCAGAAGAAAGAGAAATTAAGGAGTAAATCCCATTTACAATTGTACTCAAAACCATAAGACACCTAGGAATAAACCTAACCAAAGAGGCAAAGAATCTATACTCAGAAAACTATTTATGTACTCATGAAAGAAATTGAGGAAGACACAAAGAAATGGAAAAATGTTCCATGCTCCTGGATTGGAAGAACAAATATTGTGAAAATGTCTATGCTACCTAAAGCAATCTACACACTTAATGCAGTCCCTATCAAAATCCCATCTATTTTTTTTCAAAGAAATGGAACAAAGAATCCTAAAATTTATATGGAACCAGAAAAGACCTCGAATAGCCAAAGGAATATTGAAAAAGAAAGCCAAAGTTGGTGGCATCACAATTCCTGGCTTCAAGCTCTATTACAGAGCTGTCATCATCAAGACAGTGTGGTACTGACACAAAAACAGACACATAGATAAATGGAACAGAATAGAGAGCCCAGAAATAGACCCTCAACTCTATGGTCAACTAATCTTCGACAAAGCAGAAAAGAATGTCCAATGGAAAAAAGACAATCTCTTCAACAAATGGTGTTGGGAAAATTGGACAGCCACATGCAGAAAAATGAAATTGGACCATTTCCTTATACCACGCATGAAAATAGACTCCAAATGGATGAAGGACCTCAATGTGAGAAAGGAATCCATCAAAATCCTTGAGGAGAACACAGTCAGCAACCTCTTAGACCTCAGTCTCAGCAACTTCTTCCTAGGAACATCACCAAAGGCAAGGGAAGCAAGGGCAAAAGCAAACTATTGGGATTTCATCAAGATCAAAAGCTTTTGCACAGCAAGGGAAACAGTTAAGAAAACCAAAAGACCACTGACAGAATGGGAGAAGATACTTGCAAATGACATATCAGATAAAGGGCTAGTGTCCAAAATCTATAAAGAGCTTAGCAAACTCAACACCCAAAGAACAAATAATCCAATCAAGAAATGGGCAGAGGACATGAACAGACATTTCTGCAAAGAAGACATCCAGATGGCCAACAGACACATGAGAAAATGCTCCACATCACTCAGCATCAAGGAAATACAAATCAAAACCACAATGAGATAGCACCTCACACCAGTCAGAATGGCTAAAATTAACAAGTCAGGAAATGACAGATGCTGGCGAGGATGCGGAGAAAGGGGAACCCTCCGACACTGTTGGTGGGAATGCAAGCTGGTACAAGCACTCTGGAAAACAGCATGGAGGTTCCTCAAAAATTTGAAAATGTGCACAGTAGTGCACAGCGATTGCACTACTGGGTATTTACCCTAAAGATACAAACGTAGTGATCCAAAGGGGCACGTGCACCCAAATATTTATAGCAACAATGTCCACAATAGCCAAACTATGGAAAGAACCTAGATGTCCATCAACAGATGAATGGATAAAGAGGAAGTGGTATACATGTACAATGGAATACTATGCAGCCATCAAAAGAAATGAAATCTTGCCATTTGCGATGACATGGATGGAACTAGAGGGCATTATGCTTAGCGAAATAAGTCATTTGGAGAACAACAACTGTCATATGATCTCCCTGACATGAGGAAGTGGAGATGCAATGTGGGGGGCTTGGGGGGTAGGAAAAGAATAAATGAAACAAGATGGGATCAGGAGGGAGACAAACCATAAGAGACTCTTAATCTCGCAGAACAAACTAAGGGTTGCTAGGGGGAGGGGGGTCTGGAGGGGTTGGTGAGGTTATGGACATTGGGGTGCGGTGTGCTGTGGTGAGTGCTGTGAAGTGTCTAAACCTGGTGATTCACAGACCTGTACCCCGGGACTAAAAATATATTATATATTTATAAAAAAATAAAAAAAATAAAGTACAGATTGCTCGGGGCAGTATAGACATTTTAACAATGTTTATTCTTCTGACCCATGAGCGTGGAATGCTTTTCCATCTTTTTGTGTCTTCTTCAATTTCTTCCATGAGTGTTCTGTAGTTCCTCAAATACAGATTCTTTACCTCTTTAGTTAGGTTTATTCCCAGGTATTTTATGGTTCTTGGTGCTATAGTAAATGGAATCAATTCTCTAATTTCCATTTCTATACTTTCATTGTTAGTGTATAAGAAGCAGCTAATTTCTATGCATTTTGTATCCTGCCACATTACAGAATTGTATGAGTTCTAATAGTTTGGGAGTGGAGTCTTTTGGGTTTTCCATATAAAGTATCATGTCATCTGCAAAGAGAGAGAGTTTGATTTCTTCAGTGCCAATTTGAATACATTTTATTTCTTTTTGTTGTCTGATTGCTGTTGCTAGGACTTCTAGTACTATGTTGAACAACAGTGGCGAGAGTGAACATCCTTGTTGTGTTCCTGATCTCAAAGGGAAGGCTGTCCACTTTTCCCTATTGAGAATGATATTCGCTGTGTGTTTTTCATAGATAGATTTTATAAAGTTGAGGAATGTTCCCTCTATTCCTGTACTTCAAAGGGTTTTAATCAGGAATGGATGCTGGATTTTGTCAGATGTTTCTTCTGCATCCATTGAGAGGACCATGTGGCTCTTCTCTCTTCTCTTACTGATTTGTTCTGACACATTGATTTGCAAATGTTGTACCACCCTTGCATTACATGGATAAATCCCACCTGGTCATGGTGGAAAATCTTTTTAATGCACTGTTTGATCCTATTAATTAGGATCTTGTTGAGAATCTTGACGTCCATATTCACCAGGGTTATTGGTCTGAAATTCTCTTTTTTGGTGGGGTCTTTACCTGGTTTGGGGATCAAAGTAATGGTGCCTTCATAGAAAGAGTCTGGAGGTTTTCTTTCTATTTCTAGCTTTTGAAATAGCTTCAGGAGAATAAGTATTATTTCTTCTTTGAATGTTTGGTACAATTCCCCAGGGAATCCATCAGGTCTTGGGCTCTTGGTTTTTTGGGAGGTTTTTGATCACTGCTTCACTGTTGTCACTAGGTATTGGTTTATTGAGGTTGTCAGTTTCTTCCTATTTCAGTCTTGGAATTTATAGATTTCCAGGAAATCATCTACTTCATGTAGGTTGCTTAACTTACTGGCATATAACTGTTGGTAATAATTTCTGATGATTTTTTCTATTTCCTTGGTGTTAGTCATGATCTCTCCCTTTTCATTCATAATTTTATTAATTTGGGTCCTCTCTCTTTTCTTCTGGATTAGTTTGGCCAATGGTTTATCAATTTTATTGATTCTTTAAAAAAAAAACAGCTTCTAGTTTTGTTGATGTGTTCTACTGTATCTCTAGTTTCTATCTCATTGATTTCTGCTCTGATCTTGATGATCTCCCTTCTTGTTTGTGGGGTTGGCTTAATTTGTGTTGATTCTCCAGCTCTTTAAGGTATAAAGATGGTTGGTATATTCTGGATTTTTCATTATTTTTGAGGAAGACTTTGGTGTCTATATATTTCCCCCTGAGGACTGCCTTTGCCGTATCCCATAGGTTTTGGACTGAAGTGTCTTCATTCTCACTGGTTTCCATGAATTGTTTAAGTTCTTCTTTGATTTCCTGGTTGATCCAAACATTCTTGAGCAGGGTGGTGATGATTTAGCTTCCAAGTGTTTGAATTCTTTCCCTACTTTTTCTTATGGTTGAGTTCCAGTTTCAAAACATTGTCATCTGAGAATATGCAGAGAATCTCAATCCTTTGGTATTGGTTGAGCCCTGATTTTTGATCCAGTATGTAGTCTATTCTGGAAAAGTTCCATATGGGCTCGAGAAGAATGAGTATTCTGTTGTTTTAGGGTATATATATGTATGTATGTATGTGTATATATATATATATATATATATATATATATATATATATATATACCTATGAGGTCCATCTGGCCCAGTGTGTCATGGAAAGCTCTTGTTTTTTTGTTGATTTTCTGCTTACATGATCTTTCTATTGTTGAGAGTGGTGTGTTAAGATCCCCTACAATTAATGTGTTCATATCAATATGACTCTTTATTGTGTTTAACAGTTGGCTTGTATTGTTGGCTGCTCCCATGTTGGGGACATAAATACTTACAATTGTTAGATGTTCTTGGTGCATAGACCTTTTAAGAATGTTGTAGTGTCCTTCTGTATCTCTGACTACAGTCTAGCTTAAAATCTAATTTATCTGATATGAGAATCACTACCCCAGATTTCTTTTGAGGCCCATTGGCATGAAAGATGGTTCTCCATCTCTTCAATTTCAGTCTGGTTGTATCTTTAGGTTCAAAATGTGTCTCTTGTAGACAGCATCTGGACAGTTCCTGTCGTTTTATCTAGTCTGCAACACTGTGCTGTTTATGGGAGCATTTAGGTTGTTGATAATGAGAGTGATTATTGAAAGATAAGTTTTTATTGACATCTTGTTCCCTGTGAAGTCCTTGTTTCTATGGATTGTCTCTGTAAATTTCTGTTCTATGTCGTTATTGGGTTCTTTCTTCTTTTACAGAACCTCCCTTAATATTTCTTGTAGTGCCAGCTTAGTGGTCACATACTTTTTTAAAACTTGTGGGTCTTGGAAGCTCTCTATCTCTCCACCCACTCTGAATGCCAGCCTTCCTGGATAAAGTATTCTTGTCTGCATGTTCTTCTCATTTAGTGCCCTGAATATATCTTGCCAGCCCTTTCTGGCTGGCCAGGTTTCTGTGGACTGGTCTGACATTATTCTAGTGGTCCTTCCTCTATACATAAGTAATCTCTTCCCTCTAGCTGCCCTTAAGACCTCCAGTCTGAATTTATGATTCCTGGATTTCACAATTAACTGTCTGGAGGTCTTTCTAGACTCATTGATCTTAGGGTTATCTGCTCTGCCTTTAGGACATGAACACTTTTTCCATTCTCCAGATTAGGGAAATTTTCATCCAGTTTTTATTCAACTATATCTTCTATTCTTCTCTCTTTCTCTGCCCCCTCAGGGATCCCAGTAATTCTGATGTTGGAACATTTCATGGCATCATTTTTTTCCGTAATTCTGTTTTCATGGCTTCTAAGCTATTTGTTCCTGATCCTTCTTTTCTATCAGTTTGTCTTCTGGATCACTAATATGATCTTCTGTCTCATTTATGCAGCTGTTAGAGTATTTGGATTAGATCGGATATCACTGATAGCATTTTTAACTTCTGCCAGATCAGCTCTCACTTCTGCTCCTAGGGATTCTATGTTGCCACTAACGGTCTTCTCCAACCTAGCCATTGCCTAGATAATTGTTATCCTGAATTCCATTTCCAACATATATCCAATAGTCCTGTGGCAGAGGTCACAGTCTCTGAATTTTTCCTTTGTTGGGTATTCCTCCTCCTAGTTATTTCAGTGGGAGGTGATTGAGGGGATGTATAGCTGAATATATCAGTCATGATCCAGTCAAGGTACACCTTCCATTGATGATCTTCTACCACCGTAGAGATCCAGAAGTGTTTAATGTTACATCTCAGGGTGATTTTATGGGTGTTCATAGTGTTCTGGTAGTTATTTAGCTCAATTCAGGGGATCAGTTGAAACAGGGTCTCCTACTTCTCTGCCATCTTGCACTTCCCCTCCCATGTATGTTTTTAAAACAAAGTGAAGCAGAAAAGATCATATAAGTAGTGAGAGGAATTTGTATTTTATATGCATTTTTAAGGAAGATGACAGAGTTTGCTGATAAATTAAGTACGTGTTGATAGAGAATAGTCAAGGATAACTCAGAAATTTTGGCCTGAATAAATATCATTAAACTATGACTGATTGATATCATGAATAATAAGGGAGAAAAATATTGGGGTGGATTGGAAATTAATATATCTTTGGGTATATAGAGATTAAGGTGCCTATTAAACATTCAAATGGAATAATACAGTGGGCAGTTGGATAAGTGAGTTTGAACTTTAGGATGGAGTTCTGGTAAAAAGATATAAATTGAGATTCAACAACATACATATGACATTTAACACCATGGACTGGATGATTTCATCAAGGGAATAAATGAATGCAAACAGAAAAAAATAAATATACACTACCAAATACTAGTGAGAGGTGAAGTGAGGATTGAGAATTACATTTTAGATTGTATTTCTAATCTGTTTTTGTTGTGGTTAGGATGAAAGCTTGGTTAAGTGGTAACAAGAGAATAAAACGTGAGAAATTTAGGACAGCAAGTAGAAACAAGTCTTGCAAGGTAGTTTAATGTAATAAAGAACAGACAAGGGGTGTGAGCTGTAAATAAAATGGGTATCTTTTTTTTTTAATAATGAATACTATAACAATATATTTGTATGCTTATGAGCCAATATGTCCACTTGAAGCTGGAAAAATAATGGAACTGGAGAAAGATAATGGAATTAATCCCTTTTATAGAAAGGAGTGCATGACACATGGAATTTTAGCTTTATATTGGAATAAGGGATGTGCATCTATTAAAATAAAGCAGCTGGACAGGGCACATGTATATAAATGCAGGTAAGTTGTTAGATTTATAGATACAACGATGAAATTCTCTTGTTATTTTTCAATTTTCTTAGAGGCAAAGATCAGCTGAGAGTGAGGAAGGAAAAAACACGTTGAATATTAACAGGGAAATGAAAAATTTAAAATAACTTTCTACAAGAGTGGGTGAGTAAATGATCTATGAAAATATAACAGTATTTTAGGATAGAACTGAGGGCACACTTAAAGTTGTGGTGATGAATTTAAAGTAAGAAAAGCATTATATATTTGTTCAGGTTTAGAAGCAGAGAAGGCAGAAAGTTGAATAAACAAGAGTGTGGGTCTTGACATATAAATTCCATGAGAAGAAAGGTGTGGGGACTGAAAATGTGTTCAAGGTATGATTTTAATTTTGAACCCTAAGCCAGGTAAAAAAGAATATTAGCTATATATGGTATATTCTAGACCACTAAAGTTTTAGTAGATTAGAGTGCCCATTTGAATTGAAAATTGTGAAAATATGAGTTCTATGCAGAAATTGTGGAAATATAAGTTTTTCTAGAGAATATTGTGCTGAAAAGATAGATAACATGGTGAGAGGAGTTATTTAAAATTTAAATTTTTGAAGTGATGCAACTATTGGTAATATCCAGATATGGTTATGATTGTAAGCAGTGGCAGTGGAAGCATGGAGAACAAGTGTGTTGGACAGGATGAGGGCAAATAACTGAGATGCTAAACTATATCAGTTTCTAAGACTGACAAGAATGATGACTTGGATCCAGTCAAGGTTGATTTTTCTTCATTTAAATATAGATTCTGCAAACATTAAATGCAAAGGATATAAAAAAGGGAGCAAACTTCCTAATTCTTCAAAGCAGTGACTTGAAATTTAGTAGACACACTGCCTGATGGAAAAATGAGTCCAGAGCTGCTACCTTTTATTTAAATAGAATGAAGACTGGCCTTGTCAACACTCAAGAGTATTTCACCATCTAAAAAATGTTTACACATTTCTGATTTTTCATAGTTATTTATAGCAGATGTGTATGTGCCTAACACAGAGGGTTTATGTGAATACTGAAATCACTAGGAATTTTTATATTAATCATAGTGTAAAAGGAAATGAACTTAAAAGCTGAAATGAAAAGTAGTAACAGATCAAATAAATAAGTTATAGCAGATGGTAATATTTGATTGTACTTTTTTGGTGCTGGGAAATGGTCGTGGCAATGAAGATCTAGAAGGAAATGTGCCTGCCATCCAGCCTTGGTAGTAAAAAGAGAGTAGGAAGAAAAAAGTGCCTTATATTGGCATCTGTAGGAAGGGCAATGCTCTCAGTATAAAAGAACCAGTTCAGTTTTGTTTGGAAAAGAAGTTTTAGAGAAATAGTCATTTTGTTGATGGCATGCTGTTTAATGCCCCTGAAGAAATTTGGAGTGATCAGAGAAGGATAAGGGAGTGGGTGAAATTAGGGAATTTAAAGAGATTTATGGGGATACAGGTATAGATGTTGACCCAGGTAGTTAAAGATGTAAATCCAAATGAGATTAGACATCATGGTCTCTTAGATGGAGATAGAAAATCAGATCTAATCACATCATTTTTCTTAAGAATAGTCTCTGGGCAGTTGTTCTGGTGAGATGAGGAATGTTGGGGTAGGTTAGAGGTCTCCTCATAAACAATGAGGGTTTTGTGGGCCTCCTTCCCATTCCTACTAAAGGCAGCATTAGGGCTAAATGAAGGATTATCTTGTCAGGAATACCATTTAAAGACTATGACTATACTTCATTTGATTCTTATAATACCTCCAGACTTCATTTTTCTACATTTTTTCATCATCCTTCTGTATTTGATCATCCCTTCAATTAGAAAGAATACCACCCAGTTACGTAGTCTGAGTAGTACTTTTCTAAGTGACTTGAGTAACACTTAACATAGATTTCAAGGTTTCATTGATATTTCTATCTCGGGTAAAGGAGAAGACATTCAAAAGATTGACTTGGTAACTATTAAACATTAAAAAAATAGAAGAGAAGGGAAATTAAAAATAAAATTTGATGTCTACGCTCTAGACATCACTACAAAATATGACTTTCTATATTTAGCTTTTGCATTTAGAGACATTAAGGGATTTTATTCTACATAAGAGGTGATATATTATAAAAGAACATCAACTCTGAACTGTAACAAATAGTATTTGCCAAAGCAAAACATACCTAGAATCCTTTCACTTATTCTCAGGTTGTCAAATCAGTGTTTGTGATTAAAGATTTAAGTATTTATTTCATGTGTAATTTTCAATTTTGGGGAATGCATCTTTCCATCTTCACTACTAAACATGAATTTTAAAATATATACAAACACAGAAAGCAATGACAATAAAAATAAATATCCAATTAATTAGATAGTTGTGTTTGTCTTACACAAGTATCTAATTCAAGAATATTGAAATTTATTGTGACGAGTCTAAGAAAGTCAGTTGCAAATTACTATGTCTTTATATAAGTGAATGTGACACATAGTCACATTACTTTATCTTGCCTTACAAAAGCACTTCATAACCATTTTGCTGGTCTTCTTAGATGTTTTCTCATTTTCAGAACTTACATTGTCATTTACTATGTTTATTATTTTCTGCTAACTTTACTAATTTTTTAAAATTCTGTCTTTTTAAAAGATTTTATGTATTTATTTGACAGATAGAGATCACAAGTAGGCAGAGAGGGAGGCAGAGAGAGAGGAAGAAGCAGGCTCCCCACTGAACAGAGAGACCAATGTGGGGCTTGATCCCAGGGCCCTGGGATCATGACCTGAGTCGAAGGCAGAGGCTTTAATCCACTGAGCCACCCAGGTGCCCTAAAATTCTGTTTTATTCAGTCCTTTTAAAAAAATCTAAAGAATATCAATATGTATGTGTGTTGGGGCAGAATTTACAAAACTGGCTAGAAAAGTCATTTGATTTTAAAAGCTAAAACAAATTGGCTGTACCTATTTCTTTTGCAGTTAATTGCAGGGGTATTTTGGTGTACTTTTTGAAGCTGAGTGAAGAGTTTTTATTTCTTACTATATTGATCTCTCTTTATTGAACATTAGCAAGGAACAATGCTGGACACTACAAATACACAATTCTGATACAATGTATTTGCTCTATAGCTGAGAAATGTATGAGTGTGCATGTGTGTTTGTGCATTTATTTATGAGGATGTAATGAGACAGTTTTAAAATAAGTGTTTAATAAGGCAGACAAAAGAACATATCATCACAAAGGATGACGAGTTTCATTGTGTTTATCTCCCAAGTTTAAAATCTCATAAAATGTTTTTCATTTTGCCTTTATATTCATTTTACTGTAAATCAATCTAGATTAGATTTTCTGAACTATTTTCTTTGAACAAGAACATTCTGTTGTTAAAAATATTCTGCCAAATTAGGGGAAGAAGAATTTCATTTAAACGTGTTAAGGAAATAATAGATTAAGTGAAGTTAGGTTGCTTTTAACTAAATGTCACATAATCTACTTTCCCTGGAGTAGTTCTCTTTTTTGGAACTTTTCATCAGAACAAGGTACTGGCAGAGAAGGTCAAGCAATTTTTAGCGTAGTAATACTACTCATGTGAGACTTAGTCCAATAATGTGTAATCTAGGTGAAGAAGTGTAAGATTCTAGGTACATAGAAAATTTTATATTAATTAGAAGTTGAATTTAAAGTATTAGTTAAACTCCTCCTTGATGTTCTGGGACAAACTTGTTTCTATAGTATTGTAAGGAAGTCTCAAGAACACTAATGGACATCGAGTTACTTCCTCTGACAAGGTTTTATATATTTAAAGAAATAATGATTATGAAGAGTTTTCACAGTATGAGAATATCCCTTTGGGGGAACACATGTAAGTGAAACTAGATTTAAGAAAAGGAAGAGATAGGGACGACTGGGTGGCTCAGTTGGTTAAGCCGCTGCCTTCGGCTTGGGTCGTGATCCCAGGGTCCTGGGATTGAGTTCCGCGTGGGGCTCCTTGCTCGTCAGGGAACCTGCTTCTCTCACTGCCTCTGCCTGCCTCTCGGCCTGCTTGTGTGTACTCTCTCTCTCTCTCTGGCAAATAAATAAAATCTTTAAAAAAAAAAAAAAAGAAAAGGAAGAGATAAACATTGTTCTTTGTGTTACATAGTATATAAGGTTATACAGATAGCATATTATATAGAATAATATGGAAGGAAGATCCTCCTGCTTTTATTCACTTATGTATTTTATTTTATTTTTATTTTTCAGAAGATTTTATTTATTTATTTGACACAGAGAGAGAGAGCACAAGTAGGAAGAGAGGCAGGCAGAGTGAGAGGGAGAAGCAGGCTTTCTGCTAAGCAGGGAGCCCAATGTGGGACTGGATCCCAGGACCCTGGGATCATGACCTGAGTCAAAGGCAGACACTTAACTGACTAAACCACCCAGGTTCCCCTCACTTATGTATTTTTAAAAAGTGAAGCAGAGGGTCTTCCTGCTTTTAGACTAGGATGTAGAAAGCTAGAAAGCTCAAAGGTTTTGTTTCCATTCTAACAAAGAAAAAAAGGATGGACAATATATAAAATCATAACTTCTTTTGTTCCTATTGCAGAGTTGGTCATAGGACCACAAACTAGCCTGAAATCTAAACAAGGAAATGTTAACAGGTACCTCATGGAAGATGAAAGGTATAAATACTGGCTCATCTGTGACAGTGATAAAAAAAAAAAGAAGAAGAAGAAGAAGAAGAAGAAGATGGGATCTCAACAGGAATAGATAAGAAGAATTTGAGTAAAATGTCAATGAATTGCTAAAGACTGAGTGCTGCCCTGTGTGACAGTATAGAGCTTTGGACATCATAGACACAGGGGAAGTTCACCCTCAATATCTGGTTTTTCTCTGTGGCCCTCACTGGATACTCATGAGAAAGATTGTGGGTAGGGTAAAAGATTAGAGTCTTCCTTATATTAAAAGCCTGGAGGAAAGGGGTGGTCATTACAAGGGGAAAGCCATGAAGCCCCATCTGTAAAAATCAAAAGCCTTTAGATGCTGGAGAAAGGGTGGCAAACTTATGTTGCCCTAGAGCCCAGGGACAACACTTTGCCTGAGAAAAGATGAATAAGAAAAACAAAATACCTTTTAGATAATGAGGGAAATGAGCAGGACACAATCCTGTACTTAGCAGCTTGAGATTTCCTACAGGAGAAAGAGAGAGGATTACTGAAACAGCTTCACTCTTGAGACCAAAGGCTATACAAATCTTGCCTAAATCTAAGGATGAACAACAGAAATGCCCCTGTCCCCCACATCCAGTCTCATAGCACTGCAATATCTGTCAACAGAGTTGACAGACCATATCTGAGGCTCAGAAACACACCAAGATTGTATTGTTGAGGGAGAAGGTGGATCATAGAGAAAAATCTTCTGCCAAGCAAAACCCTACTCAAAGCATAAATTAATTTCAGAGAAATTTAATCCAGTGGGAACCAAAGAACAATAAACAAAAACCCAGCTTAACTCCTGATGGAACTGACACATCCCCCCACACTGAAGGCCAAGCAGAAGAAGCATACTCTTTTTCAGACATAAATACTACTCAACCATTGTATACACTAGGTCTGGCAATCAGTTAAAAAATACAAGAAATACACACACACATATGAAATAAAAAGAAATAAAATCCACTCTCAAGTGATAAAGCAATAAAATCAGAATCAAATATGCCTCAGACATCAAAACTGTAAGAAAGGGATTATAAAATAATTATGATTGATATATTAAACACAAGAGTTGAAAAGATGAACACAAATGAACAGATAGGAAATTTTAGCAGAGATGGAAACTAAAAGAAATTGTCATATAGGGAATAAGAAAGTCTACAAAGCATGCATTTGATGGGTTCATCAGTACTCAAAAGGAGAACCAACAAACTTGAATTTCAGTCAGTAGAAATTGCCCAAAGTAAAATTCACAGCAAAGAGGAATGTAAAAAGCAAAATGTAGCATCCAAGATTTAGCAAGATCTAAAACCTCTTTGTGTCTGGATTCTGAGAAGGAGAAAGAAAGACAGGCAAAAGAAAGACTTGAAGAAATAATGACCAAGAATTTTCCAAAGTAAAGCAAGACACCAAATCAGTGATAAAACAAGTTCAGACAACACCAACACAATAAAAACATATCTTCCCTCTCCACCACATTTACAAGGCCAGTGTGTTCAAATTGATGAAAACCAAAGAAAACTAGAATATCTTGAAGACAGCCATAAAGGGGGAAACTCATTACGTTCAGAGGAACAAATATAAGAATTACACATGAGAAAACCCAAAAGACTCCAGCAAACAACTGCTAGAAATGATACATGAATTCAGCAAAATCGCACACCACAAAATCTGTTGCATTTCTACACAGCAATAATGAAGCAGCAGAAAGAGACATCAAAGAATCTATCCCATTTACAATTGCACCGGAACCCATAAGATACCTAGGAATAAACCTAATCAAAGCAGTAGAAGATTTGTACTCTGAAAACCATAGAACACCTATGAAAGAAATTGAAGACGACACAAAGATATGGAAAGACATCCCATTCTCATGGACTGGAAGAACAAATATTTTTAAAATTTCTAAACTATCCAAAGCAATCCACATATTTAATGCAACCCCTATCAAAATACCATCAGCACTTTTCACAGAGCTAGAACAATCCTAAAATTTGTATGGAACCACAAAAGACCCCAAATAGCCAAAGCAGTCTTGAAAAAGCAAAGCTGGAGGCATCATGATATATAATACCTCAAGCTATAGTACAAAGCTTCTACAAAGTAGTCATCAAGGCAGTATGATCCTGGCACAAAAACAGACACAAAGATCAATGGAATGGAATAGAAAACCTAGAAATGGACTCACAACTATATGGGCAACTAATCTTTGACAAAGCAGGAAAGAATAGCCAATGGAAAAAAGACAAACTCTTCAACAAATGGTGGTGGGAAAACTGGACAACTTTCTTACATCATTCACAAAAATAAATTCAAAATGGGTGAAAGACCTAAATATGAGACAAGAAACCATCAAAATCCTAGAGGACAACACAGGCAGCAAACTTGCTGACATCGGCCATCAAACTTCGTAGGCGTTTTGTTAGAGGCAAGGGAAACAAAAGCAAAAATGAACTATTGGGACTTCATCAAGATGAAAAGCTTTGGCACAGTGAAAGAAATTATCAACAAAACTAAAACACAGCCTGCAGAATGGGAAAAGACATTTGCAAATGACATATCTGATTAAGGGTTAGTATACCAAATCTATAAATAACTGATCAAACTCAGTATCCAAAAAACAAATAGTCCAGTTAAGAAATGGGCTAATCAAAATAAATCAGTCAGAGAAAGACAAATACCATATAATTTCACTCATATGTGGAATTTAAGAAAAAAAACAGATGAACACAGGGAAAGGGGGGAAGAAAGGACAGAAGCAAACCATAAGAGATTCTTTTTTTTCTTTAATTTATTTTTTAAATTTCTTTTCAGTGTACCAGAATTCACTGTTTATGTACCATACCCAGTGTTCCATGACCATAAGAGATTCTTAATGATAGAGAACAAGCCGAGGGTTGATGGTAGGAGGTGGGTGGGGGATGGGCTAAAGGGGTGATGGGTATTAAGGAGGGCACTTGTGATGAGCACTGGGTGTTATAGGACAGTAATGAATCACTAAATTCTACGCCTGAAACCGAAATTACTCTGTATGCTAACTAACTAGAATTTAAACAAAATCTTGAAACAAACAAAAAAGAATTCCCCATGATTCCTTATCAGAAACCTCTTTAAAGTTCTAAGGAAAAATGTTATCAGGCACAAATTCTATACTAGTGAAATATTTTTCAGAAATTAAAGAGAAACAAAATATATTTTTTAAATAAATAGAAAATGAGAAATTTTATTACCAACAGATGCGCATGCACTCTGGTAAAATTTTAAGCAAGTTCATCAGTAGAAATAATATAAAGAAGATAAAAATCAGATGTACACAAAGAAATTAATATCATCATCAACACATAAAATGATATAAATGTAAAATATTTTGGTTTATTTTAAACTTCTCTAGTAGAAAATTGAGTACAGATAAAAATAATAGCAAAATGTTATGAGTTTATAAAATATAAAAGTAAAAATGTATCTAAAAAGTAGTTCAAACCATTGGAAAGAAGTATTAGTACCATTTTGTTGTAAGGATCTTACATCCTTACACTACATGTGACGATAGACTGTAATCAAGTAAAGAATTAAATATGTGTATTATAAAACTTATGAAATCATTAAAAGGATTTGAAAAAACAGCAAAACTAATTACTTTGTTATGGAGAGTTATTAGACTTTATTAGAACTATAAAATATAAAATTAATCCATAATCAAGAAGAAAATTAGAGAAATGAGACAAAGGAACAATGGAGCAAATTTTTAAAAAATACTAGCAAACTTTGGCAGATTTGTGTTCAAACAAATCAACAACTACATGGCATTTAAATGTTTTATATATTTAGATCATCAGATTTGATGAAACAGCAAGACCCAACTATGTATCATCTGTAAGAAACCCATTTTAAATACAAAGATATATATAAGTTAAAAGTAAAAAAGTGGGAAATGATATAACATGTCAACATGAATCAAAACAGAACTAGAGTAATCACATAAATATAAGAGAAAGTAGATGTATAATATTACTTAGGATAAAGAAGGACCTTATATAATGATAAAAGATTAATTCATGAAGAAGAAATCACAATTTTAAATGTGACAGAGCTTCAAATCACATGAATAAAAAAACAATAAAGCATATAGAATATATCAATCTACAATTATCTGTCATAATTGATTAAAAATAAGTAGATAGGAAATAAGTAAGAACATAGAATGCTGAATCAGCATTACCAATTAACTAACCTAATGAACATTTATAGAACTCTTTTTTTTTAATTCTTCTTCTTCTTTTTTTTTTTTTTAAAGATTTTAGTTATTTATTTGAGAGAGAAAGAGAGTGAGAAGAATCATCCCTGCTGAGCAGGGAGCCCAATGTGGAGCTCGATTCCAGGACTCTGGGATCATGACCTGAGCCATTTAACTGACTGAGCCACCCAGGTGCCCTCATTTATAGAACTCCTGAACCAACAGAAGAACACACATTCTTTTCATGTGCACATGGAACATTTATGAAGGTAGACAGAATGCTAGGTCATAAAGCAATCCATAAGAAATTTAGAAGAACTGAAATAATACAAAGTATATTTTCTTTTTTTCAAGATTTTGTTTATTTATTTATTTGAGAGAGAGAGAGTGAGCGAGCACAAGCAGAGGGGAGAAGCAGAGGGAGCCGAACAAGCAGACTCCCTGCTGAGAAGTAAGCCTGTTTTTGGCTCAATCCCAGGACTCCAAGATCATGACCTGAGCCACAGGTAGATGTTTAGTGGACTGAGCCACCCAGGTGCCCCCAATATATTTTCTGATTATAAAGAATTACACTAGAAATCAACAACAGAGGGGCACCTGGGTGGCTCAGTGAGTTGAGCTCCCACCTCTTGATTTCAACTCACGTCATGATGTCAGGGTCAGGAGATTGATCCCCATGGCAGGCTCTAAGCTCAGTGCAGAATCTGCTTGCCCCTCCCCCTCTGCTCCTCCCCCTGTTTCTCATGTTCTCTCTCTCTCTCGCTCACTCGCTCGCTCTCACTCTCAAATAAATAAATAGAAAAAAACTTAAAAAAATCAATAACAGAAAGTTGTATGAAAGATTTCTAAGCATTTATAAGTTAAAAAACACAATTCAAAAAACATATGGGTCTAGAGGGAAATTATAAAGAATTAAAAATATTTTGTTTTGAATTAAAATAAAATACTATGAATCAAATCTGTGGGTTGAAAATAGAATAGTATTTAGTAGGAAATTTATAACATTAAATATATTATAGAAGAAGTAAGTTCTTTAGTCAATGATCCAAACTTTTATTAAGAAAATAGAAGGAAAAAAGAAGGTAAATTAAGCCCAAAGCAGGCAAAGAACATTATACTGATAAGATAAAAAGAATCTAATTTCAAAGAGAAAAACACTAGAGAAAAATCAAGGAAACTCTTTTGATTCTTTGAAAAGATCAATAATCATATATTAAGGGGAAAAATGTTAAATGACAACCACTATCGGGATTAAAAGATGAAAACACAACCAATCCTAGAAATATTAAAAGGACAACATTATGGCACTATAATGAGCAAATTTATGTTCATAAATTTAACAATTTATGTGAAATTGAGAAATTCATTGAAGACACAAAGTTTACCTTGTTCTTTCATTTGGAAAATATTCCTCTGTTTCCTCATTCTGTTTGACTCTATATATTAGATGAAACAGTTACCTCTCCAAATCTTGTAGGAGTAACTTGTACAGGAAATGAATCTTATTGTTCAACTCACCATAGCTCTTTTTTGTCCCTACAACCCCTGTTAATTGTCTAAGCAGCCTGATTTATTCTTGATAGGTCCCAGCTATTAAGGGTGTGTCAAGCCCTGGTAGTGTTCCAAGGGGAGGGATCTCAGTCAGCACCTCATTTCAGGCTGATTAGAGCTGGGCCCCCAAGCAGCAACTTTTAAAGTATGCAAATATGCACAGTCCTCTGTGACTCCATAATAATCTCTGCTGGTCTCTAGACCAGGTGATTTGAGCTCCGGAGGTGTCCTCAGAGCACAGTTTCAACATTCCAGGCTCCAGATGATGTATAAGCTCCTGGCTGGTAGGTAACAAACAGTTGTAGTGAGGCCTAGGGAGAGCACAGAAATGGCATGTCTCCCCGTACCCCCCACAAGATGTGTAACAAACCTGAAGCCTGCCCCTCAGGCTAAATCTCAAGAACAAGTAAATAGTCCTTTTACACAGGAAGTATGTTTCTGTCTGTTTTCTGTGCAGTGCCCTGAGGGTTGTAGCCTGCCAAGAACTGTCTCTCCAATTGTTTCAGTCTCAGGGTACCTAGCTAGGGGGCCCTCCCTAGCTATGAGAACCAGATAATCAAGGGGCATCTCCTGTGTGGATTGTGTGTGCCCACAGGCTATATCAAGGCACCAGGAGAGTGCAGGATTGAGATGAGACTGCCTCCTTTACCTTTAGTGAGGCAACAGGAGAGTGCTGGACTGGGGGATGCCTGCTGGCTGTAGCCTAATCCAAGCAGTGGGGTCAGCACAGGGCCAAAATGAGCTTGCCTTGTTTAGCTAGTCAGAGAGCAAGAGAGTGCAGGGCCAGAACAAGCCTACCAGCTTTAGCCTCATGGAAACAGTGGGTGAGTGTTGGAGTGGGGCACTGGCAGTGCTCTGACTATATGCACTTGCTGGTGTCAGAAACAGAGAGAGAATGTGTGAAAATGGCTCCTATCAGTGCTCCTATCTCCAGAGAGAGTCTTGAGAGGACTCTGCCCCTTTGGCAGACACTTTAAGATTAGCAGATGAATCTTCACAAATAGTCTAGGCATTTTTCCAATGGCTGTCTTTGTGCTGGGTCTCAGATGAGTGAGTTGACCTGTGGGCTATTTAAGAGCAGAATGTATTTCCCACAGCCCTTTGGGTCTCCTTGATGTAAACTCTGTTGGTTTTCAAAGCCACACATATTGGAGGGCTTTTCTCTCCAGTGTGGATCCCAAGAGATAGGGTGCTTGATATGGGACACTAGCCCCTTGCTTTTTAAGGAGAAGTTCTGAATTAATGAGATCCCTCCCAATTGTGGGTCTCTATGGGGTTTGTGTGTGTGTGTGTTTTGGGGGAGCTTTTTTTGTGGGGTGGCAAAACTCTCTCTGCTTCTCCTACTTGTCTCAAAGCGGCCCTTTTATCCTTTCTTCTGGCGGAGGTCTTCAGCTAGTTTTCAGGTCTTTTTCAGAGAGAATTGTTCCATATGCTGCTGTAGGGGTGGTGTGTCTGTGGGAAGATGTGAGTTCAGGATCTTCCTACACTGCCAACTTGAACAGCCCCCCAAATCCACTTCTTGAAGAATAGTAAGCTATATGTTGAGGTTGACCTAACACAGAACACATTAACATAAAAATAATAATATAAATTATTTTAAAATTAATTTCTAAACTAAGACATGGCTGAAATGATAACAAAACCAAAATGAATTATACAGAGGCTACATAAGGCAAGGAAGCAAAGATATTTCTGGGAGTGACAGCCATATCTGATACCCAAGAGGCTGTGTTGTTAAAGACCTCTTGAGCTGGGGATAAGACACAATTCTGTAGCCTAAGCAGACTAGGAGATTGGGCAAAAAATCTGTACATAAAGCCAAGACTCTCCTGGGAGAATTCATAGTGACTGACTAGGCAAAGCAAAAACAGAAACCACACCAATTAGACAAAGGATGGATTGACCTTTGAACCCAATGAAGTAAAAATAAGACAAAACCAAAAAGTCTTCTACGAAATTCCTATCTACAAACTAACAATCGCCTAAGCAGGGATATGAATTCATAATACCCATATGTACCAAATAACCACAAACAAAATCATAGTTAAAAGTTTTCATAGATTGGCCATGCCTTTTATAAATTTTCAAAACAAGAACATGTGAAAATTCTAAACTTGTGTGCGGCTAATAGGGTAGGAAAAACTTTATAAATACAGAAATACAAGGAGAACTTTGTAAAAGTATAATTTTAATATGAAATGCTGACATTTTATGTTATATTTATACATAAAATAAATCCCCTTTTGTAGCTCTATTATTTCACACTATAATTTAATCATAACAACAACCAAACACCCACCCACATACACACAAAACAGAGGCTACTGAGTGAGAGGGGCTTCAGTAGGACCTGAGCTCTAGCATACTTCTCTCTGAAACTTTAGGCAAATTAAAAAGTGATAAGATAAATCTCTAAATGATGTTTCATTTGAAGCAATTTTCTAAAAATAACTGTAACCCAGATGTCAGCTGGAATCTCTGTGTTCCATGAGATACACTGAGATTGAACCTCATTCTATGCTGTAGGAAAGTCTGCCATTTTTCCCTGAGTTCATGAGCATTGCTGGTCCTTGGTAACAGTGGTTGTCACCTTGTCATTGCAAATGGCAGGTATTCTTTTTGATGACTGAGTAATATCCCATTGTATATGTATATCACCTCTTTTTACCTCTTATCAGTTGATAGATATTGGGCTCTTTCTGTATTTTGGCTATTGCCAACATTGCTGCTAAAAACTTTGAGGTGCCTGTGGCCTTTGAGTCAGTATTTTTGTGTCCTTTGGATAAATACCCATTAATATAATTGCTGGGTCATAGGGTAGTTCTATTTTAACTTTTTGAGGGACCTCCATACTTTTTTCCAGAGTAGCTGTACCAACTTGCATCCCCACCAACAGTATAAGAGGGTTCCCCTTTTTCTGCATCCTAGCCAATATCTGTTGTTTCCTGAGTTGTTAATTTTAGCCATTCTGAGAGATGTGAGGTGGCATCTTATTGTGGTTTTGATATTTATTTCCCTGACGATGAGTGATATTGACCGCTTTTTCATGTGTCCGTTGGCCCTTTCATGTCTTTGGAGAAATGTCTGTTGATGTCTTTTACCTTTGTGAAGGCAGGAACAATGTCTGATTTGTTCATACCAGCATCTTCATTGTCTTTTTACTGTTTCCAGAAAGCCAATGGTGGATACTCAACAGTTTAAGACCAATAGGTGGAAAAGATACAGGGGGAGTTTGTAACAATCAGAACTGCCCAGGATGATATCCCCTGCTTTAAAAAATAGCACCTCCCTGGTAGTATTTCTAAGAAAAACCTGTATAAGTATGTGCTGGGAATATCACAGAGGAAATCATTGATTTGAAGTGATAGAGATTGATTCTTATATTTCTCAACACAAGTTGTAAAAGAAATGTGTAAGAAATTATGTAAGAAAAGCCTGTAAGAGCTAGAAACATTTTTCCACCTAGGATTCCTGGGTAAAGGAAAGGAAGTGTCAGCTGATGTACTATTATCAGCCGTGATTAAAGGAGAGAAATATTTGGGGGGAAAATGTTTAAAACACCAGAATTAGAGGGAAGGGTCGTAAAAACATGACTGATCCCTGGGGTGGTATGTCTTTTGGAATAAAACTCTTCTAGAGGATGTCTAAACAACAACTCCAAAGTCTGACTATAACAAAGGGATCATTTTTTAGATGTAAGAAAATAATAACAAAGCCTATTTTTTTAAAAAAAATACATACCAGTTTTACCAATTTATCCTTTTTGAAAAAAATCAGCTCTGGCGGAAAGGTGAGGAATCCCAGCTAAAGATTAATTTTAAAATGCCCTAATAAATGATTTTTATATTCCTCAGTAATGATCTCTATTCTAAAAATCACCAAAGATATACTGTGTGATCTTATTTTAAAAAGTATTTTTAGTAGAGATGTTTTGGTCTTAGAGGTGAAACAGAAATATTGCTTCTATAAGTTACTTCTCTTTCCTTTAGGATTTTCATGCACTGTCTAGTTCTGCCATTTATCTTTCAATTTTTTCACCTCTTGGGACTTCATTATATGGGCTGTGTTGATGACCCTTTCCCCTGCCTTGACCGCTGAGACCACTTGAGACATTTCTAGGTATACCCCTTTATATTATCTCTTTTTGAAATTGCTAGGGTCACATCTTTGACACAATCATCTCCAACTTCTGTGCTTTGCTCTTTCTGACAGAGTTATCAGCATTTGCTCTTTTATCACATTTGACCTAGTTCTCTCTAGCTAGTAACCCTCTTTTTCTTATGTTTTCCATCTTTGATTTATTCTGCTTCTTGACATTTCAGAATGTACACTTTGCTTTCCAGATAATAGGTGGTGTTGACATATGATGCAAATATGGAGTTTCTTTTCATGGCATATAAGTGCGTTCTTTTTTTTTTTTCCCCCTGGTTTCTGACTCCCCAATCCATTTCAATATAACATTGGTGCATGCTGATGTCACTTTGTCTACTTTCCAATAAAACTAAAACTATAATTAACTTAATTTTGCAGATAACACTGAACTAGATTTTCTTTAGCTATCCATAAAGGTATCAAAAACTCAATGCTTAGAAAAATTTTCTCTTTCTAGTCTTATTTAGTGATTGGAAGTGAAAGCATTCTTAGTTTATAATTATTATATCTGCTTTTACTACCTCAATGCATATATACACAAACATAAATGTATATGTATACACACATATATAGGAGACTTAAGAAATAATCCTTTAATATATAATTAAAAAAAAATTTTTAAAAGAATACTCAATTAGAGATGTGATTGTGTGACATTTTAGTCAGCCATTCTAAAGCAGAATCACAAACCGGTTTATGAATTTGCTACTGTTCAAGATGTAGGAATTTGTATATTAATGATGATATTGTATGCCAACTATTATAAATTAAAATATGACCAAAAAATGAGTTAAAATTTAGGAAATGTCACTTTTTTAAACTTTGCTAGTTAACAAATTTCAATTAAGATTAAGATACTTATGGAAATAAAAATAATACACAATTTAAGGCTTTTTTCAACTTATGCAAAATTTTCTCTAGTATTTTTAAATTTAATCTCAAGACAATTAAAGGCAGTGAGTAAAATTGATTATATTCATAATTTATTTTACTGTAGTTCATGTGTATAAAAATAGCAATCAACCTTCACAATTTTGAAAATAAAATACAAGTATGAATATTAATTAGGTTAACCTTTTGAGATTACAATATACAAATATAAATCTAAGTAATATATATTAACAAGCTGCTCAGAACTTGACTTTCAATATCTGAAATATAATAATTGCTTTTTTATAATTTAAATAATAATCAGTGTATTCATAAATGTTTTGTGTCCAAATGCGACTTGTATGCTTTTTAGTCTATTAAAACTATGAAAATATGTGATTGTTACTATGCACAGAGAGTGACTATAATAACTAATAAATCTGATTGTGAAATTTGCACAACTGAGATTAAGATATTGTATACAGTTTGCACTTGTTCTACTGTGTGTATTTAATGGAACTAACTCTTTGTACAAGTTTCCTTCAGTACAAATACAAACCCTTTTAACATTTCAAGTTTTAACCACTTTATGATTTTTTACTAATTTTGAAAACTAGAACATTTAATAAAAGGCAAGAATAATATTCCAGATCTTATATTACAGACCAAGAGTTGTTTTTAGATGATGTTCCAAAAACTAACACAAAGTTGAATTCAGTGCAGGTAGTTTAACTCCACAGCCAAGGACAGAAAGGACACATGATTCTTTATAGTGAACTCTATATACTCTAGTAACAATATATTACTATTAATTTGAGGTTGAGTGAATATCAGACAATGTTAGCACAACTCCATCTTTCACTTCTAAAGCCATCCTTCTGTTGATTTGAGCTGCATCAAAGATTACAGTAGAAATTGAAGCACTCATAAGTAGCCTCTTCTTAGACAAGAATATATGAATTGTCCTTCTGGGAATATTTAATGTCAAAATTCAATACATGTTTCTCCCCTATGACTTGACTATGACCAAACATATACTGTGGAGGAGACTGACCACTTGCCATCATACCTGCTTTGTTGCAGCTCACTAAAGAAAGAAAGAAAAAAAGAAAGAAAGAAAGAGGAGATAGGATAAATTTAAAGTTTCTTCTAGTAGTAAAATCCAGTTCAAGATCCAAAGTTTTATTTGAAAAAGGGATGTGACCTCATTGCCCTAGGGTGAGGCAGTCAAGTTGCAAGGTAAATGTAATGGGCAGTCTGAAATGAAGTATATTTTCATACCTCTGCCAAAAACACTAGCAAAACAAGAAAAAGAAAAAAAATAGATATATTTTTAGAAATCATTAATTTCCACAGACCGTAAGAGATACATAAAACAAAGTGATTGTACCTTCTGTTCAGTGAGGGCAGTGATCCTGGCACTAGCCCAGATCTAATAGGACTAACTAAAAGTCTCAGACACCAAGAATTATTCATAACTAAGCCTAGTTAAAAAAAAAAAAAAAGCAGAAAATAAAATGTTGCCTGTGAAAATAGTGTACTTTCTGAGTAGGCAGTGATCATACATGTGTCAACCGCAATGGACAGTACTAACATATTCCTAAAATTTTTTGTCTAATGAAAACTTTACATATGATAGAATCTAAAGTTTTACATGATGTTTGTTTAAATACATATAGAATGCTTGACACCTTAAAGAATAAAGGGATTTTTTTTTTTTTTACATTTTTGACATGAAGGGAAAAATTTTCTCAAGTTCAGCTCAGCCCTTTGTGGCATTAAGATTGGACATCTTGGTAAGATTCTTGATAAGGCTTATTCTAGCTCTGCCCTTATAGGTGTGGGACACTGGAAAATTACCGTACTTGTTTGGGCTTCATACTTTTCATGTTAAAAAAATATGAGTTGGATTTTATAGTCTTTTGGTTTCTTTCCTTAAGAAGAGTATACTGATTTCTATCCATTCATAGCTACACTCTCCAAAGAAAAGAGACAGATGGCAATAATTGTAGTCTTAGAGATATTTGCCCCTTTTAGATTTAGATCAAACTATGACAGGCAGACATGGATTTCCTAGTTTCATACTCATTCAAGCCATTTCTAGCTTTCTTTTCTAGTCTGTGGAATTGAAGAAGCAAATACTTTTCCAGACTCCCTTTCACTTATAATCTTCATCTACATCCATATCAGTCTCTATATATCTATCTGCTGATCTAGTTATTTGTTCAGGTATTTACAGCTGTGAGTTTTTACAAATACCCAACTCTAATCAAACTAGACAAAATTTATTCTAGCCTTTCCCTTTTTCATGGTAACTCCTGTCTGTGGGAAACTCTGATCCCATTACCTTGACTACCTGTACTTAATTGTTCATACCTCCTTACGTCACCAAACTCTGAAACACACAAGCTGCCTACAGAGTCCCAACAACCTCCTCGACCTCATACCTCTTGGCTCCAAATACTTCCTGCCTCCTCTCCCCAAACCTGTCTTCAACCTAGACCCTATCAGACCCCCTGGCCTGCTAAGCCTCCACTGCCCTCTCAGTCCTGAGCACTTGAGCCTCATAGGGCCTGTCCTCCTCCTGTGCCCTAATCACCCCTCCACCATGACTCTATGCTCTACCCTAGTCCAACATGGCCCACCAGAGTCAGAAGGAGAGACAGAAGGGGTTATCAGATATATAAAGATCAAATTGCCACTCAGCTAAAAGAATAGGTAACAGGAGTCCCATTTGAAGCTAGCTCTAGTCATGTAAATAAGTACTGATTAACTTAATGTAAATGTAATTTGTAGTTTCCAGAAAGTCTACCTAAAAGGTGGATGAGAACACTTTCTTCAGTGTATCTTCTAATCACCATTTGAGATCTATTTTCACTTTTTCCCAACCCTCTGTCTGAGCCAGAAGTTGACTTGTACAGACTACCTCATAAGGCTAACTTTCATTCTTTAGTTTCCAAGTAACAATAGGAAACCCTGATAGAAGACTACAGAGAATGAAAATGATGTCATTATTTTTCTTTTCCCAACTTCCTTTTATGCAGTTGCCTCTGTGCCTATTGACTGTAAGTCACTGCTCTCCTAATTATCTCCTACATCTCTCTCCTTCTGCGTTTCAAGAACTGTTTATTCCCCTCATTCTTTCAAGTGTTAAAGAGAGTAGTAACTGTTAAATATATCCTGGGAGGATACACTTTAGCTTGTGTTTTGCCTAAATCCTTCCCATGCACTTTTTAAGGTCCCTTTAATAAATCTATTTGTGATTATCCTAATTTGAGAGCACCATCTGTTCCTGCTGGGACTCTTATTGATTCTTTGATATCAAAGTAGACCCAGAAAACAGGATTATACAATTACATTGCTCATGTATTAAAGGAGCACAAGGAAAATCAGTTTGCTGAAAGGATATGGTTAATCCATATACTCAGGTGATATCAAGTTTTCTGAAGTTATAAGCCTTAGCATAGGGTGTATTGCTATACTATAGTTGCTATGGCAGCAATTATGGTGATAAAGATGGTATGATCACTTTACTTTTTATAGCCCTAGAAATAATCCATAGGGAAAAAGGTAAATTAATATCTATAAACATACAATTAAGAATACATGAGCCATGTATTCTTAAACCCAAAGGTCCAAATGAAATCTTTGAAGCCACAGGATATTTAAAGCTGGATACCAAACCTAGGGCATGATGACTGACTGGCAAAACCCCATTAAATTCTTAACTCAAGCATACCACTTAGTTTTTTAATTTAAATTTTACTTAGTTAACATACAGTGCAATATTGGTTTCTGGATAGAATTCAGTGATTCATCACTTACACAGAACACCCAGTGCTCATTACAAAAAGTGCCCTCTTTAATATCTATCACCCATGTACCATCTCTTATGCTAAGGTAAAAATTTGGTGGGAAAGAAGAGAGATCCAGATACATGGAATGAAGGCATTTGAATAGACTCAAATAACCTGTAGAATTTTGTCCTCTAAATTTCCCTGAAATTATTTTGCTGGCAGAGGCAGTCCTGTCAGTTCCTCTCTACTCTGAGGAAATCATCACTCATCTGTATAAAAGCCTTTCAGTCACTGGGGCACTTACCTTATAAGTTGGTGCCATTTTTCTCAGGTCCCATCCCCAACACATTTTTTTTTCAGGCCCATAGTAAAATATAGATGCTAATAGAGTATAGACAGTGTAGTGCAAGGTCTTCTTAAAAAAAAAATAGTGATTTAAGAATTTAAAGAATGATGAGAAAATATCAATCAATATTGTTATGTACTGGGGACTATGTGTAGGAGTGAAATCTAAGGTTCAAACCAGATAAATTTATTGCCCAGGGTGCATTCATGCAGAGTTAATGATTTACTATAGTGCAGTCAATCTTTTGTGGAGGAGTGGCATTATAATCTAGTGGTGTGGCTAATTAATCCTTGATTCAATTATGGGCATAATAAACATGACTAATTTGGTATCATAGCTGCTTTCCTGTGTATCGTATAAGGGAAAATGTGTAAAGATTTATGAAATATTGGAATGGACCATTTATTGCTTACTTATCCACTAACTACACTTTGAACCCTTGGGAGATGCTCTATCACATTTTTAAAAAATGTGATAGTAAGGGATAGTATTAGAATTTTTTTCAAATAATTAATTTTTTATTTGAGTATCATTGACACACAATATTGCATTAGTTTCAGGTGTACAAATAGTGATCCAACTTCTTTATATAACCTGATACAATATGCTGTGCTTACCACAAAGTATAGCTTTCATTTATCACCATACCATGCTATTACAATACCTGACTATATTCCCTATGCTGAGTCCTTTATTCCTATGATTTACATTTTTTTTTACCTTTTTAAAAATTTAAATTAATTAACATAAAATATATTATTTGTTTCAGAGGTACAGGTCTGTGATTCATCAGTCTTATGTAAAACCATCAGTGCTTATTACAACACATACCCTCCCCAATGTCCATCACCCAGTTACCCCATCTCTCTGCCTGCCCCCTCCAGCAACCCTCAGTTTGTTTCCTGAGATCAAGAGTCTCTTATGGTTTGTCTCCCTCTCTGGTTTCACTTTATTTCATTTTTTTTCCTCTTTCCCTATGATCCTCTGCCTTGTTTCTTAAATTTCACGTATGAGAGAGTTACATGATTGTCTTTCTCTGATTGACTTATTTTGCTTAGCATAATAACCTCTAGTTCCACCCACGTCATTGTAAATGGCAAGATTTCACTTTCAGATGGCTGTGTAATATTCCATTGTGTGTATGTGTGTGAATCACATCACATATATATTATATATATATTACATATATTGCATATATATATATATATATATATATCTTCTTTATCCATTTTTCTATCAGTGGACATCTAGGCTCTTTCCATAGTTTGGCTATTGTGGACATTACTGCTATAAACGTTAGGGTGTAGGTGCCCCTTCCAGATCACTACATTTGTATCTTTGGGGTAAATACTCAGTAGCAGCTACCCTACCACCCAGAATATTAGATTTTTTTAAAAAAAATTTTCATTTTTAAAGATTTTGTTTATTTGACAGAGATCACAAGTAGGCAGAGAGGCAGGCAGAGAGAGAGGGAGAAACAGGCTCCCTGCTGCACAGAGAGCTCAATGTGGAGCTCGATCCCAGGACCCTGGGATCATGACCTGAGACGAAGGCAGACACTTTAACCCACTGAGCCACCCAGGCACCCCAGAATATTAGAATTTTTGAAGAGCTCTGTAATAGTTGTCCTCTGTGGACTTAAAAGGATTAAAAGCAATTCTATAATACAAATGGGTCTTCTGATTTTGGTTGAGATAAGGAATGTCAGAATTATAGAGAAAAGGTAGGAGGGGACATATGGCAGGCCCTGGAACTGCTCTGACCCCAGGAAGACCTGGTTTCTGGAGGAATTGAAGAAAGAAGTGCCACCAGTGGAGATACAAAAGGTGAATGGATGTTGATTCCTTTTATATCCCCATTTAATGGGTCTGTTTATGTGCCAACTGTAAACGAGTCATAGTGACCATACTTTCATGAAATCTTAATTATTTTGTTATACAATTTTAGCTTTATTTCTAGAACAGTAAAGACTTACTAGAAGACTGACAGCCTCCTTAGTATTTGTTCCCCCTTACACCTTGAAAAAGCTATTGACCAAACCAAGCCACATAGGATGACCCTCTTCTAGTTAGTCCACCTCCATTTTCACCATAGCAGCAACCTCCAATCAAAGCATAGCTGATGATTTCCTTTTTTCTCACTCTGAAGCTTTCCCATCCTCCTCTCTGCCTATGAATCCATTATGATGGCTGACTCACCAGCTATAGCAAATTCTGACTTAGTGTTATTTGTTCTTATTCAGATAGTCTTGGTTTGTCTCTAGTCTTTCCAGAGGCTCCACAAATACAAGTTTTGCCCTTTTCACTGCTGCAGACTGCAGTCTTCACTCAGACATGGAACCCATGGAAGCCCCTTGTGCCTTGTTGCTCTTGGATTAGTGAGTCCATACAGAACTGGTAAATCAGCAAGTCTGAACACTGCTCTACTGGCATTAAATTCCTCAGTTATTTATTTTCAGTTTGGCTTTTGGATTTTGTTACTATTTCCCATTTGTTGGGTATAATTGGTACAAATAGGCCACTTATTTTCATCCTTTTTTGTTCTCTGGTGTGCTTCCATTTTGTATGTACTAGGTAAAAATGTTGCTGGTCATGAGGAGAATCAGAGTGCCTGGTAATACAGGTGCTATGCTTTCTACATTAATTAAATCCTGCCAACTTTGGTCAACCTCTTCCTCAGAGTAAATATGTCACACAGGTGATAATTATTCAAATAGTCCACATAGTTTCTCTGTTTCCCAGCCCTTAACCTCAATCCTTGGGCCCTCTGCTAAAAAAAAAAAAAAAAAAAAAAAAAAAAAAAAAAAAAAATCCTTTCTATTCTGTAATACCACCCACCCAGTAAACTTAATAAGGCATACTAGGTAGAATAATGTCCCTTCCTCAAGAATGTCCATGCCCTAATCTCTATTGCCACTAGGTTAGATTACACAGCAAAGGGTGATTAAGGTTTCAGTGACAATTAAGGTTGTGAATCAGCTGACCTTAAAATAGGAAGATTATTCTGAATTATCCAGGTGAATCCCATATAGTCACAAGGGTATTTACAAGTGGGAGAGGGAGGCAGTAGAGATTCAAAGGGAGGTGTTACCATAGGATAGTGCTCAGAGAGACATACTTTTGCTTCCTTTGAAGCTGAAGAAAGAAGACCAATTGCTAAGAAATGAAAAATGTAAAGAGCAGATTCTCTACTAGAGTCTTCGAACGGAATGCCACCTTGCTGATTGCTTACCTTGATTTTTAGCCCTGCGGGACCTCTACTGGACTTCCAACCTACATAAATGTAAGAAATTTGTGTTGTTTTAAGTCACTGAGTTTGTTAGAGCAGCAATAGAAAACCAATACATAAGGAGAGAGTTGTTTTACAAATGAAAACTATAAAATTCAATGCACACCACATGGACTATCTTTTTTTTTTTTTAAGATTTTATTTATTTATTTGACAGATCACAAGTAGGCAGAGCAGCAGGCAGAGGGAGAGGGAGAAGCAGGCTCTCTGTTGAGCAGGGAGCCCACTGTGGGCCTTGATCCCAGGACCCTGGGATCGTGACCCGAGTCGCAAGCAGCAGCTTAAGTGACTGAGCCACCCAGGTGTCCCGTGGTGGACTATCTTTTGAGCTTCCAGAGAATCTCTCTCTTCATAATAAGGGTTAGTCTCTTTACATATATGTTTCCCTTCTTCATTATATTGATGGTTTCTTTAAATAAAGGTTATAACACTGTATTAGAAGCTCTATGGATTAAATTTTTTTACTAACATAGGAAAAATTATCAGAGCAAAACCTATTAAGGTTGAGATAAATCCTACCAAATCTTTATCCAAATTTTCCCAATATCTCTTAAAGCCAGAAGCAAATGAAAACCTCAAACTTATATTTGAAAGCCTTATATACAAAGGCTTTGTCATATCCTCTACTAGCCCTCGTTAATATTTCATCTTTTCAGTATTAAAAAGAATAGACAAGGGCATTGATTTGACCATGGCTCTGTGACCATCAACAAAATTGTTATGTCTTACTTCCCAGTAGTACCTATTAATAGGTTTTTCAGAAAGGGCTATTGTCCTGAGACAAGGAAGGTAAGTCTTTGCAACTGAGTCAAGGGTGAGGCTATAGCATGCAGTGTGTCTTTGATGGTTCTCATGAAGTGGAATTACCTGAAGTTAAATCATCTCAGGTGTCAGAACATAATGTTTTCCTAGAGCTCATCAACTAGTGACAGATCAGAAAATAAATGTATGTACAAACTGCAGGTATGCTCTCCGTATTAGAATTTTGTATGCTTTGGAAACAAAGGGGTTTCTTATCTCTGTTAGAATCCCTATAAAAAATGTACAAGTTAAGAAACTTTTAGATATAGTCCTAATTCCTAGAGAGGTGGATATTGTAAAGGTTAAGACCCCTGCAAAAGGAGATATTATGGAAACTAAAGAAATACTCTAGGAGATCATTATGCTAAACAACCAACCTTAATCACTATTATGACCCTAACTAAAATCTCAAGGGATCAGTCTATGGAGAGATTTTAAAAATGCCATAAAAATATGAACATGTAGCTCCAAATCTAGAAATTAGAAAAATGGGGGGGGGGATAATGCTCATATTCTTTACTCAGATAACCTCTTATAGGCTCTTATGGGTTTAATTTTATCCCTCTCAAAATTTATAAGTAAAAGTGTCTCCTAGCCTTCCCCCTTCAAACCTCAGAATCTCTCCCCCCCCCTTTTTTTTACTTCTTATATTTATTTCAATCATCCTTCAACATAAGCAGATTAATTTTCTGGAAACAACTCTGATTATGTAAAACCTTTGTTCAACTAAGAATAAATTCCTCATTCTGGCATTAGAAGGCTTCTATACCATAACCCCAATTTGAACCTCATCTTTTTTTATTTTTTTTATTTTTTTTTTAGACATAGAGTAGTTTATTTAATTTTTAAGTTTAATTTTATTTTTTTCAGTGTTCCAAGATTCATGTTTATGCACCATACCCAGTGTGACACTATTACACATAATATAGAGAACATGGTGTTTTCTAAATATTTAAAACATTTATTGCCCATCTTATACTGTAAAAATAAACTCCATTTCCCTATCTCCAACTTAAACTTTTTTGTATTTTTTTGTTTCAAGTTTTTATTTAAATTCTAGTTAGTTAACAATACTCCTTTCAGGAGTAGAATTTAGTGATTCATCACTTCCGTATAACACCCAGTGCTCATCAAAACAAGTGCCCTCCTTAATACCCATCACCCATCTAGCTCATCCTCTACCCACACCCTCCCATCAACCCTCAGTTTATTCTCTGTAGTTAAGAGTCTATTTTTATAGTTTGCCCTTCTCTTCCACCCACCCCTGCTTAATTTCTTAAATTCTATATATGAGTGAAGTCATGGTATTTGTCTTTCTCTGATTGAGTTATTTTGCTTAGCGTAATACATTCTAGTTCCATCAACATTACTGTAAATGGCAAGATTCCATTCTTCTTAATGGCCAAGTAGTATTCCATTATATTGTGTGTGTGTGTGTGTGTGTGATCCTTCTTTATCAATTGATCAGTCAATGGACATTTGGGCTTCTTCCATAATGTGTCTGTTATTAATAATGCTGCTGTAAATATTGGGGTGCATGTGCTCTTTCAAATCAGTATTTTTATGTCCTTTGGGTATATACCTAGTAGTGCAATTGCTGGGTTGTAGGTGGCCTATTTTTAACTTTTGGAGGAACCTCCATGCTGTTCTTCAGAGTGGCTTCACCACTGTGCATTCCCACCAACAGTATAAGAAGATTCCCCTTTCCCTGCATCATCACTAACATCTGTTGTTTCCTGAGTTATTAATTGTAGCCATTCTGACAGGTATGTGGTGGTATCTCATTGTGGTTTTTATCTGTATTTCCCTGATGATGAATGATGTTAAACATCTTTTCATGTGTCTATTGGCTATATGGATGTCTTCTTTGGAAACTGTCTCTTTATGTCTTCTGCCCATTTCTTAACTGATTTGTTTTTTGGGTGTTGAGTTTGATAAGCTTTTTATAGATTTTTGGATACTAAACCTTTATCAGATATGTCTTTTAGTTGCCTTTTAGTTTTCTTAAATATTTCCTTCACTGTGCAGAAGATTTTTATCTTCACAAAGTCCCAACAGTTCATTTTTGCTTTTGTTTCCCTTGCTTCCAGAGACCTGACTAGTAAGAAGTTGCTATGGCCACCAAAACGTTGTTGCCTGTGTTGTCCTCCAAGATTTTGATGGTTTACTGTCTCACATTTCGGCCTTTCATCAATTTTGAATTTATTTTTGTGTATGGTGTAAGAAAGTGGTCCAGTGTCATTCTTCTGCATGTTCTGTCCAGTTTTCCTAATGGCATTTATTGAAGAGACTTTCCTTTTTTCCATTGGATATTCTTTCTTGCTTTGTCAAAGATTAGTTGCCCATATAGCTGTGGGTACATTTCTGGGTTTTCTATTCTGTTCCATTGATCTGTGTGCCTGTTTTTGTGCCAGGATCATACTGCCTTGATGACTACAACCTTGTAATATAGCTTGAGGTCTGGAATTGTGATAACTCCAGCTTTGCTTTGCTTTTTCAAGACGGTTTTGGCTATTCAGGGTCTTTTATGGTTCCATACAAACTTTAGGATTGTTTGTTCTAGCTCTGTGAAAAGTGATGATGGTATTTTGATAGGGATTGCATTAAATGTGTAGATTGTTTTGGGTAATGTAGAAATTTTAACAATATTTGTTCTCCCAGTCCATGAGCATGCAATATTTTTTCCTTGTGTCATCTTCAATTTCTTTCATCAGTGTTTTATACTTTCCAGATGCAGATCTTTTACCTTGTTGATTAGGTTGATTCCTAAGTATCATGGTTTTCAATGCAATCGTAAATGGGATAGATTCCTTTATTTCTCTTTCTGTTGATTCATTATTGCTGTATAGAAATGCAACAGATTTCTGTACGTTGATTTTTATACCCTGAGGCTCTACTGAATTCCTGTATCAGTTCTAGCAAATTTTTTGGTGGAGTCTTTCAGGTTTTCTACATAGAATATAATGCCATCTAGGAATAGCGGAAGTTTGAATTCTTCCTTGTCAATTTGGATGCCTTCAGAATCTTATTTAGAGATGGCTCTTTGTTTAGTGATAGGGTCTTTACTGAGGTAACCAAATTAAAAGAATGTCATTAGGGTAGACCCTAACTCAATATGACTGTTGTTCTTAGAGGAGGAAATTTGGATACAGACACACAATGGAGAACACCATAGGAAGAAACAAAAGTAGCCATTTGTTCCATCAACAGAGTCCTGGACAGACCCTTCTCTCATAGTCCTCAGAAGGAATTAGCCTGTTTAAAACATTGATCTCAGAGTGCCAGCCTCCAGAACTGTGAGACAATGCCTTTCCATTGTTTAACCCACCCAGACTGTGGTACTTCATTTCACAGCCCTAATAAAGTAGTACAGTGATACCAATGGATATTAGTTATTTGGAACTACCCATAACTACTTATGGTACAGACAGTTTATTTACATCTTAAATTTTGGTAAGCAAACTTTGAAAAGACCACTGAGGTTATTTGGGGTATGTGTCACCTGTCAAAGATATAATTCTTGGAAAACTATAAAAGTGAAACATGGTTGGGAATCAAAGCCTCAAGAGCTCTGTGAATACCGTGTGTGTGTGTGTGTGTGTGTGTGCAGCTTTAAATAAATTATCTAGGTTCTACCCTTCAAAGAGTCTTAATGGTTTTTTAAAATTGTGCATCAATTTTCTGATGGATTAAAGTATTTCCTTTTGTAAAACCTAACACCCACAAAGTCTCTAAAAAGCAGCTTGATACTGTATTTCCTAACTGGGGCGTAACTTTTATGTCAAGTGACCAAAGCATATATTTTATGGGAACCATTATAAATAAGTGAACACTGTAATGCATTTTTCCTTATTCGAATACCACATTGCCTTTACTACCCACAGTCTTCTGGAAAGGTTGAAAGAACCAATGGCATCCTTAAAATTATCAAAACTTTCATAAACATTTGAATTTCCTTGGCCAAAGTTACTTCAGCCCTTATGACTAGTTATGCCCTTATGAATTAGTAACTAAAGACTACATATAAGGATTTTGTCTTTAATATTAGACTCTGCCCTGCTGCACATAGACATGGCAAAACATTGCAAGAGACTCATGCACTATACCCAGTTAAATTACCGAAAGTTTTTTTTTTTTTTAAGATTTTATTTATTTATTTGACAGAGATCACAAGTAGGCAGAGAGGCAGGCGGAGAGAGAGGAGGAAGCAGGCTCTCCACGGAGCAGAGAGCCTGATGTGGGGCTCGATCCCAGGACCCTGGGATCATGACCTGAGCCGAAGGCAGAGGCTTTAACCCACTGAGCCACCCAGTAACCCCCAAATTACTGAAAGTTTAAGGCTATCTTACCCACACATCTTTCTAAACAAACCTTTCATGATATAAAACCAGGAAATCTAACCTCTTGGAAGAGATATCAGATAAAAACTGCTCTTGAACATCTGAAAAGGGACCTTATCAGATGCTGTTAACAAATATAGCAGTGAAACTCATTGGGTTCACATTTCGCAACTGAAAAAGGAAATGAGAACTGCACTCTACTGGAAGTCTATTCTAATATGGAATTTCAAATGGAAGTTTCTCAAAGATTCTCTAGAAGCAGCTTATCTACAGAAGTAGATAAACCTTTAGACGAAGCTTATAACCCTGTATAGTGGACAGTTTCTACCCAAGACTAGACATCAAAACCACTGCTTAATTCCTTTTTAAAAATATATTTGCTTATAACCATTTTTTTTTTCTATAGACTACTGTTTGTTGTCTACCTATAATGGCTTTTTTCTTTTTTCTTCCTCTTTATTATAACTGTTAGGTCAGAATATACTTATTCTAATGCCATTCTTAGATTACTTCAAACAGTAGTTATTGCCCTCAAACTTACTGATACAGTATTGCTACCCCTGTTTGTTTATATATTTATTTATTTATTATTTACTTATTTATTTTCCTTTCATTTGAATGGAATTTTTTTCCCCATTCCTTTATTTTCAATCTGTATCTGTTTTTAGGTCTGAAATGAGTCTTGCAAGCAGCACAGAGATAGGTCTTGGTGTTTTGTTTTGTTTTGTTGTTTGTTTGCTTTTGTTTTCAGTTGTGCTAGTCTTTTGATTGGAGCATTCAGTCCATTTACATTTAAAGTAATCATTGATAAATATGTACTTTTAGCCATTTTGTTAATTATTTTCTTGGTTTTTGTTTATTCATTTTTCATTTGTTTTGCTTTGCAATTTTCTCTGTTCCTTTTGCTCTCTTCTTAAGGGCGGGTTTTAGTATTATGTTTAGATGACTTTCTCTTTATTTTTTGTGTATCTATTATAGGTTTGTGTTTGTGGTTACTATGAGGTTTATATATAAGGTCCTCTCTATGGCAATCTATATTAAGTTGATGGTTACTTAAGTTCAGACACATTCTGCAAGTGCTAAATGTTTACTTCCCCTCCATGTTTTATATATATGATGTCATATTTTATATCTCTATTTTGTGTATTTCTTGAGTAAGTTTTGTAGATAAAATTGACTGTACTACTCTTGTGGTTTAACATCTATACTGGCTTTATTAATGAGTAATCTACTACCTTTACTATGTGTTTGCTTTTACCCATGAAATTTCTTTTCTGTTCATAATTTTCTTTTAATTACTGTCTTTTCTTTCCATTTAAAGAATTCCCTTAAAAAAAAAGAATTCTTTTTTTTTTTAAGATTTTATTTATTTATTTGACAGACAGAGATCACAAGTAGGCAGAGAGGCAGGCAGAGAGGAGGGGGGAGAAGCAGGCTCCATGTTGAGCAGAGAGCCTGATGTGAGGCTCAATCCCAGGACCCTGAGATCACGACCTGAGCCAAAGGCAGAGGCTTAACCCACTGAGCCACGCAGGTGCCCCCCCCCAAAAAGGAATTCTTTAGAACATTTCTTGCAAGTCTGTTTTGGAGTGATGAACTTCTTTAACTTTGCCTTGCTAGGTACTGTACTCTTGGTTGCCTTGCTAGGTACTGTACTCTTGGTTGTAGGTCTTTCATTCTTTCTTTTTTTTTTCTTCCATTCTTTTTTCTTGAATATATTGTGCCACTCCCTTCTGGATCAGAAAGCTTCTGCTGAAAAGTTAGCTGATACCCTTCTGGAGTTTCTTTTGTGTGTAACTGTTTGCTTTTCTCTTGCTGCTTTTAAGATTCTCTTTTTCTTTACTTGTTGACATTTTAATTATTAATTTGTATTAAATAACTATCATATTAATACGTATTAAATATTATGTTACCTTCCCTTGGATTCATCTTGTTTGGGGTTCTCTCTGCTTCTGGGACCTGGATTACTGTTTCTCCAGATTAGGAAATTTTTAGCTATTATTTCTTCAAATAGATTTTCTGTTCCCTTGTCTGTCTCTTCTTTATCTGGGACCCCTCTAATGTGTATATTATTAGGCTTGATGATATTAAAGAAGTTCCTTAACCTATCCTCATTTTTATAATATTCTTTTTGATGTTTTCTGTTACTCTGTCCTCTAGATCACTGACCCATTCTTCTGCTTTATTTAATCTATTGATTCCCTCTAGTGTGTGCTTTTTAAAAAATTTTCAGTTATTGTATTGTTAACTCTGACTAGTTCTTTTCTATATTTGTTTTATCTCTTGGTTGAAGTTCCCACTGAGTTCATTCACTGTGCTTTCAAGTCCAATGAGTATCTTTATGATTGTTACTTTGTTAACTTTATCAAGCTTATTGTTTATCTCCATTTCATTTAATTCTTATTCTGTGGCTTTGCCTTGTTCTTTCATTTGGGGCATATTTCTGTCTCCTCATTTTGTCTAATTCTCTGTTTGTTCCTAATGTATGAGGTAAGTCGACTATATCTCCTCATCTTGAAAGTAGTGGCCTTGTGTACAAAGAGTTCCATGCTGACCTGTAGTTCAATCCCCCTTGGTCACTAGAACCAGCTGTTCCAGGAGTGTTCCTGTGCAGGCTGTGTGCCCCCTCCTGCTGTGGTTGAGCTATAATTGCTGTGGGTACATTGGTGAAAGAACCTAGTGCTCAGCTCAGTGACCTGCTTTGCAATGATCTGGTGTGCAGATCTTTCTCCCTGTTACCAATTGAGTTGCCCAGCTGCAGCTGCCTCAGGCTTGCTGGTAATTGGGGCAGGCTCTCAGCCTGGCTTTCTGCACTTAGCCACTAGGCACACCAACAAGTAGTTTATTCTTCCTATATGGCCAGCTGAGAGGCTTGGCTATAGACCCCAATGGGCTTGGTGGTGGCCAAGCTAGTACTTGGCCTGGCTGACTTTACTTAGCCACTGGGATGGCTGTGAGTACACCGATGGGCAGGGCTTCTTTGCTCTGTAGTTTACTGAGAGGCTTAATAGCTGTGGGGATTATGTGTTCACTGGTACGTGGAGTTAGCTTTTTCCCCTCTCCAGAGCAGGAGTCATTTTAGAGAGATGTTGGTCCCAGCTGGGGCTGCCTACCAGGTGTGTGGTAGGATGGGAGCCACTCTTTAGATATACGTGCTGAGGCAGGCAGATTGGCTGGTATAAATCCACAGGGGGGCACCAGGGTGGGGCATGTGGTGTTAGCCAGGAAGATGGAGAGTGTTAGTACTGGCTTCCACAAACATCCAGCTATCTAGGCTGGGGGAGGGCAAGAAAAATGGTATCTACCAGAGAATGTTCTTGCAGGTCCCTACCCCTCTAGCACATGTTCCAAAATTAGTCAATAAATCTTCATCTATACTCCATACACTTTTCAAACTGTTGTTTCTGTGTGGTGTCTCAGGTTGAGTTATTTGGCATGCCAACTTTTTAAGGTCAGGGACTCATTTTCCTCTTCCCCTCCAGTTCTCTCACGGTCAGGGTCCACTGGCTTTTAGAGTGGCCCAGGTTGTGCCCTGCTAGCTTTTAAAGCCAGATTTTATAGGAACTTATCATCCCAGTGTGATTCCTTAGGGCCAAGGGTGCCCAGTGTGGGGTTTGAAATTTGCTCCTCAGTACTTGTGATATCCTTCCCATCTGTGGTTAGTTACACCAAAGGTTTGATTCCTGACTAGGTCTCTGCTCATCCTACTCTTTTTGATGGGGTTTTCTCTCTACAACTAGCTATGGAAGATATGTTCTACCATTCTTCAGGTTATTTCCAGGAAACGTTGCAATACATGTAGTAGTTGCTTTAGTGTGTCTGTGGGACAAGGTTAGCTCAGGATCCTCCTTCTCCACCATCTTCCTTCACTCCCTAGGTAATTCAACACCCTTATAGACCAGATATATAACAGAAAGAAGAAGAAGAATAGAAATTCAGATATGCAAACCTGCTAACATAAGACCTTGGTTCTGACTTAGTGTCATGAAAAATCCATAAGCAATGTTTTCTAGATTTTCATGCATCCCTACTTAATAATTCCATTGTTAGCAGGATATCTGGGCACTTGAGGGATAGTATTCTGAGACTTGTTTGTTCAGAAACCTTATTTCTATAAATTGACAAACCTGAAAATTTCAACTCAGGTGTAAACTCAAACATCAGACCATGCTTGATTATTGAGGTATTCCCCCTGGGGGAATTACAGTCTCATTTTTACGCATTCAGAACAATGTTTCCAGTTGTGGGATCATACAAATAGAAAAGATTGTAAGAAACTTTTTAACTCTGGCAGAAGTTATTAATGATAAAATCTTTTATCTAGATGAAATACAACTCAATCTCCATTTGTTGGCATAAGCAGTGATAGGCAATTGCATTGCTCTAGAACTCTTATTGTATAGTTTTGGTGGGGTTTGTGCCATTGCTAATGCTTATTGTACTTGGATCAATGAAACAAGCAAGGCTGAGCCATCTAAACCTTGCCTTAAAGATGTACTTGGCTTTGTAAGGTTGGTCCTCACTGCCTGTGGGGTTTGCTCTTTTAGGCTAGGTTGGGTAATTAGTGTTTCTGATTCAGAAGCGTATTCCAGGGACTATTATTTGTTATTCTTGTCATAGTGGTCATGATACTGGTCCACGGAAATCTATTTAGTCTCAAATGCTTCTGCATGGCCACTGTCTCATTGATCATACAACAACTTAAAGATCAAGGTCTCGTGAGACAAGTGACTATGGTTTAGACTTCATTGCACTGAGCAGTGAATATCTGGCTCTAGTTTGTTTGTTTGTTTTTTTGAATTGGTAAACTTATTAAAAGCAACAGAATTACCAAAAATGGAAACTGAGAGACTGAATATACAAGTGGATAAAAGCCAGGCTATATATAACCATAGAACTCTGACTCACAAGCTCTCAATCCAGGAAGCCAAACCACATTTTTGGCAACAATTGTCCCAGAATAGTCAGAATTTGGACAGCCGGATTCCTGGTTTTGGCCCTTCCTTTCAACTCAGAAACAATGGAAAAAAATCAAATATGCTATCCTGCTTCAAAGTCAGCTCATTTCCAGCTTCCCTATGCCAACAACCCCCAATCAGAGAGCATACCTGACTACCTCTCTTTCTCACTGTAAGCTTTTGCACTTTTCTGGCTTTTCCCAGTATAAGTAATTGTGGCTGACTCCCTCTATAGCAAGCTCTGAATTTTTCTCATTTGTGTGGTCTTTTACTTTATTCCCTTCTGAAAATAAAGCCCCCAAAGAGAGCTTTTTGTTTATTGGGCTCCCCTTAATCAAGTTTTTACTATACTTTAACACATCCTTTAGTAATTTAAAGAAACCATTTAAGACAATTGATATATTAATTACCAGTCATTCTCATGTGTCCAATAAATCAGATCTCCTAAGGAGCTCTACTACATAAAAATAGACAAGTTTCTCTTTTGTATATTCTTAATACTGAACACACATGAATTATAATTAGACTTGCAAATGCCTAATACCTATGGCTTAAGAACTTCATATATCTATTAAGAGCCAATTGCCTGTAATCTTTCCTTTTCAAACTAAACTGGGACTTCACCAGAACTAATTAATCTCGTTGATTTAATTTCCAATTATAAGATGAATAAGTTCTGGAGATCTACTTACTAAACAGCATAGTGACTATAGATAACAATACCGTACTGAAAGTTGCTAAGATCTTAAATGTTCTCCCATTTAAAAAATGTAATTATATAAGGTGATGAAGGAGTTAACAAAGTTTATTGCGGCAATCATTTCACAATAGGTGTTTATCAAATCATGTTGTACAACATAGAATTATACAACATTATATGTTAATTATATCTTAATGAAACTGGAAGAAAAAAATGATGAATTTATTGTAGTATGGTCAAAACAGTCACTGGCTGCACATTTTTCTTCCTTTTTTATAAATATGTTCTTCCTAGGATCTCTTTCTCCTTTTCAGCACTTGGGTAAAACCTCTTCTCTTGTCCTGTATAATCTCAGTAAGCCTTGGTGTTATCTCCTAATACACAATCAAAGGCAGAATCCCTTCTTTTATCTGGCTTAATACAACCAGGGAACAGACCCATAACCAAAGCCTAACTAGTCAGTTATATTCTTCCAGGGCCTTGGATCATGAACAATCTAACATGAAGATAAAAGAAACAGTTGAGATCTCTTCATATTAGATGCAAGGCCCTGAATGGAATGTTTTGGTAAGACGCTTACTGAGGTTCCTGTGTCCTAACTCCAAAGCTGCATTGTTACTAAACATTTGTTTCTACAAATTCATGTTTCTAAACATTTCCATGTCTCATTCTCTAGCCATCATCTCTCTTCTGTGAGCTCTTGCTTATACATCCATTCTTGCTTATGTGAATAAGAGTTTCTCTTGCTTGAGACCCCAAAATCTAAACTATACACTTAGGAAGTTCTTTTTTCTCATATAACCTCAAATGTCTAACATGTACTCTTAATCTTAAAAATAAGAAAATAGGGTTGCCTGTGTGGTGAGTCAGTTAAGCATCTGCCTTTGGCTCAGGTCATGATCTTGGAGTCCTAGCCCAATGTCAGGTTCTCTGCTCAGAGGGAACCTGCTTCTCTCTCTCCCTCTGATCCTTCCCTCTGTTCATTTTCTCATTCTGTTTCTCTCAAAATAATAAATAAAATATTTTTTAAAAAAATTAAAAAAGGAAATAAACAAGACAAAACAAAACAAATATGAACAAAAATCCTTGAAAAGTACCCAGAAAATATGCATAGAGTAAATTGAGCTAACATCTTACAGTGAAATTTTGATGTTTAGAAAGATCATGAAAAATCCAAGTTTAGATAGCACATACAATTAGTCAAGATTATTTGTAAAAATTGATGTACTAGTAAATTTAAGAGAGGTTAGATGTATATATATAGACCAGTGTGAATATAGATAAATAAAAATTATAGATCAAAATTTTAAGTTGAGTTTCTGTTATAAATCAAATCTCTTTCCACAAATTTTAATGGTATTGGCACATTTAAAAATCACTTGCAGGGATGTCTGGCAGGCTTAGTCAGTAGAGTGTGCAATTCTTGTTTTTGGGGTGTGCGTCTGAACCTCACATTAGATGTAGAGATTACTGAGAAATAAAAATCTTTAAAAATTACTTGTAGGTGGATATTTTTTATTAAATTCATGATGGTAACTTAAATTTCAGTCACTCTAAGGAAAAAGACCTCATTGACTAGGAAGTTGTGATGATCTGTATACTGAAATAATTGATTGCAAGTAGAACCTCAAAGCCAAAAATAAACACATGAATGTGAGTTCCTTAGAAATTTTTACATCTTGGGGTGTGAATTGGAATTAAAAAAAAATAGTAAGATAAGAATATAAGACCTCCCTATATAAATTGGGAGGGCATAGTAAACAGCCATTACTTGGGTTACATTTTCTCATTTTTAAAATAAATTACCAACATCCTAGACCAAGTTACCTTTGTTTCTTAACTAGACCACTAATTTAGCTTGATAAATATTCTCACATACTTCTCTCTTCCTCTAATCCAAAGTTTGGCAAACTAAAGCCTGAAATCCTACCCACCTATTTTCACAAATAAAGTTTAACTGGAATATAGTTACTTGCATTCATTTAAAGATTTTCTATGGCTGTTTTCCCACTTCAAAAACAGAGTTGAGTGCTTATGACCCAGACCTTGTGCCACATAAGAGTCTAGAAGATTATCTTGCCCTTTGCAAAAAGATGTTTGCAAATCTTTATGCTAATCCATTGGATCTATTAAAATGGAAATTTGATGTACTATTTACTTGTTCACAAGTTTTAGCAGCTTTCCATTGTTCTTTGGAGAAACAACATGTTCAGTATGGTTTACACGGTTCTGCCTGATCTCCACTTTCTGGGCTTCTCCAGGGCCATCCTGCCTGATACTCCACATGCTCAGATTATGCTCGATATGACTTTTTGTAAAGTCTTCATTTGTGCCTGCTTATGACTACTCATAAATTTTCTTTTCTTGTCCTTCAGAGTTCAACCATGATTTCCTTTTCTTTAAGAAATCTTCCCCAGATTCACCAAATGGGGGCTGGTCTCTTGGGGTACTGCATAGAACTTTGCACTTACATGTTATAGCATTTGTTGGAATCCTAAATATTTTGTTTGTTGTATAACTCCTCCATAAGAAATGAAAGTTCTTTATAGAAGAAAACAGGGCAGGGATATTTGTTTGTTTACTGTCTAGAATTGTACATGGTAAATAATCAAATTTTAATATCTGTTAATCACATGATTGATTTTTGTATTGCTTACCACTCCTATCTCCACTATTGAGTGCAGTTGTTTGGATGTATGTATTTATGTGATCAGGAGAAATTTACCAAAAAAAGTTTTTATGATAAACTTTTTTTGAACTATGCAAATAGAAAAGTCTGCAAACAAGAACTGTGTAGCTTCATGAATTATGACAAAGTAATCATAGTGGTATCACCACACCCAGTTCAGAAAGTGAAATATCACCAGCACTCCAGATGCCTCCTTAATTTCTCTCCCAATCAGTAGTACCTCCCCCAAATAACCACTATCATACTTTGTAACAACATGGGTCCATTTTCCCTGTCTTTAAACTTTTTGTAGATGGTAGCTTGCAATCCATACTCTCTTGCATCTGACATTTTACACTTAGTATTTGTGAGAGTTATCCATATTATAGCTATAGTAGTAGTTTGTTTATTTTAGTTGCTATATATTGTGGGATATAGCAACATTTATCTATTCTTTCAGCTATTGATAAAAACTTGTACAGTCCCAGTCTGTCACTCTCAAGAACTGCTAATAGCTACATTAAAAATAAAGTCTTAGCATGTACATGTGTTTTAAGTGAGTATATTTTGAGGATTTTATGTTACCTGATACATTCAAAATTAGTAGATATGTCTCTTTTCTAAACAAATGGTACAGTTTTTGTTCTCATAAACATTAGTTGAGAGTTCCAATTTTTCCACATTTTTTGCAATGTTTGGAATTTTTGCTATTTAAATTTTTAACTATTCCTATGGGCTATAGTTGAATCACATGGATTTAATTTGTATTTCCTGATGCCTACTGAGTTTGAACACATTTTTATGATTGTAAGCAAGGAGGTACACTGTCAACCAAGTTCTATAGGCTCATTGAACAATCCTATAAGCAAAAACTTACCACTTTCCCAGAATTAAGAATCGCAATATTTTACTTTCTCTACAAAGCATCCTTTCTTTCATAAGGATCTACTTTTTATCCAAAAATGTTTTATTTTGAAGGATATATGACAAAATTACAAATTACTTACTTAACATATTTTCACAATTACTTTATTGTCTCTGCAAATAAAACTGATTATCAGTATTTTAAGTGTGTTGTGATTTAATGTAAATGACCAACATGCATTTACTTTATGAAGTAAAGAGTGACAGTGAAATGGACACATGGCAGTTATTCAAAATATATAACTATTTTGAGAGTGGGGGGGAAAAGGCAGTTTTCTTATTATATTATACTAAACATTTAATGAAAATTATTTCAAGTATACTTACATTGTTAAGTGAAAGATCAAATTAATCCTTTGGAAAATGTATATACTGTTTTGAAATAATATCTAGAGACAAAACAATAACTGTCAACTTTTTCTTGCTCACCTGCCCTGAAAGAGCTCTGTAGATTTGCCCTTTATGTGTGATATATACCTTGTTGACTACTTTGCCTGATGAAATGGCCTTTCATAGTCTTAGAAATATGTCAGTATTGCTCATATTATTGAGCTTTATCCTATCATCCACAAAACAGAGGGTAAATGTGGTCTTTTATCTACTTTACCTTTAAAGAAACTTTTTCTTGAATTTCATTGACCTTTTGGAAGTTTATTGTCTGCTCATTACCTTTCTCAGAGTTTTCAAAGCCTCTAGGGAAATTTCAGATATGTAAGCTGACTGTTTTTGCATGATATAATATTAAAAAATGTACGTCAAATGAATATTTTTCCAGTATGAGGGACATATCTTTATTATATATAGATAATAGATACAAGATTACCTATATCTAAATATAGGTACAAGATTTATATATGTGTATTAAATATTTATACATATTAGAGTTAAGAAGTCTGAAAATTCATCTCTGAATCCTCATCAATCAAAGTAGGTTATTATCACACACTCAAAAAGTTATGTTTAAATGAAAAGAGTGAAAAAAATGAGAAAATGCCTTGTAATTTAATCACCAAAAGCCATAGAGAAGGCAGCTGTCATTACGGTACCGTGGATCATTGTAGGAAAGCTGACTAGTGCAGAAAAACTACAGGTCTTTATTTTATTCTTTATCCATTCAGTAGTTTTCTATTTATATTAATTATAGAAGTGCAACGATGGGACTTTTAGTACTCTGCTTCACTTGCTTTTAGCCTTCCTCTCAAATTAGCTATAATTGCAGTGGACACTTCTATATGAGCTCAGAATTCTGGTTTCTATGCCTCATCACAAAGCTGCACAGCACATATTTCCACCTTCTGCTTCAGGAGCTTCTCTACACTGCTGGAGTCCACATAGCGCTCATACAATGAAGATATTGACAACCTATAGGAAAACCATCCACTACGAAGAGACAAGAGTGGGTGGATATGTGCCTCAGTCTCCCATGTATCCGATGATCAAATCCTGGCAACATTCTTTATACTCCTTAGCATATCTCCGTATAATTAATTTTTTTTGTTGCCCATTGCAGTCACTCAGTAGTACTCCCTTGTGGTGACTTTTCCTTCTTTACTATTTCTTGTTCCCCAGTCTCTCACCTTCATTCCTTGAAAAATTCAATTCCATCCACACTTCTGTCTTCATCTCTGTTCTTTTGAGAATGTAATTTAAAATATTTGGTACTGGAAGTGGCCCTAGGGGGAAAAAAAACCCCAAAAAAACTCAAGATGGTATTAGGGAAATGGATCACTCACCTGCCCAAAGGTAACAGAAATATTACTGTTGGTCCTTAAGACTGATAACCCCCAGGATGCTGTAGCATCTCGCTAACTAAAATAATCATCTGAAGTGGTTTGAGATAAAATATAGGTTAAAATAAAAGGCTTGGCCTTTTCAGTAATTCTGGAAATTGAAGTATTTTTATAACTGGAAATTGTAAAGATGATGAAAATAGCTAACTTTTGCTAAATGCCTCAGAAGCCTTAAAGTAAGGAAATGACAGACTCTGGTCACCCAACTCTTAAGTTAGAGCATGCTGTGAAAGTCACAAAAGCTCCATGGAAGCACTAAGAAAATCACCACCTTCTGTATCTGTACAGATTGCAGAAAATTGGGCTCAGGATTTAACTATAAATGGGGTTAAATCAGCAAGGGTAATTAAATGTCTAGTTTTCTATGCTAAATTCAGGGTCCTAAAGGAAATATTTGGATAGATGTGCTTGACAACCTTGAACAGTCATTTTCCTTTGAATGCTTTGGGGGATAAGGCCCTTTTCTAGAGACCATTGGTGTCCCCCTGACTGTTAGCTCTCCCAAAATCTGTCCTCCCCTTTTTGTTCCAGACCAATTGACATAGGCTTACCCTAAGAAGGGAAATGTCCCTGACCCAAGGAGACATTTTGCTCAGTGAAATGAAATAATTAAAGGACTTGGATAATAAATACTAACAGGAGTAGGCTAACACAGGTGAAAGTCTACCTCGAGAATACTGGACGGAAGTGTGCAGTGTACTATGAGGATGCTTTATTAGCTTGGATGCAATCTATCATCACTTAGGATTTAATATCCTGTTAAGTTACACCTACAATCTGTCCTAATATACTGCTATGATGGCTCCCTGAAGTTTTGAATCAATAATGCCTGTGTAAATGAAATGGGAACACTAGAGTTTATTTGGCAGAGTACTGAGAAAGAAATCAGAAGGCTAAGGATGGTTTGAATGTTAGAAATGATGTATTATAAGAGACCAGAAAATACATCACCTGATGTATTCCCTCAGGGACACGCTCATCTCAAGGCAGAGGTCAGCAAATTATGGACTTGGCCAAATATGGAGGGTGGTCTGTTTTCGTAAGTCTATGAGCCAAGACTATGTAGGTTTGTGTGTGTGTGTGTGTTTACATTTTTTGAAGAATTGTTAAAATTTTCTGACTATGTATAACCTATAAATTATAAAGTATTTACTATGTGGTTCTTTACAAAAAGTGTGCATTAAAACACTATAGTCTAAGTTCAGTGATTATTGTCTGTTGACTAGAATTTATATCAGATGATACCATTGCCAAGAAACTGGGCTCCCTGGTATCAATTGGACAGATATGTTTCCAGAATAGAAGACACCATGTAGGAGTATTTAACTGTCAAAAACAAAGTAGATGTACTTCATTTAATGTATAGCAAGTGTGGAAACCAAGATATGGTTGTTTGACCGGGAGAGATCTGCAGAGATGATAGTGTTACTACGTATGAGATAGCAGGGGCTTAGGGCCTTGATTAGTGTGTGTGACCAAAAACTATTATGGCTAGGAGTGCCTGGCTGGCTTAGTCAGTAAAGCATGACCTTAGGGGTAAAAAAATAATAATAGCAAAAATAAATAAAAATAAAATTAAAACCAAAAGCAAAACAAAAAAAGAATATTAATGGCTCATGAGGATAAGGCTGATACAATAGCATAAAGGAAAATTGCAATCTTTTACTCAGTTTCTAGAGTGAAGTCAATTCTCAATTGAGAACACAGGTTGGAAGGGAGAGTAACTCTTTTGAGGAAATCCCCTCCAATTGTTCCACAAGTAGGCAAAATAAAAATTCCCTCCCAAATTTCCCAGGGATGACTTCTAGGTATTTACCTAAATACCTGCTTGTTGGACAAGAGAAATTGGACACCTTTCTAGGACTCTTAGATTTGGGACCTGGACTGACTCTAACACGAGAAGACCTGAGATGGCATTAGACTTCCAATTGGAGTAAGGCTTTTGTGAGGGAGTTGGTAAATATTGTGCTCCAAATCTATTTTACAGGAGGTCCAGTGGGTTTTCAGACCCAGTTTATGGTTATTTTCCCTGTTCCCATGTTTAGTCAGAGTAGATAAAAATATACAACCCAACAATAAATATACAACCCAACAATAAATAATCAGGAAGTTTCTTTGAAAGTTATCCATGAATATGGCATGCCCATGAATTTATTTAGGTCTTTAAAATTTTTTTTAAACAATATTAGTTCTTCTTAAATTTCATTACATAATATTTTGTAGTTTTTTTTTTAAAGATTTTATTTATTTATTTGTCAGAGAGAGAGAGAGAGAGAGAGAGAGCAAGCACAGGCAGAGGCAGAGGGAGCAGCAGGCTCCCTGCCGAGCAAGGAGCCCGACGTGGGACTCCATCCCAGGATGCTGGAATCATGACCCGAGCCGAAGGCAGAGGCTTAACCAACTGAGCCACCCAGGCATCCCTGTAGTTTTTAATCTATAGATTTAGTATTTCTTTTGTTAAATTTCTGCCTAAATATATTATGTTTAATGCTATTATATATGGAACTGTTTTCTTAATTTATTTTCTAGAATGTTCATTGTCAGTATATAGAAATGCAATTGATACTTTTATGTAGGTAGATGTGTGATATTATTTAACTTAGTTCTAATAGCTTATATTGGCAGATTCCTTTGTATTTCTTATATACAAAGTAATGTTATATAAAGTAGGGATATGGGGCACCCAGGTGATGCAGTTGGTTAAATGTCCAACTCTTGATTTCAGTTTAGGCCATGATCACAGGGTTGTGAGGTCAAGCCCCACATTGGGCTACATGCTGGGTGTGGAACTTGCTTAAGATTCTCTCCCTCTCCCCCTCCCCCCTAAAAATTAAGATTAAAAAAATAAATAATAAAGTAGGGACAGGTTTTCTTCTTCTTTTCCAATATGGATGACATTTATTACTTTTTCTTGACTAATTTCCTGGTAGAACCTCCAGTACAATGCTAAGTAGAATTAGAAAGAATGGACATCTTTTTACTTTTCGTGATCTTAGGAGGTAAAAACTCAATTTTTCACTATTAAGTGTGACATAAATTTTTTAAGAAGACATTATTATTTATTTTAGAGAGCATGTGTGTGAGTGGGAGGAGGGGCAGAAGAGGAAGGAGAGGGACAAGGAGACTGACATAGGGCTTAATCTTACAAACCTGAGATCATGACCTGAGCCAAAACCAAGAGTTGGACACTTAACCAACTGAGCCATGCAAGTGCCCTTACTGATATATATATTTTTTTAATAGATGCACTTTATTTGCAGGAAATTCTGTTACTAGTTTATGGGTTTTTATCAGTAAAGTGCTTTGTATTTTCTCAAAAGCTTTTTCTACATTTTTGAAATGATCCTATATTCTCCCCATTCTCTCAATATGGTGTATCATACTGTTTTTCAGTTATGAAAACAATCTTGAATTCCCAGGATACATGCTGCTTGAAAATAGTTATAATCCTTCTGTAATGTCCATAGATTTTATTTGCTAGTTTTTCATTGGGGGTTTTGTATCTATCCTCATAATATATACTGGTCTGTAGTTTTCTTCTTTTATGATATCTTTTTCTGGTTTTAGTATCAGATAGAATGTGTTGGAAAGTGTTCTCTCCTCCCCCTTTTTGAAAAAGACTATAAAATCAGTGTTAATTTTTCTTTGAATGTTTAGTAGAATTCTCCATCTCCAACTAGATGATTTTTAAAGAACTGTTTTATGAAATCAGTTTCTCTAATGTTTAATGCATAGTTATTTAAACTATAGCCTATAACAATCCATGTTGTCTGTTTGATCTTGAATGAATTTTAGTAGCTTGTATTTTCAGTGAATTGTCCCATTTATTTTTTTAGAAAAACTTGTAAGTGTAAAGCTGTTCACAGTATTTCATTATTACCATTTTGATGGCCACAAATCTATAATGGCAGCCCCTGTTACCTTCCTGATAATGACTTATGTATTTCTCTTCAAGTTGTTGGCAGTCTTGCTGGAGGTTTATTAATTTTTTATCTTTTCAAATAAAATTTTTGATTTTTTTCTGTATTCTATTTTCAACTCCATTGATCTCTACTTGTATATTTCATAATTTTTTTGTCCTTCTACTTGCTTTGGTTTATTTTTACCTTTTCTCTAGCTGCTCAGAATAGGAACTTTAATAATTGATTCAATATCTTTTTGTCTTTTAGAATGTAAGTTCATGGTTCTATAAATTCCTCCCCTTATCGCTTCTTAAGCTGCAATCCACCTATTTTGATATATTGTGTTTTAATTTTCATTCAGTTTTCTTTTCATTACCTTTCACACTTCTAATTTTTATCTTTTGCATTATCAAAAAATGTGTTAACTTCCAATGTTTAGAGATACTGTTTTCTTTCTGTTCGAAAATTCTAGTTTGACTTCATTATAGTCCCCAAAACACACTATATGATTTCAGTTATCTTAACTCTATTTAGGTTTGTTTTGTGGTGCAGGATAACCCTCTCTTGGTGAATGTTCCCTATGTACTTTAAAAAATGTGTATTCTGCCTTGATTCAGTGAAGTGTTCTACATATGTTAATTAGATGCTCTTGATTGCTTATGCTATTAATATTTTCTATATTTTTGCTGATTTTCTGTGTGATAACTCTAAAAGTTGCCGAAAGGAGTCTACAGAAATCCCCAACTGGAACAGCAGATTTATCCCCCCCCTTTTTCCCCCCCAGCTATGTTAGCTCTGTGTTATGTACTTTGAAGTTCTGTCAATTGGTATGTATATATTTAGGATGGTAGATGGTCTTCATGTATTGAAGTCTGCTTTATTCAATATTAATATAATGACTGTTGCTTCTATGTAAGATATAATTAGCATACAGTGTATTAGTTTAGGTATATAATAAAATAATTTGATATTTATATATATTGTAAAATGATCACCACAATAAGTCTAGTCAACATACATAACCACACATAGTTACAAATATTTTTTCTTATGATGAGAACTTACAAGACCTTTCTTTTAGCAACTTTCAAATAAGCAATGCAGTATTGTCATTTTTTAAAAGATTTTATTTATTTATTTATTTGACAGAGATCACAAGTAGGAAGAGAGGCAGGCAGAAAGAGAGAGAGAGAGAGGAGGAAACAGGGTCCCCGCCGAGCAGAGATCCCAATGTGGGGCTTGATCCCAGGGCCCTGAGATCATGACCTGAGCCAAAAGCAGAGGCTTTAAGCCACTGAGCCACCCAGGCGCCCCTTGTTGTTAAGTTTTATATTACATTTCCAGGACTTAGTGATTTCAGAACTGGAAGTTTTTACCTTTTGGCCATCATTATTCATTTTGCTGAACCCCTTTGTTGCCTCTGCAACCACCAATTTGATCTCTGTATCTAGGAGCTCCTTTTTGGTGGGTGGTGGTAGTGGTGGTGGTTGTTTTTAGATCCCACATACATGAGATCATGTAGTATTTGTCTTGCTCTCTCTGACTTAGCATAATGTCATCAAGATCTATTCATATTGTTGGAAATGGTGATTTCTTTCTATTTGTGACTGAATAATATTTGCGTGTGTGTGTGTGTGTGTGTGTGTGTGTGTGTATGCAGAATCACATTTTAAAATCTCCATTCTTCTGACATGAACATTTAGGTTTTTTCACATCTTGGCTATTGGGAATATGCTGCAATAAACATGGGTGTGTTAATATCTCTTTGTAACCCTGATTGCAATTCCTTTTTTTTTTTTTAATTTTAAAGATTTATTTATTTATTTATTTGACAGACAGAGATCACAAGCAGGCAAAGAGGCAGGCAGAGAGAGAGAGGGAGAAGCAGGCTCCCTGATAAGCAGAGAGCCCGATGTGGGGCTCGATCCCAGGGCCTTGGGATCACAACCTGAGCCAAAGGCAGAGGCTTTAACACACTGAGCCCTTAGGCACCCTGACTGCAATTCTTTTAAATAAATACCCAGAAGTGAGTTTACTGGATCATATAGTGTTCTATTTTTAATTTTTTGAAGAATCTCCATCCTGGTTTCCACAATGGCTGCATCAATTTATATTTGTACCAATAGTGCACAAGAGTCCTTTTTTCTCCATATTCTTACCAACACTTGTAATTTCTTATCTTTTTGGTTATAGGCATTTTAACATGTGTGAGGTGATATCTCGTGTGGTTTTGATTTGCATTTCTCTGTTGATTAGTGATGTTAACCACCTTTTCATGTATTGTTGGTCATCTATATTTTTTCTTTAGAAAAATATCTCTTCAGATCCTCTGCCCATTTTTTAATTGGACTGTATGTTTTTTCACTATTGATTTTTATGAGTTCTTTATATACTTTGGATATTAGCTCCTTACAGATATATGGTAGACAAATATTTTCTTCCATTCCGTAGGTCGCTTTTTCGTTTTGCTAAGATTTTGTTAGCTATGTAGAACCTCTTTAGTTTTATGTAGTCATACTTGTTTACTTTTGCTTTTGTTGCCTTTGCATTTGGTATCAAATCTAAAAAATCACCAAGTCCAATTTCAACAAATTTACTGCCTGTATTTTCTTCTAGGAGTTTATGTTTTCTTGTCTTAAGTTTAAGTCATTAGTCCATTTTGAGTTAACTTTTGTGTATTATTTAAGATAGTGTCCAATTTCATTATTTTGCATGTGACTATTCTGTTTTCCCTGCACCACGTGTTGAAGAGACCGTTCTTTACTCACTGTATATTTCTAGCATCTTTGTCATAAGTTAATTGACCATATTTGTGTTGATTTAGTTATGGGCTGTCTATTCTGATCCATTGATCTGTGTGTCTGTTTCTATGCTAATACCATACCCTTGATTAATATGGCTTTGTAATATAGTTTGAAATTGGGAAGCATGATACCTTCAGCTTTGTTCTTCTTAAGATTGCTTTGGCTATTCCTGGTCGTTTGCCATTCCATACAAATTTTAGGATTCTTTGTTTTATCTTTGTGAAAATTACATTGGAATTTTGGTAGAAACTACTTGAATTTGTAGATTGTTTTGGGTAACGTGGACATTTTAATAGTAATTCTTCCAATCTATAAGAATGGAATATCTTTCCACTTATTTGTGTTTTCTTCAATTTCTTTCATCAATTTCCTAGAGTTTTTTTTTAATGTACAGGTCTTTAACCTCCTTGGTTAAATTTTTTCTAGGTATTTTATTATTGATGTGATTATACATTAGATTGTTAACTTCTTTTTCTGATATCTCATTATTAGTGTATAGAAATGCAATCAATTACTGCATGTTAACTTTGTATCCTGTGATTTCACTGAATTCACTTATCAGTTCTAACAGTTTTTGATGGAGTCTTTAGGGTTTCTATGTATGATAACACGTCATCTGCAAATACAACCCGTTTTACCTCTTTTCCAATTTAAATGCCTTTTTTCCTTGCCTAATCCGGCTAAGATATTCAATTCTATGTTGAATAAATATAGTGAACATGGACTCACTTGTTCCATTCCTGATCTTAGAGGAAAATCTTTTCAACCTTCTTACCAATGCGTATGATGTGAGCTGTGGATTTTGTCATTTATAGTCTGTAGTATGTTGAGGTATGTTCCCTTTATACCCACTTTGTTAAGAATTTTATCATAAATGAATCTTTAATTTTGTCAAATGTTTTTCCATAATCTGTTGAGGTCATATGATTATATGACTTTATTTTTTGTTAGTGTGGTGTATCACATGGATTGATTTTGCAGATGTGGAACGATCCTTCCCCCTCTGGAATAAATCCCACTTGATCTTAGTGAATAATTATTTTAATGTATTGTCAAATTTGATTTCCTAATATTTTGTTGAAACTTTTTAACATCTATGTTCATTAGTGATATTGGCCTGAATTGTCTTGAAGTATCTTTGGTTTTGGTATCAAAGTAATGCTGACCCAATAAAATGAGTTTGTAAGTATTATGAACCCCCCTCTTTTATTTTTTTTTTTTTTTGGATGAGTTTGTAAAGGATTGCTATTAACTCTTCTTTAAGTGTTCAGTATAATTCACCTGTGAAACCATCTTGTCCTGGGTTTTTCTGTGTTGGGAGGTTTTTGATTACTGATTTAATTTTCCTACTAGTAACTGATCTGTTCAGATATTCTATTTTCTCATGATTCAGTCCTAGTAGGTTGTATGTTTCTAAAAATTCATCCATTTCCTCTAGGCTGCCCATTTTATGGGCATATAATTGTCCATAGCAGTCTCTATGACCCTTGGTACTTCTGTGGTATCTGATATAAACACAGTGACTCTTCTTTTCTTTTTTTTTAAATCAATGTTTGCATGGTTTATTTTTTCCATCTGTTTACTTTCAACTCCCCATTAGTGTTCTTCTTTTAAAGAGTATATAGTTGGGGCATAAATTTTTTATCTATTGTAAATATTTGTCTTTTACTTAGTTTAACCCACTGAGCCACCCAGGCACCCCATGTCTTTTACTTAGTTTAGTTGAAATATTTACTTCTAAGGAAATTATAGATATGTTCAGAGTTTAAGTTTGCTATTTGTTTTGGTTGTTTCCTCTGTTTCTTGTTTCTCTTTATGTTTTCTTTAATAATGTGCTAGGATTTAAATTGATAAATTACAGTGCTTTTGTGTGTTATATGTACATTTTAGTGGATATTTTGTGTGTTACAATATACATATGTGATTTGTCATAGTATAATGGTATCAGCATTTTACCACTTTATTAAAATGTGGAAAATTTACTTCCATTTAGATTTTTGTATCTTCCACACTTTTAAATATCATTGTCTTCAGTATCAGGTTGTATTATAATTTTATTTCAATTTCAAATGTTTTTTGAAATCATGAGAAGAATAGTCTAAATTATTTAAGCATATTTCTTCTCTTTCTTCCATCATGATGTTCCAAGTCTCTTTGCTGTCCCTTTTCTGTTTGAAAAAAATTTCTTTAGTCATTTTATAAGCATTGATCTAATAATTATGACAAATTATTTTAGCTTTTTCTTAATTTCTGAAGGCTATGGAATTTATGGTTGAGATTTCTTTTAGCACTTGATAAATGTGCCACTTCCTTTTGGCTTTAATGCTCTGATGGCAAATCCGATGCCATTTAGATTAGTGTTCACTTATAGGTAATGTGTCATCTCTTCTTGGTTGCTTTTAGGATTTTTCTGCCTTTAGTTTTCAGAAGTTCAATTCTGATGTGTTCTGACATGGTTTTTGTTTTTTGTTTTTTTCTCTTTTGGTATATTTGGCACTTTCTCAGCTTATTGATTCTATAGATTTATGTTTTTTAATTTATGTCATTTAACAAATATGGGACATTTATTTAAAAAAAATTAACCTCACATTCTTTCTCTTCTTTTGGAACTCTGGCAATACAAGTGGTATAACTTTTGTTAACGTCCCAGAGATCCCTGAGGCTTTGTTCATTTTATCTTTCAACCTATTTTCTATTCAGCTTGAATAATATATTCTCAAGTTTACATATTCAATTTTTTGTCTTTTCTACTCTGCTATTGAATCCATCCAGCAAAATTTTTAAAATTATGTTGTATTTTTCAGCACTATCATTTCCATTTGCTCCTATAACCTGTTTTTGGCAAGATTTCTATTTTTCATTTGTCTCAAGAAAATTTATAATAGCTTGTTAAAATACTTTAGTTATGGCTACGTTACAATCCTTGCAGATAACTCTAGAATCTTATTTTGTTGTTGACATCAGTTGGTTTTCTTTTCTCACTCAAATTGATATTTTCCTGATTCTTGATATGACATGATTTTTAATAGAATGCTAGACATTTGGTCTTTAGTGATAAGAAACTCTAGATCCTATGTAAATCTTTTATCTTGGGCAATCGTCTGATGTTTAGCATGTAGGTTATAGTCTATTTTGTAGGTTGTGGCTCCATTGATAATTTAATTTTCAGAGCCTTTGCAATACCATTTTTGTCTGCTTGGTTCCCCAGCTGAGGTTCCCTGTAGTTCTTGCTTTTGCTATCTGAGGGGGATAAAATAATTTCCTCAAGGCTTGCATATGCCTTTAGGTAAGGGAAGGGAGTCTAATGCCATACTTAAATAGAAAATTATTTCTAAGATGCCCTTATTGTGGTAAGATTCCTTCCCATTGCATGTGGGTGATGGAATGCTTTTGGGGCCAGGTATTTGCTCCAGTTGGCTTTCTCTTGTCATTACATTCTATCTTGTTTTTTTTTTTTTTTTTTTTTTTTTTTTTTTTTTTAAGATTTTACTTATTTGAGAAAAAGAGCATGAGCAGGGGGAGGGGCAGAGGGAGAAGCAGACTCCCCAATGAGTGACTCCAGAATCATGACCTGAGCTGAAGGCAGACTCTTTTTTATTTATTTATTTTTAATTGTGTTATGTTAGTCACTATACAGTACATCATTAGTTTTTGATGTAGTGTTCCATGATTCATTGTTTGCATATAATACCCAGTGCTCCATGTAATCTGTGCTCTCCTTAATACCTATCAACAGGTGATGGGGATTACATTCTATCTGCCCAGTGTCCCTGGTTATGGAAAGGGAGTCTCAGACCCATGGGGACGAAGAAACTTCCTGGGCCATGTGCTCTTTGTGCTACTATTCTATTTGCCAGTGACAAGTGGCCACGCCTAGTATCTCTGTTTTGAGAGGGGTGTCAGGTCTTTCAGGAAAAAAGAGCTCTTCATCTGGCCACTTACTGTCAGTGAGGCTCCATTAAAATTCCCCCTGGCAAGTGCTGCTAGGTATGCCTGGTGGTGTCAGCAATAATCCTTTTCATTCAGGAAAAAGGAATATACCTCGGTCTTTTTTTGTTGCCAAATTGATGGCTGGGAAATGCAAGCCTAAATCACCTTCTTACTTTGGCTGAGGGAGTCATACACACCTACTGTGGTGTAGTTTCTCCAATGCCAGAGTCCTAATCAGTTCACATTTCTCCTTCCATTTTTCTTATTTATTCTTTGTTTTCTCTTGCATAGCTTTCTCTTGTATTGGTTCCAGGGTTATAGTTATACTTAGCAGGGAAAAGTAGGGATAAATTAGTCTTTGCCATCTAATCTGGAAGAGAAATTTTCTCTCATGGTTTTAAACTTCTTTTTAAAAAATATGTACATTAATTGTTAGAGCTAAATGATATATTTTAAGAGAAAAATATGAGAATTAATTAAATGTAATAAACCAATTATTGAAGTCTGCAATGATGACAGTCAGATGGTGATAGAATTTTTTTGGAAAAATGCCAGATAGTTAGAAACAATTTAAATATTTGATCACATTACTTACACAAAGACATTTGGACAATTTATGGTGACTCACACTTTTTTGTTTGATTAATGAACTTAACTAGGACGATACTGACATTACCCAGAGTTTTGGAAAGGCTTCTCTAAGAGTTTCCTAAGTGATATTTAAGGTAGTTGTCTCTACAAGGACTTAGTTTAGTTGAGTGTGTGTGTGTGTGTGTGTGTGTACATCTATGAGTAAGCAATTTTGTTTAGATGGCCAAAGTTGAAGAATATAAGGGAGACAAAGATTATACTGGGTTACAGATTATTAGAATGTTATTTACCTGATGTACTTCCAATCATCAATGGATTAATCAATGTGAGATTTATTACATTAAATTAAAATTTCCAAAAATTAAAAAAATATATATACTCAAAAATTTTCTCTCTATACTAAAGAATTATTTATAGTCCTTTCTCAATTTAGCACCTACTTGTCAGGATTCTTTTAAAGATTTATTTATGTGAGAGAGAAAGAGAGAGCAAGAGAGCATGAGTGGGGAGGGGGAAGGGGCAGAGGGAGAGGAAGAGGGAGAATCTCAAGCAGATTCCCTGCTGAGCACAGAGCCTAACTCTGTGTTTGATTATCCCAGGACCCCAAGACCATGACCTGAGCTGAAATTAAGAGTCAGATGCTTAACTGACTGAGCCACCAAGATACCCAATTTAGCACCTACTTGTCAGGTTTAAGGAACATTCATCCTATGATATACAAGATCATTATCAAGTGAAGCAGAAAGAGTATGTTCTTTTAATGCTTGTCTTAAGATCTTATCAAATCTTGTGTATCTTGTCAATTTGTAAGATAGCTCTACCTGAGAGACTATAATACTATAGTTTTTTTTTCTAAACACAACACTAATATTATATACATGTTATATAGCAAATATATGAAAGGGAACTAAATATACTTTATTTGCAAAGGGAAGCTATAAAACATAGTAAGATTAAAAAATGGTAGAGAAACACAAGAACACATGCATAGGAGTGAGAAGGCAGTTTGAAGACCTATAAATCTGAGCTGTCTTTAGCTAAGGTCCATGCCCTGTATGAGGATATACCCTAAATGAACATTTCACACAAGTATCTGTAAAATCAAGATCCTTTTTATAAACAAGTAAAATTCAGATACAGAAAAAGTTATTTGAATGAGGCTAGGTATTATCTTGGCTGCCTTTTTTCAAATAAGGTGAAATTTATTTACTCCTTTAGAACTTGCAACCATTTGCATCATAGATATTTTGATTTAGGAGATACAGCATGTTAGGGAACACTTACTCTGTTTTCCATCTGAACTATGATTTATTAATGTAAAGATAAATACTATATGAGTGTAGAAGGAAAGAATTTTTAAAAGTTCCACACTACGTATCTTAATGCTGGGAACAAATGAAAAGTGTATTCTGTGGTTACATGATGTATTTTATGGATTGATTTATAACATGAGTTCTATCATAATATATTTTAAAAAATGATTCCAGAAGTCCACTGTGTACATTGTTAGCATCCCTTACTCTGTATTGACTTTTTAAAGCTTTATTGAGCTATAATTTACTTGCAGTGAATTTTATTATAAGTATACAACCCAATGATTTTTAGTACATTGATAGAATTGTATAACCATCACCGCAGTCCAGTTTTAGAATATTCTTATCAACCTAAAAACTTCCCTTGGTCAGATGCCTGGTTGGTTCAGTCGGTTAAGTGTCTGCCTTCAGCTCAGATCATGATCCCAGGGTCCTGGGATGAGTCCCACATCGGGCTCCCTGCTTAGTGGGAAGAATGCTTCTCCCTCTGCCTGCTGCTCTCCCTGCTTGTGCACATGCTTGCTTGTGCTCTCTCTCTGACAAATAAATAAATAAAATAAATAAAAATTTAAAAAATAAATAAAATCATATATATATATATATATATATATATATATATATATATAAACTTCCATTGTTCTCATTTACAGTCAACCCCCATTCTTATCCTTAGTCCTAGGCAATCATTGGTCTTATTTCTGACTCAAAAGAGTGTCTTTTCTGGTCATTTCATATAAATGAAATCATATAATATATTGCCTTTTGAGCCTTGCTGCTTTCACTTAGCATGATGCTCTTGGGGTTTATCCATGTTATAACATGTATTCATAGTTTGTTTTTTTCTATTACTAGACAGTATTCCATTGTTTGGAGAATATATGTTTATTTGTGAGTTCACAAACTATGGACATTTTGATTGCTTCCAATTTTTGGTTACTGTGAATAATGTTACCTCATGAACGTTTGGCTACTGGTTTTTATGTAGGCATATTTATGGGTCATTTGATAGATACCCTAGAATGGAATTCCTGGATTGTATAGTAAGTTTATTCTTAATTGATTCCCAAAGTGACTATATCATTTTACTTTCCCATCAGGAATATATATTGATTTCAGTTTCTCTATGTTCTTATTTATCTTTTTATTATGATGATTATGATCATTATAGTCATTCTAGTGGAGGTGTAGTACATCTCATTGTGGTTTTAATTTCTCTAATAAAGATGCTGAACATCTTGTACATCAGCCACTCATATATTGGTGAGATGTGTATTCAAATATTTTGTTTGCTTTTTAAAGGGCAAAATTCAAATGTACTTTTATTATTATTGGCTTATAAAGTTCTTTATTATCAAATCATTATTGACTTCCTATTATTGACTTGCTAGACTTCTTTATGTATTCTGGACCAAGATTTTTTTTTTTTTTTTTTTTTTTAAAGATTTTATTTATTTATTTGACAGACAGAGATCACAAGTAGGCAGAGAGGCAGGCCAAGAGAGAGAGAGAGGAGGAAGCAGGCTCCCTGCTGAGCAGAGAGCCCGATGCGGGACTCGATCCCAGGACCCTGGGATCATGACCTGAGCTGAAAGCAGAGGCTTTAACCCACTGAGCCACCCAGGTTCCCCCAAGATTTTTTTTTAAGACATATTTATATTTAGAGAGAAAGAGAGGACATAAGTGGAGGAAGGGGCAGAGGGAGGATGAGAGAATCCACAAGCAGACTCCCTGCAAAGCCAGGAGCCCTTGGTGGAGCTCAATCCCAAGACCCCAAGATCATGACCTGAGGTGAAACCAAGAGCTCTGATGCTCAACCAACTGAAATACCCAGATGCCCTGGACCTAGATTTTTGCTTGCAAATTTAAAATAGAATCTTATTTATAGGAAAACAATTAATTTGCATGAAAACTATATGAATGAAAAATCCTATCCTAATTATTGTTTGCTAATAAGCTTTGAGTATTCATTATAAAACAAATTATGGAAATATTTATATACCTTAGAGGTTATCCAATCACATCCAATCACCTAGTATGTCTTTTAAGAGTTGTAAATAACACTGGGGCACCTGGGTGGCTCAGTCTGTTAAACACCTTCCTTTGACTTAGATCATGATCCCACCTGAGTTGCAGCCCTGCATCTGGCTCCCCAGTAAGCAGGGGGGATCCTGCTTCTCCCTCTCCTTCTGCTGCTCCCCCTGCTTGTGCTCTCTTGCTTTGTCTGTCAAATAAAATCTTTATTTTTTTTTAATAAAAAGAGTTATATGGGGAGCCTGGCTGGCTCAGTCATTAAGCATCTGCCTTAGGCTCAGGTCATGATCCCAGGGTCCTGATCAAGCCCCAGATGCTCGGTGGGAAGCCTGATTTTCCTTCTCCCACTCCCCCTGTTTGTATTCCCTCTCCCTGCTGTCTCTCTTTCTCTCTGTCAAATAAATAAATAAATAAAATCTTAAAGAAAAATAAAAAAAAAATAAACGTTGTAAATAAAATTGCAAATATATTTTGATTTAGTTATTATTTTTTATGTTATTGCTGATAATAATAAGGGACTCAGTTCTAGATTCTAAACTTTTAAATGGCTGATCTAAGGCTCTGGAGCTCTTAAAATTGCTTTTTCTTTTCATAATTCCCTAGTTTAAGCTCAGCATATTCTTTCTGGGAACAAATTTCTCAGCAAATTTCTCCTTTGTTGGGTTTTATATTGAATACTACCATGCTTATAGTCAGTTTGTCTAGAATGCTGGCGGAGGATGATGACTTCAGCATAGATTAAATCCTGACCTGAATCTCTTATTCCAAGCACTTCCAGAGAAACACATAAAAGGATTTATTTATTTATTTATTTATTTATTTATTTATTTATTTATTTCTAAAATAAGGGCTCTCTCCATTTCTTCCTTTGGAACTTATCTATTTCTATCTCATTTACTACCAGAGGATTCTGAATCTCACAGTTAAAACTATAACCTTAAATTTGGGATACAAAAATCACCTATTCACCTATATATGCAGTTGGGTAAGAGTCATTATGTATGAAAATAAATCAAATTCTACCTCGCCATATAAGTCTCTGCCTGATTTATGCCTGGCCTCTTTGCCTATTACAGGCATTCAGGAGTTCTTAACACCAAATATTCTCGGTTCAAATATGACATGTTTGTACCTCCAATATCGCTCTCATCAGAAACTACCTTCTGAAATTATAGCCTCACTTTCCTGCGTGGTTAATTTCTCCATCTCTCAGATTAATTTCATTATTATGCAATGATGTTCTGTTTTTCTCCTTAAAAACAAACAAAAAATTTTAAATGCATGATGTGTTGCCTTCTTTATGAGAATAATCCAGGTCTGTCATTCTACCATTAACTTAATTTCAGAAATGAAGTGAAGGACTTTGATTTTTCTTCCCCCTCCCAACTTAATTGAGATATACTTGACATATAATATTGTATAAGTTTAAGATTTAAAACAAATTTTTTGATATAGGTATCTATTGCAATCAAAATGATTACCACAATAAGATTGAGATCTATCACTTCACATAGTTACAAAATTTTCCTTTGTGTTGAGAACTTTTAAGAGCAACTCTTCAATTTTCAAACATACAGTACAGTCTTACTAACTGTACTCATGTCATACACTACATCTTCAGAACTTATTTGTCTTACTACTGGAAGTTTGTACCTTTTTTTTTTTAACAGTTTTTTTTTTTTTAATTTCTTTTCAGTGTAACAGTATTCATTGGTTTTGCACCACACCCAGTGTTCCATGCAATATGTGCCTTCCCCAATACCCACCACCTGGTTCCCCCAACCTCCCACCCCCTACCCCTTCAAAACCCTCAGGTTGTTTTTCAGTGTCCATAATCTCTCATGGTTCTCCTTCCCTTCCAATTAAGTTTGTACCTTTTGACCACCTTCACCTAATTTCTCCACTTCCTATCCCCTTGCATTGGAACCATGAATTGATTTCTCTTTTTGTTTCTTGTTTTTTTTTTCATATATTCCACATGTAAGTGTGATCATACAGTATTTGTCTTTTTCTGACTGATTTCACTTAGGGTAATGCCCTCAAAGTCCATCCATGTTGTCACAAAATGACAGTATTCATCCTTCTTATGGATAAGATTTCTTGGTGTATGTATACCACAAATTCTTTATCTATTGATGGGCACTTAGATTGTTTCCATGTCTTGGCTATTATAATTAAATGCTATGATGAACAAAGCGATGCAGATATTTCTTCAGGACACTGATTCCACTTCCTTTGGATAAATACCCAGAAATTGAGTTTCTGGATCATATGGCAGATCTATTTTTAATTCTTTGAGGATGTTCATGCTGCTTTTCATAGTGGATGTTCCACTTTACATTCTTGCAAATGTGCATAATAAGCATTCCCTTTTCTCCACATTTTCAGCATTTCTTATTTCTTGTCTCTTTAATGCTAACCATGAATTTTAGTTACATTTCCTTAATAAGTCATGTTAAGCACATTTTCATGCACATTTACTGGCCATTTTTTAATTAGATTTTTTTATTGTGTTATGTTAGTCTCCATACAGTACAGCATTAGTTCTTGATGTAGTGTTCCAAGATTCATTGTTTACATATAACACAGTGCTCCATGAAATACATGCCCTCCTTAATACCCACCACCAGGCTCACCCATATCCCCTCCCCTTTCCCCTCTAAACCCCTCAGTTTGTTACTCAGAGACCGCAGTCTCTCATGGTTCATTTCCCCCTCCAACTTCCCACCTTTCACTTTTCCTTTCCTTCTCCTAATGTCCTCCATGTTATTCCTTATGCTCCACAAGCAAGTGAAACCCTATGATAATTGACTCTCTCTGCTTGATTTATTTCACTCAGCATAATCTCCTCCAGTGCCATCCATGTCAAAGCAAAAATTGGGTATTCATCCTTTCTGATGGCTAAGTAATATTCCATTGTATATATGGGCCACGTCTTCTTTATCCATTCAACTCTTGAAGGGCATGCCGGCTCTTTCCACAGTTTGGTTATTGTGGATGTTGCTTCTATGATCATTGGGGTACATATGGCCCTTCTTTCACTACATCTGTATCTTTGGGGTAAATACCCAGTAGTGCAATTGCTGGGTCATAGGGTAGCTCTATTTTTACTTTTTTGAAGAATCTCCACACTGTTTCTCAACTTGCATTCCCACAAACAGTGTAAGAGATTTCCCCTTTCTCCACATTTCTCCAACATTTGTTGTGCAGAGCTTATTCCTTGTTTGATTGGATTTTTGTTGCTTGTGCTTTAAGTGTCCTATACAAGAAATTATTACCAAGACATATGTCAAGAAGTTTTATCTCTGTTTTCTTTTAGGAGTTTTATGATTTCAGAATTTACATGTAATTCAATTAATTTTTGTGAGTAGTGTTATTTTCATTCATTTGCATGTGAAAATCCAATTTCCCAGCACAAATTATTAAAGATACTGTCTATCATCCATTCAGTAACTCCCATTCAGTTTATTCCCTTATCAAATATTATTTGACCATCTAAGCATTCATTTATTTCTTGATTTTCAATTCTGTTCCACTGATAATGTGTCTGTTTTTATGGCAGCACCATACTATTTTGATTACTATAGCTTTTCAATATAGTTTGAAATCAAGAAATATTATACCTCTATTTTTACTCTTCTTTCTTGGAATTGTTTTGACTTTTTGGGATCTTTGCGGTTCCATATGAATTTTAGGATTTTTTTTTTTTATTTCTAAAAAAAAGTCATTGGAATTTTCATAAGAATTGCATTGAATTTATAGGTAGCTTTGGGTAGTATGGACGTTTTAACAATATTGATTTTTTTTCAATTCATAACGCAAAATATTTTTCAGTAATCACTGATTACTGAATATGCCATCTTCAGTTTCTTTATCAATATCATTATTTTCAATGTACCAGTCCTTCACCATCTTGGTTAAATTTATTCTAAATGTATCAGTGTTTTTGATATTATTATAAATGGGATTATTTCCTTTTTAAAATTAATTGTTAGTGTATAGAGTGCTAATAATTATTGTATGCTGATTTTTGTATCCTGCAACTTTAATGAATTTTTGTATTTGATTAAATAGTTTTTGGTGGAGTGTTTAGAATTTTCTCTATATAAAACATGTGATCTGGGGCACCTGGGTGGCTCAGTGGGTTAAGCCTCTGCCTTCAGCTCAGGTCATGATCTCGGGGTCCTGGGATCGAGCCCCACATCGGGCTCTCTGCTCTGCGGGGAGCCTGCTTCCTCCTCTCTCTCTCTGCCTGCCTCTCTGCCTACTCATGATCTCTGTCTATCAAGTGAATAAATAATAAAAATCTTTTAAAAAAATTGTTAAAACATGTGATCTACAAGTAGAGATGATTTTCTATATTCCCTTATGATTTGGAGTTGTTTCATTTCTTGCCTGATTTTTGTGTCTGGGACTCCCAGCAGGAGTGATAAGAGTGGACATGTTGTCTTATTCTTGATCTTAGAGGAAAAGCCTTCAGCCATTCACCATTAAGTATGATGTTAGCCTTGAGCTTAGAATACATGACCTCTATTATGTGGAGGTGTTTCTTCTAAATCTAAGTTGTTGAGATTTTTAAATAATGAATGGATGCTGAATTTTCTTAATTTCATTTTTCTTTATTGTATTTTCTGTATATGTTGCGTTCATATGATTTTTTATCTTCTATTAATGTGATGTATTACATTGTTGATTTGCATATGTAGAAACAATCTTACATTCCAGGGATGAATTCTACTCCATCATGGTGTGTGGTCCTAATGTGCTATTGCATTTGGTTTACTAGAAAGTGTTGAGACTTTTTTGCATCTATTTTCTTTTTTTTTTTTAAGATTTTATTTATTTGATGAGAGAGATATATCACAAGTAGGCAGAGAGGCAGGCAGAGAGAGAGGGGGAAGTAGGCTCTCCACTGAGTGGAGAGCCCAATGTGGAACTCGATCTCAGGACCCAGAGATCATGACCTGAGCTGAAGGCAGAGGCCTTAACGTACTGAGCCACCCAGGTGCCCCTGCATCTATTTTCATCAAGGATGCTGACTTGTAGTTTTCTTATAGTATCATTGTCTGGTTTTGGTATCAGGTTAACGGGGCCCTCATAAAATAAAATTAGATGTTTTCCCTTCTGTTTAATATTTTGAAAGAGTTTGAGAAGGATTGATGTTAATTCATCTTTAAATGTTTAGAATTCACCAGTGAAGACCTCCGGTCCCAAGTATTTCTATGTTGGGAGGATTTGATTACCAATTCAATCCCTTACTAGTAATCTGTCTGTTCATATTTTCTATTTCTTCATGATTCTGTCCTGATAGGTTGTATGTTTCTAAGAATTTATCCATTTCTTCCATGTTGTCCAGTTTGTTGGCTTAGAGTTGTTCATGGTAGTCTGTTATGGTATTTTGGATTTCTGTGGTATCAGTTGTAATGTCTCCTCTTTTATAATTTTATTGATTTGGGTCTTTTGGTTTCTTGGTTAGTCTAGCTAAACGTTTGTCAAATTTATCTTTTCAAAGATAAATTTTATACTGTTTATTTTGATTTCATGTTCTCTATCTCATTTATTTCTTTTTTTTTAAATAAATTTATTTATTTTTTTAAATAAATATATAATATATTTTTATCCCCAGGGGTACAGGTCTGTGAATTGCCAGGTTTACACACTTCACAGCACTCACCATAGCACATACCCTCCCCAATGTCCATAATCCCACCACCCTCTCCCGACCCCCCTCCCCCCAGCAACCCTCGGTTTGTTTTGTGAGATTAAGTCACTTATGGTTTGTCTCCCTCCCGATCCCATCTTGTTTCATTTATTCTTTTCCTACCCCCCAACTCCCCATATTGGATCTCCACTTCCTCATATCAGGGAGATCATGTGATAGTTGTCTTTCTCCGATTGACTTATTTCACTATGCATGATACCCTCTAGTTCCATCCACGTCGTCACAAATGGCAAGATTTCATTTCTTTTGATGGCTGCATAGTATTCCATTGTGTATATATACCACTTCTTCTTTATCCATTCATCTGTTGATGGACATCTAGGTTCTTTCCATAGTTTGGCTATTGTAGACATTGCTGTATAAACATTCGGGTGGACATGCCCCTTCGGATCACTACATTTGTATCTTTACGGTAAATACCCAGTAGTGCAATTGCTGGGTCATAGGGTAGCTCTATTTTCAACTTTTTGAGGAACCCCCATGCTGTTTTCCAGAGTGGTTGCACCAGCTTGCATTCCCACCAACAGTGTAGGAGGGTTCCCCTTTCTCCGCATCCTCGCCAGCATCTGTCACTTCCTGACTTGTTAATTTTAGCCATTCTGACTGGTGTGAGGTGCTATCGCATTGTGGTTTTGATTTGTATTTCCCTGATGCCAAGTGATGTGCAGCATTTTTTTATGTGTCTGTTGGCCATCTGGATGTCTTTGCAGAAATGTCTGTTCATGTCCTCTGCCCATTTCTTGATTGGATTATTTGTTCTTTGGGTGTTGAGTTTGCTAAGCTCTTTATAGATTTTGGACACTAGCCCTTTATCTGATATGTCATTTGCAAGTATCTTCTCCCATTCTGTCAGTTGTCTTTTGGTTTTGTTAACTGTTTCCCTTGCTGTGCAAAAGCTTTTGATCTTAATGAAATCCCAATAGTTCATTTTTGCCCTTGCTTCCATTGCCTTTGGCAATGTTCCTAGGAAGAAGTTGCTGCGACTGAGGTCTAAGAGGTTGCTGACTGTGTTCTCCTCAAGGATTTTGATGGATTCCTTTCTCACATTGAGGTCCTTCATCCATTTTGAGTCTATTTTTGTGTGTGGTGTAAGGAAATAGTCCACTTTCATTTTTCTGCATGTGGCCATCCAATTTTCCCAACACTATTTATTGAAGAGGCTGTCTTTTTTCCATTGGACATTCTTTTCTGCTTTGTCGAAGGTTAGTTGACCGTAGAGTTTAGGGTCTATTTCTGGGCTCTCTATTCTGTTCCATTGATCTATGTGTCTGTTTTTGTGCCAGTACCATGCTGTCTTGATGATGACAGCTTTGTAATAGGGCTTGAAGTCCAGAATTGTGATGCCACCAACTTTGGTTTCCTTTTTCAATATTCCTTTGGCTATTCGAGGTCTTTTCTGGTTCCATATAAATTTTAGGATTCTTTGTTCCATTTCTTTGAAAAAAAAATGGGTGGGATTTTGATAGGGATTGCATTAAATGTGTAGATTGCTTTAGGTAGCATAGACATTTTCACAATATTTGTTCTTCCAATCCAGGAGCATGGAACACTTTTCCATTTCTTTGTGTCTTCCTCAATTTCTTTCATGAGAACTTTATAGTTTTCTGAGTATAGATTCTTAGCCTCATTGGTTAGGTTTATCCCTAGGTATCTTATGGTTTTGGGTGCAATTGTAAATGAGATTGAATCCTTAATTTCTCTTTCTTCTGTCTTGTTGTTGGTGTAGAGAAATGCAACTGATTTCTGTGCATTGATTTTATATCCTGACACTTTACTAAATTCCTGTACAAGTTCTAGCAGTTTGGGAGAGGAGTATTTTGGGTTTTCCACATATAGTATCATATCATCTGCGAAGAGTGATAGTTTGACTTCTTCTTTGCCAATTTGGATGCCTTTAATTTCTTTTTGTTGTCTGATTGTTGAGGCTAGGACTTCTAGTACTATGTTGAACAGCAGTGGTGATAATGGACATCCCTGACATGTTCCTGACCTTAGAGGAAAAACTTTGAGTTTTTCTCCATTGAGAATGATATTTGCGGTGGGTTTTTCATAGATGGCTTTGATAATATTGAGGTATGTGCCCTCTATCCCTACACTTTGAAGAGTTTTGATCAGGAAAGATGCTGTACTTTGTCAAATGCTTTTTCAGCATCTCTTGAGAGTATCATATGGTTCTTGTTCTTTCTTTTATTAATGTGTTGTATCACATTCATTGATTTGCGGATGTTGAACCAACCTGGCAGCCCTGGAATAAATCCCACTTGGTCGTGGTGAATAATTCTTTTAATGTACTGTTGAATCCTATTGTCTAGTATTTTGGTGAGAATTTTTGCATCTGTGTTCATCAAGGATATTGGTCTGTAATTCTCTTTTTTGATAGGGTCCTTGTCTGGTTTTGGGATCCAGGTGATGCTGGCCTCATAAAATGAGTTTGGAAGTTTTCCTTCCATTTCTATTTTTTGGAACAGTTTCAGGAGAATAGGAATTAATTCTTCTTTAAATGTTTGGTAGAATTCCCCTGGGAAGCCGTCTGGTTCTTGGCTTTTCTTTGTTTGGAGATTTTTGATGACTGTTTCAATCTCCTTACTGGTTATATGTCTATTCATGTTTTCTATTTCTTCCTGGTTCATTTGTGGTAGTTTATATGTCTCTAAGAATGCATCCACTTCGGGGCGCCTGAGTGGCTCAGTGGGTTAAAGCCTCTGCCTTCGGCTCAGGTCATGATCTCAGGGTCCTGGGATCGAGCCCCGCATCGGGCTCTCTGCTCAGCAGGGAGCTTGCTTCCCTTCCTCTCTCTCTGCCTGCCTCTCTGCCTACTTGTGATCTCTGTCAAATAAATAAAATCTTTAAAAAAAAAAAAAAAAAAAGAATGCATCCACTTCTTCCAGATTGTCAAATTTGTTGGCGTAGAGTAGCAACTATAATTGTTTGTATTCCTTTGGTGTTGGTTGTGATCTCTTGTCTTTCATTCACAATTTTATTAATTTGGGTCCTTTCTCTTTTCTTTTTGATAAGTCTGGCCAGGGGTTTATCAATCTTATTAATTCTTTCAAAGAACCAGCTCCTAGTTTTGTTGATTCATTCTATTATTTTTTTGGTTTCTATTTCATTGATTTCTGCTCTGATCTTTATGATTTCTCTTCTCCTGCTGGGTTTAGGCTTTCTTTGTTGTTCATTCTCTAGCTCCTTTTGTTTTAGGGTTAGGCTGTGTATTTGAGACCTTTTCTGTTTCTTGAGAAAGGCTTGTACTGCTATATATTTTCCTCTCAGGACTGCCTTTGCTATGTCCCACAGATTTTGAACCGTTGTGTTTTCATTATCATTTGTTTCCATGAATTTTTTCAATTCTTCTTTAATTTCCTGGTTGACCCATTCATTCTTTAGAAGGATGCTGTTTAGTCTCCATGTATTTGCGTTCTTTCCAAATTTCCTCTTGTGATTGAGTTCTAGCTTCAGAGCATTGTGGTCTGAAAATATGCAGGGAATAATCCCAATCTTTTGGTAATGGTTGAGACCTGATTTGTGAACCAGGATGTGATCTATTCTGGAGAATGTTCCATGTGCACTAGAGAATAATGTGTATTCTGTTACTTTGGGATGGAATGTTCTAAATATATCTGTGATGTCCATCTGGTCCAGTGTGTCATTTAAAGCCCTTATTTCCTTGTTGATCTTTTGCTTCGATGATCTGTCCATTTCAGTGAGGAGAGTGTTAAAGTCCCCTACTATTATTGTATTATTATTGATGTGTTTATTTGATTTTGTTATTAATTGGTTTATATAGTTGGCTGCTCCCACGTTAGGGGCATAGATATTTAAAATTGTTAGATCTTCTTGTTGGATAGACCCTTTCAGTATGATATAATGTCCTTCCTTATCTCTTATTATATTCTTTGGCTTAAAATCTAATTGATCTGATATAAGGATTGCCTCCCCAGCTTTCTTCTGATGTCCATTAGCATGGGAAATTGTTTTCCACCCCCTCACTTTATACCTGGAGGTGTCTTCGGGTCTAAAATGAGTTTCTTGTAGACAACATATTGATGGGTTTTGTTTTTTTATCCATTCTGATACCCTGTGTCTTTTGATTGGGGCATTTAGCCCATTTACATTCAGGGTAACTATTGAGAGGTATGAATTTAGTGCCATTGTATTGCCTGTAAGGTAACTGTTACTGTATATTGTTTCTGTTCCTTTCTGATCTACTACTTTTAGGCTCTCTCTTTGCTTATAGGACCCCTTTCAATATTTTCTGTAGGGCTGGTTTGGTGTTTGCAAATTCTTTCAGTTTTTGTTTGTCCTGGAAGCTTTTTATCTCTCCTTCTATTTTCAATGATAGCCTAGCTTGATATAGTATTCTAGGCTGCATGTTTTTCTCATTTAGAACGCTGAATATATCATGCCAGTTCTTTCTGGCCTGCCAGGTCTCTGTGGATAGGTCCGCTGCTAATCTAATATTTTTACCATTGTATGTTACAGACTTCTTTTCCTGGGCTGCTTTCAGGATTTTCTCTTTGTCGCTAAGACATGTAAATTTTACTATTAGGTGACGGGGTGTGGACCTATTCTTGTTGATTTTGAGGGGGGTTCTCTGCACGTCCTGGATTTTGATGCTTGTTCCCTTTGCCATATTAGGGAAATTCTCTCCAATAATTCTCTCCAATATACCTTCTGTTCCCCTCTCTCTTTCTTCTTCTTCTGGAATCCCAATTATTCTAATGTTTCATCTTATGGTGTCACTTATCTCTACAATTCTCCCATTGTTTGTCCCTCTTTTGCTCAGCTTCTTTATTCTCTGTCATTTGTTCTTCTATATCACTAATTCTTTATTCTGCCTCATTTATCCTAGCAGTAAGAGCCTCCATTTTTGATTGCACCTCATTAATAGTTTTTTTTATTTCAACTTGGTTAGATTTTAGTTCTTTTATTTCTCCAGAAAGGGCTTTCATCTCTCCAGAGAGTGTTTCTCTAATATCTTCCATGCCTTTTTCAAGCCCAGCTAGAACCTTGAGAATCATCATTCTGAACTCTAGATCTGACATATTACCAATGTCTGTATTGATTAGGTCCCTAGCCTTTGGTACTGCCTCTTGTTCTTTTAGTTGTGGTGAGTTTTTCTGCCTTGTCATTTTGTCCAGATAAGAGTATGAAGGAGCAAATAAAATACTAAAAGGGTGTCAAAGACCCCAGGAAAATGTGCTTTAACCAAATCAGAAGAGACCCAAATTGTGGAGGGGAGAAAGGGGATAAAAAGAAGTTCAGAAAAAAGAAAAAAAAATTTAAAAAAGAAAACAAATAAAGAATATAAAAAAGAAAAATATATATATATATATATATTAGATAAACTAGTTAAAAAATGTTAAAAAAGAAAAGGGTAAAAGTTAAAAAAATTTAGCAGAAGAAAAAAAATTTAAATTAAAAAAAAATTAAATTAACCGCAAGACTAAAGAATCATGGGGAGAAAGCCATGAATTCCGTGCTTTGCTTTCTCTTCCTTTGGAATTCTGCTGCTCTCCTTGGTAGGTGAACCTGGTCTTGGCTTGATTTCTTGTTGATCTTCTGGGGGAGGGGCCTGTTGTAGTGATTCTCAAGTGTCTTTGCCCCAGGCGGAATTGCACCGCCCTTACCAGGGGCCGGGCTAAGTAATCCTCTCGGGTTTGCTTTTGGGAGCTTTTGTTCCCTGAATGCTTTCTGTAGAGTTCGGAGGACGGGAATGAAAATGGCAGCCTCCCAGTCCCCGGCCCAGAGGAGCCAAGAGCTTGGGGCCCCACTCCTCAGTGTGCCTTCTGAGAAAAGACCCCAATCACTCCCATCTCCCTGGCCTCTGGCCACGCTCCAAGCTCACCGAGCCTGCGACTGGTTCAAGGTAACCCCGAGCTGAGAGCTCACTCCTTGGCTCTGTCTCTGTAGCTGGCTTCCCCGGTCTAATACCTGCGAGCTCTACGACACTCAGACACCCCCGATCCTTCTGTGACCCTGCGGGACCTGGGACCATGCTGACCCCACGTGGGCTTCCCCCCCGGTTTAGCCTCTGGAGTGATGTCCCTTAGTGGAGCAGACTTTTAAAAGTCCTGATTTTGTGCTCCATTGCTCCGCCACTTGCCGGGAGCTGGCCCCTCCTCCCGCAGTCTATCTTCCCGTCGCTTTGGATTCACTTCTCCGCCAGTCCTACCTTTCAGAAAGTTGTTGATTTTCTGTTTCTAGAATTGCTCTTCTTCTCTTCAATCTCCGGTTGGATTTGTAGGTGTTTGCAATGGTTTGATAAGCTATCTAGCTGATATCCTGCTACCTGATGTAGTCTCAGCCTGCTACTTCTCTGCCATCTTGACTCCTCTTTCTACCTCATTTATTTCTGCTCTAATCTTTATTAATTCCATTTTTTCTGCTAACTGTCCCAGAAAGTCCTTCATGAGCACTTGAGAAGGTGTATATTCTGCTGTTTGGAATGGAAAGTTCTGTTTATATCTGTTACTTCTGTTTAGTCCACAGTGTTGCTCAAATCTTGTTTCTTTATTGAATCTTTGTCTGGATCACCCATCTGTTGTTGAGAGTCAGATATTAAATTCTCCAACTATTTATTATCATATTGCTCTTTATTACTCCTTTTACTTCTGTTAGTGTTTGCTGTATATATTTAGGTGCTCCAGTGTTGGGTGCACAAATATTTACAATTGTTGCATATTCTTGATATATTGACTCCTTTATAATTACATAATAACCTTTTTTGTCCCTCTTGACCATTCTTAGCTTAAAGCCTTTTCTGCTGTAAGTATAGCCACACCTGCCTTTTTATGATTACCACTGTCTGAATTATCTTTTATGTTCTCTTCACTCTCAAGTCTATGTGTGTCCTTAAAGGTAAAGTGAGATTCTTGTAGGCAGCATATTTTCGGATCTTGCTTTTCTGTCTAGTCAGCAATTCTGTGTCTCCTCTTTAGAGTTTAATCCATTTACATTAGAGTAGTTGTTAAGAACTTAACTATTGCCATGTTGTTGTTTTTTGTTTTGTAGATCCATTGTTCTTTTCATCTTGCTATCTTCCTTTTATGATTTGATTGTTTGGTTCTTCATCATAATCTTTTGTGAACTACAGAATTTTCCTTTGTAGTTACAATGATACTTGGAAATCTACTTCTGGATATATATCTAAAGAGAATAAATTCAGTGTCCCAAATAGGTATCTGCCTCCCATTGTTCATGGCAGCATTAGTTGTCAATTAGAATTGGAAACAGTTTGTCCATCAATAGACACCATCTTGAAGACATCACTCCAGACTTAGATTTTCTACTGTAGTTTGATGTGAAATTTTTTGCACATCTCTTATTAATTACCAATATTGTTTTACAAGTCCACCAATACTAGATTACTATTCATGTTTATCTTAGAAGCGTGGATTCTTTGCCATCTTCAGAGATTCTAAAGGTCAAGGCAACATGATTTGTTCTCTGGCCTTGCTGCTTCTGAATTTTAAGCATTGTATCCTGGCCTATACAATTTCAGATTACAAATATCTCAGATGTAACTAGGAATCCCAACCCATCAATCATCTACAATCATTCATCTCAGCCTTTTACAAACAACTGTCACTGATCTTCCATGAGAGTCCCTTGTACTGTCATAGTGAAAAGAGCATCCTCTCTGCTCTGCATAAAAGACAGCCAGCTTAGATTTAGTAGTAAACCATGGCTGTTTTCTTACATTGTTTGCTTTGTTTTTGAAAAGTGTAAGTACACTCTGACATCGCATTTAATTCCTCAATACCGACCTTTAAGTTTTGGTATATTCCTGACAGTTTCTAGTGATAGGTCAATAGACTTTCCTATTTTTTTTTAATATGTGTCATTATCTTTCTAGTTCCTGTTGGCCTTTTATTGAGTAGTTAAGAATTGGAAACTTCAGAACTCACTCAACTGTCAAAATTTCTTGAACCTAAGCTAATATTGATTAGTAAAAGGTTTTGAGATTAAAGCATCATTTAAATAATTCATATATTAATGCTTTAAAGCTTTACCACAAAATGAAAGATTCTTCCTAAAATGTATTTTGAGTTATACTAACATTGTTGGAAAGCTTTTAATAATTTCCTTTTGAAAAGTGTTCATAAAAAACCTTCATAAGAGCTACAAAATGTCTCATTACTCCAGTTATATGGTACTTTTTAAAGCCTAGTTATATCATGTTCTCTCCATCTTCTTATCTCTTCATTTCCCCTATTTGTACCCTAACATGACTCATCATATTTATAGATGAGCTCTGGAATTATAAAGGATGAAAATTTCTGTTATAAAATGATTTTTTTTTTCTTTTCTTTTTTTTTTTTTTTTTTTTTGTGAGTGAAGGAGAATCACCTTGGAAATAAGGTGAATGTTTATCAGAGAGCAATATAATAGAAATGCAAGATTGTATGACTTCTTAGTTTAATTATTGATTATACATACATACTCTGGTGATAAAGTGCTCTGAGAATTAGCAATGTCCTAGGGAGGTCTCTGCTACCAAACCATTATAGATTTACAATAGAAAGATGTCTATGTCAAACAAGGTCAAAATTGTTCTATTCAGAGATGAAAATACTGTACTCCTAATTTGAATTTTATCTTTTCTTCAAGTTGAATGAAGAAAATAATTGGAAATAGTTCATAAAATAATGTTAAAGTAGAAAACTTTTTGAGAATAATCACATGTAAATTAAGTGGCTTGAGATACATGGTGACAGAAGCCATTTCAGTTCTGGCTCATATTAATAGTGTTGTGGAGGAATTTAACCTAACATTTATTCACACTAGGTTAGGTAGATGAAGGTCATGATAATATCCCTAATACATGCTTCTTTTGTTTCATGACTATGTATCAGGCATTGTGTTAGGCATTTTGAAGGATATAAAAGAACACCATAAAGTCATGCTTAGGATTTTATTACTTCTTAAAGGAAGTAAGACATTCACATGACTAAATCTAATGTCTTCTATTAATTGCTATCTTCTTAGTAAAAAATTTTACAAATTTTTTCAAGATTGCCAGAAAGTTTTAGAAGTTTTAGAAGTGTTTGCTTACTTTATAAAATATTAATAATTTTGTCATTTACCAAGAGCCACTGACATCCCATGAACTGTACTAATGTTTTATATATATCTCTACATTTCCCCCAATTTTACAAAGAGTATTGTTCCCCTCAATGGATGAGAATATGCTTTTTAGAAATGTTAAGTGTGCATCCAAAAATGTAATAATCAGTTGTTGACTGAGATCTGTCAGACTTCCTACTAGGGACCCCTTCCTCAAATTTCAGTGCTTTGATACCATATAATTTTATTTCTCTTTCATGTAAGGGGCCCATATAGATACACTGTTTAGGGGAAGTTTGTGATCCAGAAACCTGACTTTTTCCATTTTATTGCTCTGTCTGCCATCCCTGAGTGGGGCCTTAGAATTCCCTCTATTCAGTGGCAGAAGGAAAAAGACAAATGAACATGTGAAATCCACTTTTAAAAGTTCTAACCAGAAAATGAGCCATGATACTTTAAATTTTATTCTACTAATGAGACTAATGTGGCCACACCCAGTACCGTTGTGTGGAAGGACCTATAGATGTACTTATTCCCAGAAATAATCCCGCACAGCAGAAGGCAGAGTGCAATTTTTTTTTGGTAGAGAATCATCTCCAGGAGACTCTTAATGCCATGTTAATTCTGCATTACCATACTGTCTCTAATAGTGTGTAAGTGCTATTTGATTTAACTTTCTGTTTAGATATTTTACTCAGTCTGAAAATTTTACCCTATAGATGTTTAATTGCAGTTCATTAATTGCATACCATGATATGATAGTGAAAAGTCTCAGGAGCAATATTTTGATACAGTAAATCTATCTAACTTCATACATGCCCACGATCATTTATAACTCCTCCCGTTAAGGAATTGTTTTTAATAGCTTTACAGAATCCTACCAATATTACCCTCTAGAATTAGAAATAAATAAATAAACCTCCTCATCCTTAGAAGTCATCCTAGTAGACAAAAAACTTCACATTTCTGACCAAATATATCATTTTAATCTTTCTTAAATCAAAAATTCTACCATGCCTTACTAGTGATGTTAACGATTCAAAAGTTCTTGTTATTAAAAAAGGACAAGAAAAAAACACAAGGTAAGTGAACTCAAATTTAATTTTTCTGGGTTTACAAAGTGTGAAATCTATTTTATATATATATATATATATATATATATGTATATATATATATATGACTAGATACTATTTTACTACTATATATGTATATATACATATACACACATATAAAGACTGGTTACTATGAATCGAAGGGTTTTCTGTGACATAACTATACTTAGAGAAAATATAAGAATTTATAACTAAAGGAATCATACTTGGAAACCATGTTTGATAAAAATTGCTTTCATCACCTAATCACTTGGTATTTTTCCACATGCCCAATTTAAGGGATATTTTACCTTAATGTCTTTAGTGATATTATTTTGTGTGTGTGTGTGTGTGTGTGTGTGTGTGTGTGTAATGCATTAATAAATAATTACAGAACCCTCTTTTTAAGTAATCTCTATTGCCCAACATGGGGTCTGAACTTACAGCCCCAAGATCAAGAGCCACACATTCTACCAGCTGAGCCGGCAAGGCAAATCAGGACACTCTTTTATTCACTAATTGGGCCGAGAAATAGAACTTTATCAGACATCTCAGAAACATCTTCATGTGCCCTATCCTAATTGTGCCCTCTTCTTACAGTAGTATTTATCATCCTGATTTTTAACTATGTTGTATTCCTTTATGATTTTATCATACAAATGTGCATCTTAGACAATATGATTCAATCTTGCTCATTAAAGTCCTATCTGTAAGTCAATGTATATGTTTCCTTATAATTCATATATTGAAGAACTGAGGTTATCTGACCTACAGAGTCGTGTGTGTGTGTACAGGGGGGTGTGTGTGTGTGTGTGTGTGCACGCCAATTATCTAATAATCAGTTCAACATGACACTCTGCTATCTGTATTTCCTACAATTTGTTGCTGGGTGCAGAGGCTGAAATGACGTGGATTTTTGATGCCTTTGTTAAAAACATAGATGAAATTTAGTTCTATAAAGAGGCACCTGATAGCAATATCTGTTCAGAGCCTAGAAGAATTCATGGGGTTAAAATAGTGATATTCTAACATTTTGTTTTCATTGTTTAGTTGAATACTTAAATGAGAAAATGTTTCTTCTCACCATATTTGTTTAACCAATAGTGCAGTTAATTTGGGCCTTGTGATGCTCATTATAATGGATTATTTCTTTCTGGATCTTTCAGTAGAAAGAACTAGAAAATAAATTTTTTAAATTTAAAAAAAATTATTTATTTTTTAAATTTCTTTTCAGTGTTCCAGAATTCATTGTTTATGCACCACAATCAGTGCTTCATGTAATATGTGCCCTCCATAATACCCACCACTAGGCTCACCCAACCTTTCTCCCCACTCCAAAAGCCTCAATTAGTTCCTCAGAGTCCACAGTCTCTTATAGTTTATCTCCCCCTCCAATTTCCCCCAACTCCCTTCTCCTCTCCATCTCCCCATGTTTTCTTTGTTATTCTTTATGCTCCACAAATAAGTGAAACCATGTGATAATTGACTTTCTCTGCTTGATTTATTTCACTACAAAAGTTGGGTATTCATCTTTTCTGATGGAGGCATAATACTCCATAGTGTATATGGACCCCATCTTCCTTACCCATTTGTTTGTTGGAGGGCATCTCACCTCTTTCCACAGTGTGGCATCTGTGGCCACTGCTGCTATGAACATTGGGGTATAGATGGCCCTTCATTTCACTACATCTGTGTCTTTTGGAGTAGATACCCAGTAGTGCAATTACAGGGTCATAGGCTAGCTCTATTTTTAATTTTTTGAGAATTCTCCACACTGTTTTCCAAAGTAGCTGCACCACCTTGCATCCCCACCAACAGTGTAAGAGAGTTTTCCGCTTTCTCCACATCCTCTCCAACACTTGTTGTTTCCTGTCTAGTTAATTTTGGCCATTCTAACTGGTGTAAAGTGGTATCTCAATGTGGTTTTGATTTGAATCTCCCTGATGGATAATGATGATGAACATTTTTTCATGTGTCTGCTATAAATTTGTATGTCTTCATTGTATAAGTGTCTGTTCATGTCTTCTGTCCATTTTTTGACATGATTATCTCATTTGTGTGTGTTGAGTTTGAGGAGTTCTTATTAGATCTTAGACATCAGCCCTTTGTCTGTGGTGTCATTTGCAAATATCTTTTCCCATTCCATGGGTTACCTCTTTGTTTTATTGAATGTTTCTTTGCTGTGCAGAAGTTTTTGATCTTGATGAAGTCCAAAACGTTCATTTTAGCTTTTGTTTCCTTTGCTTTTGGGGACATATCTTGAAAGAAGTTGCTGTGGCCGATGTCGAAGAGGTTACTGCCTATTCTCCTCTAGGATTCTGATGGATTCCTGCCTCATGTCGAGGTCTTTTATCCATTTTGAGTTTATTGTTATGTATGGTGTAAGAGAATGGTTGAGTTTCATTCTTCTACACATAGCTGTCCAATTTTCCCAGAACCATTTATTGAAGAGACTGTCTTTTTACCACTGTATATTTTTTCCTGCTTTGTCGAAGCTTACTTGACCGTAAAGTTGAAGGTCCATATCTGGGCTCTCTAGTTTGTTCTACTGGTCCATGTGTCTGTTTTTGTGCCCATACCATGCTGTCTTGGTGATCACAGTTTTTAGTAAAGCTTGAAATCAGGCAACATGATGTCCCCAATTTTGTTTTTCTTTTTCAACATTGCCTTAGCAATTTGGGGTCTCTTCTGATTCCATACAAATTTTAGGATTGTTTGTTCCAGTTCTTTGAAAATTGCCAGTGGAATTTTGATCGGGATGGCATTGGAAGTGTTGACTGCCCTAGGCAGTATAGACATTTTAACAATGTTTATTCTTCTGATCCATGAGCATGGAATTGTCTTCCATCTTTTTATATCTTCTTCAATTTCTTTCATCAGTGTACTGTAGTTCCTTGAGTACATATCCTTTACCTTTTTGGTAAGGTTTATTCCCAGGTATCTTATAGTTCTTGGTGCTATAGTAAATGGAATCAATTCTCTAATTTCCCCTTCTGTATTTTCATTGTTAGTGTGTAAGAAAGCAACTGATTTCTGTACATCAACTTTGTATCCTGCCACATTACTGAATTGCTGTATGAGTTCTAGTAGTTTGGGGATAGAGTCTTTTGGGTTTTCCATATAAAGTATAATGTCATCTGTGAAGAGAGAGAGTTTGACTTCTTCATGCCAATTTGAATACCTTTTATTTCTTTTTGTTGTCTTATTGCTGTTGCTAGGATGTCTAACACTATGTTGAACAAGAGCAGTGAGAGTGGGCATCCTTATGTTTTCCTGATATCGAAGGGAAGGCTGTCAACTTTTCCCCATTGAGGATGATATTCGCTGTGGGTTTTTCATAGATTTTATGAAGTTGAGGCATGTTGCCTCTATGTATATACTTTGAAGCATTTTAATCAGGAAGGGATGCTGTATCTTGTCAAATGCTTTTTCTGCATCATTTGAGAGGACCATGTGGTTCTTCTCTCTTCTCTTATTGATTTGTTCTATCACATTGATTGATTTGCAAATGTTGATCCATCCTTGCAACCCAGGGATAAATCCCACTGGCCATGGTGGATAATCTTTTTAATGTACTGTTGGATCCTATTAGCTAGGATCTTGTTGAGAATCTTGGCATCCTTATTCATTGGGGATATTGGTCTGAAATTCTCCTTTTTGGTGGGGTCGTTGCCTGTTTGGGGGATCAGGGTAATGCTGGCTTCATAAAAAGAGTCTGGAAGTTTCCTTCTGCTTCACTTTTTTGAAACAGCTTCAGGAGGATAGGTGTTATTTCCTCTTTGAAAGTTTGGTAGAATTCCCCAAGGAATCCGTCAGGTTTGGGGCTCTTGTTTTTTGAGAGGTTTTTGATCACTGCTTCAATCTTGTTACTAGATATTGGTCTATTCAGGTTGTCAATTTTTTCCTGATTCAGTTTTGGTTTTTTTTAGGTTTCCAGGAATGCGTCCATTTCGTCTATGTTGCTTAACTTATTGGCATATAACTGTTGATAATAATTTCTGATGATTGTTTCTATTTCCTTTGTGTTAGTCGTGATCTCTCCCTTTTCATTCAGAATTTTATTAATTTGGGTCTTCTCTCCTTTCTTTTGGATTAGTTTGGCCAACGGTTTACTGACCTTATTGATTATTTCAAAAAACAGCTTCTAGTTTCGTTGATGCGTTCTATTGTATCTCTAGTTTCTATCTCATTGATCTCTGCTCTGATCTTGATTATTTCCCTTCTCATGTGTGGGGTTGGCTTAATTTGTTTTTGATTCTCCAGTTCTTTAAGGTGTAAAGACAGCTGGTATATTCTGGATTTTTCAGGTTTTTTTTGAGGGAGGCTTGGATGGCTATGTATATCCCCTTAGGACTGCCTTTGCTGTATCCCATAGGTTTTGGACTGAAGTGTCTTCATTCTCATTGGTTTCCATGAATTGTTTAAGTTCTTCTTTGATCTCCTGGTTGATCCAAGCATTCTTAAGCAAGGTGGTCTTTAGCTTCCAGGTGTTTGAGTTCCTTCCAAACTTTTCCTTGTGATAGCTCCAGTTTCAAAGCATTGTGATCTGAGAATATGCAGGGAATAATCTCAGTCTGTTGGTATCAGTTGAGGTCTGATTTGTGACCCAGTATGTGGTCTATTCTGGAGAAAGTTCCATGTGCACTTGAGAAGGATGGGTATTCTGTTGTTTTAGGGTGGAATGTTCTGTATGTATCTCTGAGGTCCTTCTGGTCCAATGTGTCATTCAATGCTCTTATTTCTTTATTGATTTTTCTGCTTGGATGATCTGTCTATTACTGAGAGAGGCATGTTAAGAGTCCCTACTATTAAAGTATTCATAGCAATATGACTATTTATCTTGGTTAACAGTTTTCTTATGTAGTTGGCTGCTCCCATATTGGGGGCATAAATATTTACAATTGTTAGATTTTCTTGGTGGATAGACACTTTAAGAATGATGTAGTGTCCTTCTTTATCTCTGACTACAGTCTGTAGTTTAAAATCTAATTGATCTGATATGAGAATTACTACCCCAGCCTTCTTTTGAGGCCAGTTGGCATGCTACTCCATCCCTTCACTTTCAATCTGGATTTATCCTTAGGTTCAAAATGGGTCTCTTGTAGACAACATATGGATTGATCCTGTCATTTTATCCAATCTGTAACTCTGTGCCATTTTAGGGGGGCGTTTAGGCCATTCACATTGAGAGTGATTATAAAATGCATTTTTAAAGATAAGGTACCTTGATACCTATATTTGGTATTTAGTTATATGATATTAAATATTAGGCTTATCTCATTAAAAGTAAGTAATGAAGGAATTGTTATAAAAATCATAAGGTAACATATAAATTCACACTGATTTTGCAAATTCAAAACACATAATTCCTAATATAACTATTCCTATATTGGGTCTCCATTCTTCCTTGAGAACACTGATTCTCACTAATACAGAGAACAGAAAATTAAGACTATCTCATAATCACTCATTTGCTTTAACCCATATAACACATGCATCAGTTTCAGAACAAAATATTTCCAGTCTTATTGAAACGCAAATGACATATGATATTGTATAAGTTTAAAGTATACAATAGAATAGTTTTTTAATAACAATATTTATAATACCATAACAAATCGTAGTTACTGAAAACAGGTAAATTTGTGTATATTCAATCTCCATTCTCACCTCATCCTTTAATGACAGTACTGTAGCTTCATTGTCAGAGTATGTAACCAATTCTATTACTCTCTCCTTTGTAACCTAGTAAGGGCTCTTTTTATCTTTTTCTGGTAATAACATATTTAATGTTCAGTCTCAGTGTTTCTGTTGATGTCATTCTCTTCTTTTGGTTGCATGAGGCTCAGTCTCTAGGAGATTAACAAATGTCCTAGATATTGTTTCCCTGAGTTCTTATGTGTTGATAACAGCTTTTCTGTGCCCTTTCTACTTGAAGACAGTTTTTGCTAGATATAAAACTCTTGGCTCACGTGGTATTTTCTTGCATACTCCAATTTCCCTGGCATAAAGTAACACTGTCTAAAAGTCTGAGATTCTAACTTTTTAAATTCTTCATGATGTGTTTCATTTGCCTACATGGTTAAAAATATATATTTTTTATATATTTTTAAAGCTTAGTAATGGTAGTTGAGAATGCTTTGATGCTGGTCATTCTGGCTTAATATTCTCAAGTACATGGGGTGCTCTTAGAGTACACAGGGTTTTTTTCCCTGTCTTTTTAAATTTTTTATTGAATTATAGTTTACAGCTTTTTCTTTTTCCTTTTATTTTTTTTCCCAAGACTCTTATATATATGATGGCTCTTCTTTTCCTATCTTTATTATTAATCCTTTTCCTCAAAATTGTTTTATCTGTTTCTTTGCATTGTAAAATATTTTTGTTGTCTTCTCTTTTAAAGCATTAAGTGTTGCGTTCACTTCATAACTCTTAATCGAACCTCAATTTTTAGTATTTTTCTCACATTGTTATCTGGTTCTGTCATCTTATATCTGAGTTTTTCAAAATATTCTGTCTTTAATATATTTTTCTACTTATTTTACTTTGTTTTGTAATAGTACTTAATAGTTTTGAACTATTCAAGTAAAACGCAGTGTTGAATGTTCTAAGAAGATAGGCAAGCTCCATATGGGATGAAAAATGTGGACTGGGGCAGCATCTGATTATTAAGAAATACATGAACTTTGGGGGCACCTGGGTGGCTCAGTGGGTTAAGCCTCTGCCTTCGGCTCAGGTCACGATCTCACAGTCCTGGGATCAAGCCCCACGTCAGGCTCTCTGCTTGACAGGGAGCCTGCTTCGCCCTCCCTCTGCCTGCTTCGCCCTCCCTCTGCCTGCTTCGCCCTCCCTCTGCCTGCTTCGCCCTCCCTCTGCCTGCTTCGCCCTCCCTCTGCCTGCTTCGCCCTCCCTCTGCCTGCTTCGCCCTCCCTCTGCCTGCTTCCCCCTCCCTCTGCCTGCTTCCCCCTCCCTCTGCCTGCTTCCCCCTCCCTCTGCCTGCTTCTCCGCCTACTTGTGATCTTTGTCTGTCAAATAAATAAAATCCTAAAAAAAAGAGAAATACATGAATTTTTACTGTTGTCTAGATACCATATTAAATGCTTTTCAATTATCAAATCCTTTAATCTTTCTAGTTGTCCTGGATAGTAGGTTCAAATATTTTCCCTGTTTTATGGATAGGAAAACAGAGGTTGAGCAACTTGATACAAATCAGATCTAGTAGAGACATCAGGATCTGCACATGTGTTGTACGCTTGCAAATAAAGACCAGGCTTTTATTCAGTGTGAGTATGTAAGGTCAAGAGTAGCAGAAAACATCTCTTTATACTGAGCAAAAAATAAATACATAAATAAATAAATTGAATGTACATAAGTTCCTCTTATCTCAAGCTAGGATTCTTTCCATCAAACTCAGGGTGAACTCCCCCAAATCTAATCACTGTAATTTTAGGAAATAATACAGAATTTAAGAAATCAGGCAATGTCTGAAGTCAGAAAGTAGAAGTACACTTTCAAGTGAGAAATACCAAATACTTGTCTTTCTTTCTCTTCAGACAGTAAGATATTGAATTAATTTGCATGCAGTGCTCATTTACTTACCCTATAAGAGTTTTTGCAAAACCACCAGATTAACACTGAGCAATTAACAATATTCTCCAACTGCCTCAGTTTAAGAAAAAAAATACAGATTTTGACAAATACCTTCTAAAGCAGAATTTCCTTTAAATATCAAACAATATGCTAAATAAAATTTAAACAATACTTTAATAGATATTTAAATTGATTCCGTGTTATGTCATGTTTGCAGTTTTGAGATAACATGATCTCAAAAGGATCATAAATTCAGATTTGAGTAATTGATGCTTTTTGGGGTAAGCATAATTTTTCCACTAAATGTAAAATTACATTAATCTCACACTGGACTTGAGACACTTGCTTTTTTTTTTAAGATTTTATTTATTTATTTGACAGAGATCACAAGTAGGCAGAGAGACAGGCAGAGAGAGAGAGAAGGAAGCAGACTCCCTGCTGAGCAGAGAGCCCAATATGGGGCTCAATCCCAGGACCCCGGGATCATGACCCAAGCAGAAGGCAGAGGCTTTAACCCACTGAGCCACCCAGGCTCCCCTGAGACACTTGTTTTTATGTAAAATACGAATAGGTGAGATTTAAGATACTAGTTGACTACATGCCTTGTCAAAACAGGTGTGCAACTCTTCATTTGGTTTTAACAACTATGTTTGCAAAATTGTTGACTGCAGCTATAGACTGAATTGTATCCCCCCAGATTCATATGTTGAAGCCTTAACTCCGATATAATGATATTTTTTTCAGAATTATTTTTTTAAATTATATATAATTTAAATGTATAAATTATATATAAAATTATATATAATATATATGTATAAATTAACAGTGTTATTAGTTTCAGATGTACAATATAATGATTCAACAGTTCTGTAGATTTCTCAGTACTCATCAAGATAAATACATTCTTAATCCTTTTTATCTGTTTCACCTATCCTTCCACACCCACCATTCCTCTGGCAACTGCCAATGTATTTGTGAGTCTGGTTTTTCTTTTGTTTTGGTTCTTTTTTCCTTGTTCATTTGTTTTATTTCTTGAATTCCACATAGGAGTAAAATCATATAATATTTCTCTTTCTCTTACTGACTTATTTCATTGAGCTTTATATCTGCTAGGTCCATTCATGTTGCAAAAGGCAAGGTTGCATCCTTTTTAATGGCTGAGTAATATTGCATTGTATATATATATACCACATCTTCTTTATCCATTCATCTATCCATGGACAGTTGGGCTTGCTTCCATATCTGGGCTATTTTAAGTAATTCTGCAATAAACATAGGGGTGCATATATCTTTTTAAATTTAAGTTTTTATTTTCTTTGGGTAAATACCCAGTAGTGGAATTACTGGATCATATAGTAATTCTATTTTTAATTTTTTTAGGAACCCCCATACTGTTTTTCACAGTGGCTTCTCTAATTTGCATCCCTGCCAACAGTACAAGAGGTTCCTTTTTCTCTACATTCTGGCTAAACTTGTTATTTCTTGTGTTTTGATTTTAGCCTTTCTAACAGGTGTGGGATGATATTTCATTATGCTTTTGATTTGCATTTCCCCTATGTTTATTGATGATCACTTTTTTTTTTAATGTGTCTATTGGCCATCTGTATGTTGTCTTTGGAGAAATATCTGTTCAGGTCCTCTACCAATTTTTTAATTGCATTTTTTAAATCTCAAGTTGTATAAATTTTTTACGTATTTTGGATATTAACCTCTTACTCAATGTATCATTTGAAAATATCTTCTCTCATTCAGTAGGTTACCTTTTTGTTTGTTGATGGTTTCCTTCAGTGTGCAAAAGCTTTTTATTTTGGTGTAGTCCCAATAGTTTAATTTTTTGTTTTTGTTTGCCTTGCCAAACCAGACATTTCTAGAAAAATGTTTCTATGGCCCAAATCCAGGAAATTACTGCCTATGTTTTCTTTTTTTATTATGTTCAGTTAGCCATCATTAGTTTTTGATGTCATGTTAAATGAATCATTAGTTGCATATAACATCCAGTGCTCATCACCAAACATGCCTATGTTTTCTTCTAGGAATTTTATGGTTTCAGATCTCACATTTAGGTCTGCAATTAATTTTATTTTTGTATGCAATATAAGACATAGCAAGAACATAGCTAGAAGCCAGTAGAGAGCTGTCACTAGAATCTGACTATGGTGGTACTCTGGTCTTGGACTTATAGCTTCAGAACCCTAAGACCATAATTATCCATTTGTTAACCCACCCAATGTATGGTATTTTGCTACAGCAGCCCAAGCTAAGATATCTGCTTTCTAAGAATAATGTCACTTGTAGTTTTGGTAAAAATTCCAATCTTTGTATTATAATTACAGTTTTTCTCTTTTTGCAGATTTTTTGGGATAGACTCTTTTCCATTGTATCATGTTCTGTTTGTGATGAATATATTTGTCATTATTATAATTATTTTGCATTGTTCTTTTACTAGAATTTCAACAATATATTCTATCTTTGCCTGTAAAATCATATCTCAATAACTTTAAAAATATCACCTCATGCTATAGAATTATTTTTAAAGGAAATAGTCTCCTCTGATAATTTCTGAAATTCAGAAATAACTTAGCATTGATTACTTTGGGTTAAATTTCATTCAACCAGAAGTCAAGTAGTTAAATTCATCAAAAAAAATTTTAAAAAAAGGGGGGGGGCAAGCAAGCTGTGGCAATATATTTCATTAGTATATTTAAAAAGAAATTCATTGAAAAAGAAAATCCAACTATTTCAAGGTAATGGTAGACAATATACAACTTTTAAAATGTTTTTCAAAATAAATTTTCATAATTACTTTAAAATATGTATTTTTAGCACATTTCTACTGAATGGAAATTAAAATTTATGCTTAAAATACTTCTTTTGCTATCAGGTTATGTATGCAAATAAATGTTTTATGTTTTACAAATTTGAAAATGTTTATGTAACATAATAACAATATGCCAACTTCCACTTATCTCTGTGCTATAAAAATGGCATTTTCTTCTGGACATATAAAATTAAAATGAAGTCTAACTCTGGAGTAACCCTACATAATTTAGTCCAGTAAAAAATGTATATTGGAAAACCATTGCTTTCTCTATCCCCCTTCTTTGGAAAAGCTCTGATTCTTTGATGGTGAATAGGAGTGAGAAGTTTACTAGTCTTGGAATGAAAATTTATGGATATTGCTTAGTATATTTTTATTTATTTTATTTTATTTTATTAAGATTTTATTTAATTACTGGGGAAAGAAAGACAGAGATAGTGAGAGAGGGCTGGAGTAGAAAGGAGTGGGAGAAGCAGGCTACCAGCTGAGCAGGGAGCCTTATGAGGGACTCAATCCCAGAACCATGGGATCATGCTGAACCGAGGCAGTTGCTTAATGAATTCAACCACCCAGATGCCACTGCTTAGTACATTTTTAACCATATGATAAAACATAGCTCTATTTTACCCATTTTCTGTTAATATTCTTTTCTTATTCCTAGTATTTTCTTACTTCTAATAAAATAGCACATTTTAGAAGTTCACTTGTTTCCCTTTCCTTTTGGAAACACTTAAGTGACAGTTGTTTTTCATTCATTTTAGTTTCCAGTCCACTGGGTCTCTGTGAATTGTGGGATTGATACCTCTCAAGATTGGCTGCTCGCTAGTGTATTAGGAAACGTCTCAATTACTGAGAAGGTATATATAATTCATTTACTCTAAATATCTATAAATAGATATATCTATAATATATCTATAGATATATATGATATATATCTATAGATATAGATATACCTATAATATCTATATCTATAAATAGATATCTATATCTATAAATAGATATAATAGGAAATATGTGTTATAGCACTTATAATTTTTATAATTAAAAAGAAATATAGGGGCTCCTGGGTGGCTCAGTTGTTAAGTGTCTGCCTTTGGCTCAGGTCATGGTCTCAGGGTGCTGGGATGGAGCCCCCTATTGAGCTCCCTGCTCATCTGGGAAGCCTCCATCTCCCTCTCCCACTCTGCCTGCTGGTGTTCCTTCTTTATCTGTGCCTCTCTGTCAAATAAATAAAATCTTTTAAAAAATGTAATATGTACAATGTATCATAACACCTTACTTTAGAAAATATGATCTAAGTGTATTTGATGAGATGCAGCTGACATTTATTTTTTTATTGTAGTAAGAACTTTTAAAATGAGATCTACTTGACAGATTTTTAAATATACAATACAGTATTATTCACTATAAGCACAGTGTTGTACAGCAGATCTCTAGAACTTACTCATTTTGCATAATAGAAATGTTGTACTCTTTGAACATCAAATCTCCATTGCCCCTTCTCCCCAGTCACTGGCAACCTGCATTCTACTCTGTTTTATGAATTTAACAAGTTTAAATACCTCGTATAAGTGGAATCATGCAGTATTTGTCCTTCAGTGGCTGCCTTATTCCACTTGCCATAATCTCTTCCAGGTTCATCCATGTTACTGTAAAATGCAAAATTTCATTTTTTAAGTCTAAATAATATTCCTCTGTGAGTATATAATACATTTTTTGTCCATTCAATCATCAGTGGACATTTATGTTTCCATAGGTTGACTATTGTGAATAATTCTAGAATAAAAAATAGTAGTGCAGATATCTCTTCAAAATCTTGAATTCAATTCTTTTAGGTGTATACCAGAAGTAGGATTACTGGATCATATAGCCGTTCTGTTTTTAATTTATGGAGGAATCTCCATACTGTTTCCCCTAAAAGTCAAACCATTTTCCATTCCTACCAACAGTTGATGGTATTTTGATATGAATTGCATTAAATGTGTAGATTGTTTTAGGTAGCATAGACATTTTCACAATGTTTCTTCTTCTGATCCATGAGCATGGAACATTTTTCCATTTCTTTGTGTCTTCCTCAATTCCTTTCATGAGAACTTTATAGTTTTCTGAGTACAGATTCTTTGCCTCTTTGGTTAGGATTATTCCTAGGTTTCTTATGGCTTGGGGTGTAAATGTAAATGAGATCGACTCCTTGATTTATATTTCTTTTGTCTTGCTGTTGATGTATAGAAATGCAGCTGATTTCTATGAATTGATTTTATATCCTGACACTTTACTGAATTCCTGTATGAGTTCTAGTAGTTTTGGAGTGCAGTCTCTTGGGTTTTCCACATAAAGTATCATATCATTGGGAAAGAATGAGAGTTTGACTTCTTTGCCGATTTGGATGCCTTTTATTTATTTTTCTTGTCTGATTGGTGAGGCTAGGACCTCTAGTACTATGCTGAATAGCAGTAGTGATAGTGGACATCCCTGCCATGCTCCTGACCTTAGGTGAAAAGCTCTCAGTTTTCCCCCATTGAGAATGATATTTGCTGTGGGTTGTTCATAGATGGCTTTGATGATATATATTGAGTTATATATTCTCTATCCCTATACTGTGAAGAGTTTTGATCAAGAAAGGATGCTGTAATTTGTCAAATGCTTTTTCAGCATCTATTGACAGTATCATATGGTTCTTGTTCTTTTATTAATGTACTGTATCACATTGATTGATTTGAGGATGTTTAACCAAACTTGCAGCCCAGGAATAAATCCTACTTGGTCATGGAGAATAACCCTTTTAATGTACTGTTGGATCCTTTTGGCTAGTATTTTGGTGAGAATTTTTACATCTGTGTTCATCAAGGATATTGCTCTATAATTCTCCTTTTTGATTGGGTCTTTGTCTGGTTTTGGGATCAAGGTGATGCTGGCCTCATAAAATGAGGTTGGAAGTTTTCCTTCCATTTCTATTTTTTGGAACAGTTTCAGGAGAATAGGTATCAATTCTTCTTTGAATGTTTGGTAGAATTCTCCTCGGAAGCTGTCTGGCCCTGGGCTCTTGTTTGTTGGGAGATTTTTGATGAGTGCTTCAATCTCCTTACTGGTTATGGGTCTGTTCAGGTTTTCTGCCTCTTTCTGGTTCAGTTTCAGTAGTTTATATGTCTCTAGGAATGCATCCATTTCTTCCAGATTTTAAAATATGCTGGTGTAGAGTTGCTTATAATATGTTCTTATGATTGTTTTTATTTCTTTGGTTTTGGTTCTGACATCTCCTCTTTCATTCATGATTTTATTAATTTGGGTCTTTTCTCTTTTCTTTTTGATAAGTGTGGCCAGGGCTTTATCAATCTTATTAATTCTCTCAAAGAACCAGCTCCTAGTTTCATTGATTTGTTCTACTGTTCTTTTGGTATCTATTTCAATGATTTCTACTCTGATCTTTATTTCTCTCTCTCTCTCTCTCTTTTTTTTTTTTAATTCTTCCTTAATTTCCTGGTTGACCCTTTCATTTGTTAGTAGGATGCTCTTTAGCCTCCATGGATTTGCATTCTTTCCAACTTTCCTCTTGTGGTTGAGTTCTAGTTTCAAAGCATTGTGGTCTGGTCCAAAAATATGCAGGGAATGACTTCAATCTTTTGGTACCAGTTGAGATCTGATTTGTGACCCAGGATGTGATCTATTCTGGAGAATGTTCCATGTGCACTAGAGAAGAATGTGTATTCTGTTGCTTTGGTATGGAATTTCTAAATATATCTGTGATGTCCATCTGGTCCAGTGTGTCATATAAAGCCTTTATTTCCTTGCTGATCTTTTGCTTAGATGATCTGTCCATTTCGGTGAGGGGAGTGTTAAAGTCCCCTACTATTATTGTATTACTGTTGATGTGTTTCTTTGATTTTGTTTTTACTGGTTTACATAGTTGGCTGTTCCCATGTGAGGAGCATAGATATTTAAAATTTTTTTAAATTTTAAAAATGTTTAAATCTTCTTGTTGGACAGACCCTTTAAGTATGATATAGTGTCCTTTGTCATCTCTTATTATAGTCGTTGGCTTAGAATCTAATTTATCTGATATAAGGATTGCCACCCCAGCTTTCTTTTCATGTGCATTAGCATGGTAAATTGTTTTCTATCCCCTCACTTTAAATCTGGAAGTGTCTTTGGGTCTAAAATGAGTTTCTTGCAGACAGCATATCAATGGGTCTTGTTTTTTTAGCCATCCTGATACCCTGTGTCTTTTGATTTGGACATTTGGCCCATTTACATTCAGAGTAACTATTGAAAAACATGAATTTAGTGCCATTGTATCATCTGTAAGGTGACTGTTATTGTATATTGTCTCTGTTCCTTTCTGGTACATTACTTTTAGGCTCTCTCTTCACTTAGATGACCTCTTTCAATATTTCCTGTATGGCTGGCTTGGTGTTTGCAAATTCTTTTAGTTTTTGTTTGTCCTGGAAGGTTTTTATTACTTATTTATTTATTTATTTATTTTCAATGACAGCCTAGCTGGTTATAGTATATTTGGCTGCATATTTTTCTCATTTAGTGCTCTGAATATATCATGCCAGTCCTTTCTGGCATGCCAGGTCTCTGTGGATAGGTCTGCTGCCAATCTAATATTCTACCTTTGCATATTATAGACCTCTTGTCCTGAGCTGCTTTCAGTCACTGAGACTTGTAAGTTTTACCATCAGATAACAGGGTATTGATCTATTTTTATTGATTTTGAGGGGGATCTCTGTGCCTCCTCAATTTTGATGCTTGTTCCCTTTGCCAAATTAGGGAAATTCTCTACTATAAATATATATTTTTTCCAATATACCTTCTGCCCCTCTCCCTCTTTCTTCTTCTGGGATCCTAATTATTCTATTGTTTCATCTTATGGTATCACTTTTCTCTCAAATTCTCTCCTCGTGATCCAGTAGTTGTTTGTCTGTCTTTTTCTCAGCTTCTTTATTCTCCATCATTTGGTCTTCTATATCACTAATTCTGCCTCATTTATCTTGCAGTAAGAGCCTCCATTTTTTATTGTACCTCATTAATACCTTTTTTTGATTTTAGCTTGGTTAGATTTTAGTTCTTTTATTTCTCTAGAAAGGGATCTTTTTCTCCAGAAAGGGATTCTCTAGTATCTTCCATGCTTATTTTAAACCCAGCTAACATCTTGATAATCATCATTCTGAACTCTAGTTCTGACATCTTACTAATGTATGTATTGATTAGGTCCCTAGCCATCAATACTGCCTCTTGTTCTTTTTGTGGTGAGTTTTTCTGCTTTGTCATTCATTCCAGATAATAATAGATAAATGAGAACAAAATACTAAAAGAGTAGTAATGACCCCAGAAATATATACATTAACCAAATCAGAAGGACCCAAAACTGGGGGGACAAGAAAGAAGGACAAAAAGAAGAAGAAGAAGAAAAAAAAATATATATATATATAAAAAGATTGGTGAACACTTGAGTTTGGGTGTATTTTGGTCTGTTAGAAGAAATTACCTCCCAAAATTTTAAAGAAAGAAAAACTTATATATGTACACAAAAATAACTGATGAATATGATGTTAAGGGATGAAGGGATAGAATGTGATTGTAAAGATGAAAATTTAAAAAGTTCCTAAAAAATGAATTGATAAGATAAGAAGTTGGTTGGAAAAAAAAAATGAGGTTAAGAATGTGATCAGGCTGGAGACTAGAACAAAGCCATGTACTAGATTTAGGGTATATTTTGATCTATTAGAAGAAACTGTATCCCAAAATTTTAAAGAAAGAAAAACATATATGTACACAAAAAATAAGTTTAAATACAATGAAGGGATAAAATATGATTATAACAATGAGAATTTAAAGATTTTTTTAAGGTATTGATAAGATAGTTAAAAACATTAAAAGAGGAAAGAGGAAAATTTTTAAAAATAGAATAAAAAATAAAATTAAAAAAAATTAACTTTGAAAGACAAAAGTATCATGGGAAAAAAGCCATGAATGCTATGTATTGCTTTCCCCTAGTTCTGGAGTTCTGCAGTTCTCACTGATTGGTGAATTTGGTCTTGGCTGGATGTTCTTGCTAATCATTTGGGGGCGGGGCCTGTTGCTGTGATTTTCAAATGTCTTTGCCCAAGGCGGAATTGCACTGCCCTTGCCAGGGGCCAGGCTAAGTAATCTACTCGTCTTTGCTCTTGGAAGTTTTGTTCTCTGAATGCTTTCCATACAACTTTGGAGGATAGGAATGAAGACGGTGTCCTCCCTATCTCTGGCCCCATAGGAGCCAAGAGCTCAGGTCCCCACTCCTCAATGCACCCACAAAGTAAAGCAGTCAATCACTCCCATCTCCCTGGTCTCTGGCTGCACTTCATGCTCATCCAGACTGTGACCCAGCATTTCTATCTCTGTTGCACAGCCCCATTTGGAGTCTGCAAATCCCACCAATCCTGTAGTCTGCTCCTTTGCTTCTCCTCCCTGAGGAGGAAGGAGAGGGTCTCCCCAGATCTGCCACTTGTGGGGTTACTGCTCAAAAACAGTGGCCTGTGTCTTGGATCATGGTTTAAGGTAACCCCAAACTGAGAGCCCACTGCTTGGCTCTGTCTCTGCAGCCGGGTTCCCCATACCTGGGAGCTCTGCCAAACAGGCACCCCCAGTCTCTTTGTGACCCCGTGGGTCCTGAGACCACACTGTCTCCACAAGAGCTCCACCCCCCACTTAGCCTCTGGAGCAAAGTCCCTCAGTGAAGCAGACTTCTAAAAGTTCCAATTATGCTCTGCTGCTCTACTACTTGGCAGGAGCCAGAGCCTCCTCCGCAGACAATCTTCCCATATATCACCGCAGATTCACTTCTCTGCACATCCTACTTTCTAGAAAGTGGTTGCTTTTCTGTTCCTAGAATTGCTGTTCTTCTTCTCTTTGATCTCCTGTTGAGTTTGTAGGTGTTCAGAATGGTTTGATAACTATCTAGCTGAACTCCTGGAACCTGATGATATTTACATCTCCTACTCCTCTGCCATCTTGCTCCTCTTGATTTGAATATTTCTTAAATAAAACTTTTTTCTTGCTTTACTGTTCTGATTAGGACTTCCAGTATTCTGTCAAATAGAAGAAGCAAGATTGGGCATCCTTGCTGTGTTCCTGATCTTAAAAGAAAAGCTTTCATTTTTTTTCAATGTTGAGTGTGATGTTTGCTATGGACTTATCAGCTATGGCCTCTATTATTTTGAGGCACACTTATACCCATTTTGTTAGGAGTTTTTTTTTTTTTTTTTAAATTCTGGTATATTTAACATAACAGTGTCATATTAGTTTTAAGTGTACAAAATAGTGGTTCAACAATTCTATATATTACTCAGTGCTCATCAAGATAAAGGTACTCTTAATTCACATCACCTAATCCATCCACCCACCCCTACCTATCCTCTAATAACCATCTGTTTGTTCTCTATAGGTAAGAGTCTGTTTTTTGGTTTGTCTCTCTTTTTTCCCTTTGTTCACTTGTTTTGTTACTTAAATTCCACATGAGTGAAATAATATGATATTTGTCTTTCTCTGACTGACTTATTTTACTTGGAAGTCTACTCTACTTCCAGCTACTTTGTTGCAAATGGCAAGATTTCATTCTTTCTTATGACAGTGTAATATTCCTGTGTGTGTGTGTGTGTGTGTGTGTGTGTGTGTGTGTGTGTGTATGCCACTATCCAGTTATCCATCAATGGATAATTGGTCTACTTCCATAATTTTGATATTGCAAATAATGCTACAATAAACACAGGGGTGCATATATCCTTTTGAATTTGTGCTTTCATAGTCTTTGGGTATATACCCAATAGTATGATTACTGGGTCATATGGTAATTCTGTTTTTAATTTTTTGAGAAACCTTTGCATTATTTTCCAGATTGGCTTCACCAGTTTGCATTGCCAACAACAGTGCATGAGGGTTCCTTTTGCTTCACATCCTTACCAACATTTGCAGTTTCTCGTGTTTTTTATTTTAGCAATTCTGACAGGTGTGAAGTGATATCTCATTGTGGTTTTGACTTGCATTTCCCTGATGGTGAGTGATGTTGAGCATCTTTTCATGTGTCTATTTGCCATTTGTATGTCTTCTTTGGACAAATATTCTGTTCATGTCTTCTACCCATTTTAATTAGATTATTTGTATTTCTGGTTTTGTGGAAGTTCCAGATTTCAAGTTCTACTAAAAAGCTATAATAATCAAAATGGTATGTCACTGGCACAAAAATAGACACATAAATCAATGGAACAGGATAGAAATCCCAGAAACAAACCCATGATGCTATGGTCAATTAATATTTGACAAAAGAGGCAAGGATATGCAACAGGAAAAAGTCTCTCCAGCAAATGGTTTTGGAAAAACTGGACATCTACATGCAACTACTTTGTTACACCATACACAAAAATAAACTCAAAATGGATTAAGGACCTAAATATGAGACCTGAAATCAGAAAGATCCTAGAAGAGGGCACAGGTTGTAATTTCTATGACATCAGCTATAACATTTTTCTAGATATGTCTTCTGAGGCAAAGGAAATAAAAGCAAAAATCAAATATTTGGACTACACCATAATAAAAAGCTTCTACTTATCTAAAAGATATCTACTTATCTAAAAGATAACCTATCAAATGATAGAAGCTATTTGCAAATGAGAATTCAGTAAAGGGTTAATATCCAAAAATATGAAGAACTTATAAAACAAAACATACACTCAAATGATCCACATATATAATGGGGTGCCTGGGTGGCTCAGTCAGTTAAGTGTCTGCCTTTGCATGATCCTGGGGTCCTGAGATCAAGTACCATGTCAGCAGACTCCCTACTGAGCAGGGAGTCTGCTTCTCCCTCTCCCCCTGCCTCTCCCCCTGCTTGCATTCTCACTCTCAAGTAAACAAATAAAAAATCGTTAAAAAGAGTTTTTATAATGACAAGTTGATGAATATTGCAAATGTTTTTTCTGCATTTATTGAGAGAATCATTTGATTTTTGTCCTTTATTCTGTTAATGTGTTATATCACACTAATTTATGCTGAACCGTTAAGCTAAATCCCAGTTGGTCATGGTGTATGGTCCTTCTAACGTGCTGTTGAACTTGGTTTGCCAGTATTTCGTTGAGGATATTTACATCTACATTTATTAGAGATATTGTCAAGAATGAATGAATGAACCAATGAACCAATAAACAAATAATCTCCCTTATATAATCTCTTTCTTTGGCTCTCATATCAGGTTAATGTTAACCTCATAAAAGGTGTTTGGGAATATTTCCATTTTCAATTTTTTTTCAAGAGCCAGAAAATAGTTGCTTTAATATTTCAAAATTTTGGTAGAATTCTTTGAAAGTTTGGTAGAATTCATCATTGCAGCCTCGTAGTTCTGGCTTTGTTGGAAGTTTATGATTACCCTTTCAATCTCCATTTCAATTACCTGTTCATATTTTCAGTTTCTTTATGATTTAGTTTTTGTATGTTATATGTTTCTGGTAGTATATCCATTTCTTCTAGGTTATCTAGTTTGTTGGGGTAAAGTTAGCCACAGTCATCTCTTATGATCTTTTTTATTTATGTGGCATTAGCTGTAATTTCTCTTATTTCTGATCTTACTTGAGGCTTCTCTCTCTTCTTAGTCTACTTTAAGGATTTGTCAATTTGTTTACATTTATAACTCAATTTCTTTGATTTTTAAATTTTTTAAATCATTACTTCTACTCTAACCTTTGTTATTTCCTTCCTTCTATAAACTTCTGCCTTAATTTGTGTTTTTCCTAGTTCCAAGAGGTATAAAATTAGGCAGCTTGAGATCTTTCTTCTTTAATGTAAGTATTTATTGCTATCATCCTGCCTCTTGTTACTGCTTTTGCAGCATTCCATGTTTTGGTACATTTTGTTCTCCTTTTCATTTGTTTTCGGATATATTCTAATTTCCCTTTGACTCTTTTAGCCACTGGTTGTTTGAATTTGTTAATTTCTATATATTTGTGATAATTTTCCAGGTTTCTTCCCTTATTGATTTATAGTTTCATTTCATTTGCTCAAAAAAAGATACTTGGAATGATTTCAACTTTCTTAAATTTGTTAAGACTTGTTTTAGTTGTGACTAAAATATCCCATGTACACTTGAGAAAAATGTATATTCTGCTGTTATTGGGTAGAATACATCTCTATTGTATTCTATATTAGGTCTATAAGACTGTTCAACTCCGCTGTTTATTGATTTTCTGTATGGACAATCTATCCCTTTGGAAAGAGAGGTATTGAAGTCTCCTATTTGTTTATATTTCTCCTTTCAGATCAGTATGTTTAATTATTTACATTCTTTGGTTTTGGGTACATATATATATTTATACTTTTTAGATGTTCCTGATGAACTGATCCTTTTATCATTCTACAATAACCACCATTTTCTTCTGTGACAGTTTTGACTTAGTCTATTTTGTCCAATAAAAATATTAGCCACATCTGATCTCTTTTGGTTACCATTTGCATGAGATATCTTTTTTTAAATTTGTTTTGTTACTCACCATACAGTACATCATTAGTTTTTGATGTAGTGTTGCATGAGATATCTTTTTCCATACCTTCACTTCAGACTGTGTGTGTCCTTAAGTCTAAAATGAGTCTCTGGTATTAAACGTAGAGTTTGATACTGCTTTTGTATCTGTTTTGTATTCAAACCACTCTGGCTTTGGGGGAGTTTAATCCATTTAGGCCTAAAGTAATTATTATTAGGTAAGAGCTTATTATTAAAACCCTATTCTCTGCCTGTCTTGTCATTCTTTTTTCCCATTCTTCCCACTCTTTCCTTGTATTTTATTGATTTTTTTAATTGATTCCTTTCTGTGTGTGTGTGTGTGTGTGTGTGTGTGTGTGTAACTCATGTAGGTATGTTCTTGTGGATACCATGAAGCTTTTATAAACGATCTCAGAATAGTCTATTTTAAACTGGTAAGAACTCACAAAAACTACACTTTTATTTCTCCCTGACATCATTTTGTTATTGATGTCATAATTTACACCTTTATATATTATGCATCCATTAACATTTTTTATACTTCTACTTATTCATAATACTTTAACTTTTATACTAGGATTAAAAGTGACTTATAAATCACCATTAGAGCATAACAGTATTATGTATTTTTCTATATATTTACATTTACCAGTGAGTTTTTTACTTGCATATACTGTAGTGTTACTGTTTAGTATGTTTTCATTTCAACCAAAAGAACTTTCAAGAATTTCTCATAAAACAGGTTTAGAGATGATAAACTCCCTCAGCTTTTGTTTGAGAAATTCTTTATATCTTCTTCATATTTGGAGGTTTGCTCCATATAGTTTTCTAAGTTGGCAATTTTTTTCTTTTATTACTTCAAATATATCCTGCTGCTCCCTGCTGGCCTGCAAGATTTCTGTTAATAAACTAACTGATGGCTTTTTGATAGGAGTACACTTGTACATGAGGAGTTGCTTTTTCTTTTGCTGTTTGCAAAATTCTCTTTGTCCTTGACCTTTAAAAAATGTGATTACAGTGTGTCTCAGTGTAGACTTCTTTAGGTGCATGCTATTTGGAGTTCTTTGAGATTAATGGATCTGGATATTCTTTTCCCTTCCTGGGTTTGGGAAGTTTTCAGCCACTATTTCTCTAAGTATTCTTTCTACCCCTTTCCTTTCTCTTCTTTTTCACATATTATCATACTTCATGTATTAGTTCATTTGATGGTGTTCTGTAAGCCCCTTAGGCTTTCTTTGCTGTTGTTCTTTTTTTTTTTTTTTTCTTTCTTTCTTTTTGTTTCTCTGACTAGAAAATTCCAATCCTGTTTCTTCAGGTTTATTTCTTCATCATTCTGCTTGATCAAGTCTGCTACTGAAACCTTCAATTGAATTTTTTAGTTTAGTTATTGTGTTCTTTGGCTCCAGGGTTTCTGTTGATCCTCTTTATAACTTCAACTTCTTATTTTATAGGGTCTTTCGCCTTTTATGTATTGCTCTCATGATGTCATTTAGTTGTCTGTATTCTCTTATAACTTACTGAGCTACTTTAGATGATTATTTTGAGAGTTTTTGTTTTGTTTTGTTTTCTGTCAGGAAATCCATAGATCTCCATTTATATAGGGCTGGGTACTACAGATTAATTTTTTCCTTTGATTTTTGTCATGTTTCCATGATTTTTCATGTTCCTTGTAGCTCTGCTTTATTTTGGAAAAAAAAAAATATTCACCTTTGCCAGTCTTTATGAATTGGCTTTGACAGAGAAAGACTTTCACGAATTGGCTCAGCTAGTGATTCTGAAAGTTTCTCAAATACCAAAACACCCACTCTTTTTCTTTTGTTCCTTGATCTCCCTACCAAACTTTGGTAATTCTAGCAGTGTTTCATGTGAAGTAAGACTAACCAGTCCCTGGGGAAATGCACCAAAAAGCCATACTATATTTGATTGATGTTTCACTTTTACCCTCTAACCCTGCTTCTCCTGTAATTATAAGCTAAGAATATCTCTCTCAGTATTGAGTTGTACCAACCTGAAGTAGGAGCTGAGGTGGGTAAAATGAAATTCTCCTTCTTATATATTTCAGTGTGACTATTCTCAGTTTTATGCTCATCTGGGGTTTATAACCTCTTACAGGATTCTGGGCTTCTCCTAAAGGTTTTTTGATCTGTATGTCAATGTTAAACTGGTAATTTTGTGAAGAAACAAAGGCTGGGATTTCCTACTCTGCCGTCATGCTGACATTACTCTCCATAACTGAAAATTGACAGTCCTATAATGTAATTTTGTAATGAGAATGTCTTCATTTTGTTTTTGATATAAAAAACATGAAAAGTAAAGAAAAATAAGTTAGCACTATTTTTTTAAAGTAAACTCTACACAAAACATGAGTCTTGAACTCATGACTCCAAGATCAAGAATCCTGTGCTATCCCAAATGAGCACCAACCAGGTGCCCCTAGGTTAGGTTAGAACTATTGATAGGAAAACCTGAGCTAATAATTTTCTGACCAAATACAATATTTTGCTACACAGAAATAAATTGTCACTGATAATTCTTTTCACAGTAGAGTTGAACTCAACCCACTTTTATGTTACATTTAATGTATCTTATAAGCTCATTCTTTATTGGAAGTAATTTATAGTGAATTATATTTTTATTAATTTCAAAAAAATATTTAGAACAAAAACATGAACTTAGTACTTCATTATATGTTTGTGTTTTTTTTTTCTTTTTTTTTTTTTTTTTAAAGATTTTATTTTATTTATTCATTCGACAGACAGAGATCACAAGTAGGCAGAGAGGCAGGCAGAGAGGGAGAGAGGAGGAAGCAGGCTTCCCACCAAGCAGGGAGCCCGATGTGGGGCTCGATCCCAGAACCCTGAGATCATGACCTGAGCCGAAGGCAGAGGCTTTAAACCACTGAGCCACCCAGGCGCCCCATGTTTGTGTTTTTGAAAAAAAAAAGTTACCATTATATTTTTAAATTATGAATTTGTGTTATCATGTTTCCAGAAAACTTGTCTTAACTGTATTATATCCTAAGAGGTAGCCATTGATGTTTTTGATTTGGCCAAATTTGCAACTAACTAAATTTTCAAACACATGAACCCACACTTACATGCACACTCAACAATATAAGTAATAATGTATATGGTATGCCAAACAAATCTTATTTAATGTCACATATTTTATTTATCTTTATATTCTTGGAAGAGATCTACCTTTTTAAAATGAATTTTAATATTAATGATATCTGATATATTATTAAATGAATCAACTATTTATTTTCAACTTACTTAATTACCATGGAAGTTACCATGAAAAATATTAACTAAAAAACATTATCCAATTATAAAATTACATACCAGTAGATTGTCATTTTCTCTTTTATCACAGTGTGAAAAATGGAGGTAATTGCCTAAAACAACATAATATAAACTAAAGGATAAAATTGTAGTAAATAGCAAAAACCTAAGCTACAAAGTAAATGTTTTAGTCTGGGCTCAGTCAGGGCTAAGTCAGAGAAGCAGAACATTTTGAGTGTTAAGAATTATCTTTATTTACTGCAAGAAATAATTGTGGGGGGAGATAGAGGAGTAAAATATTTTGAGGGAGAGAAGGGAAGTCACAGAAGGAAAAAATAAACTAGTCCTCTGAAGCAGGCAAACAAGTTAGAACCATACATATCAAGTAGCAAAATTGGGGAAAGGATGGCACAAACAGCCCAAAATTGGAAAGAAAGCCAGATGTAGAAAGAAAAGTGAGGATAAGGTGAAACACCGAGCAATTTTACAACTCCCTTCATTGTATTTGGTCCTGAAAATCTTCAGGAGTAATGACTACTGCTTGTAATGACTACTGCTTCATTACAAGATTTTTCAAATCTCGTACAAGTGCTTCTTCTGGTCGAAGAAGAAAAGATCAAGAAAGATCAAGAAAAGCAGACTCTGGGAAAAGTAGTTCAAAGATGTTTCCAGCACAAAAACTCAGCTACTATCATTTTTAAGTGAATGAATTGATTGTAAATCTAAATCTACTAATGACCCTACTTAAAATGAGTTATTTACAAATAACTTCAGGTATGAGTTTAAGAAACCTCAGGGTTGTATTATCTACTCTAGAATCATAGATTTTCTTTACAATACACTTTTTTTTTTCCTCCTAAAATACAGGAAACAAGTAAAATATTGGGCTCATGGCAAAGTTTGAAAGATTACCAAAATATACATTTTGTTAAATTTTTACAGTTTATTATATTGTTTGACTTTGTTAACATTTAAGTAGAACCCCAGGGTATCAGTTGGAGCAGTAGTTCAATAAGATATCACAGAAAGAAATAAAATAGTTTATTATTCACTAGTTCTGGAGAAGGTACATGGCATGCTGCCTCAAGGGGCCATGTAGGGAAGTCAGGAAAGGGTACAGACAGAGACCACAGCAGGATCTGGGGCATGTGCCTCTATCACGATCTATTTGGGATTGCTGGGGAAGACTGGATTGGTCAATTCAAACCAAATGGAACAGGTTCATGAAATTTTGTGGGGGATTTATTTGAGGGATGTTCAAGGGAAAGGCCCTGGGAGGTGGGGGAGACTATTACAAAGGCCACTGGGGGACGCTATCACAAGGGCCATTGACGAATCACATCAGGAATTTATATTCATTTGTGACTGGGTAGTTGTCTAGGGCAGGGACTCATGGGAGGGACTAAAGTCCATTCAAGGCCACTTGGCCACAAAAAATAGATGTGGAGGCAGCAATATTATGGAATAGTTTGTCTAAATTCTGAACAATTCATCCTGTGAGTCCTTGGCATCAGGAATAAGATTGATTGTGTAGCACAAATGGTAAAGAACATAAATATTGTTTCCCAAAGCTATTGTAAAGTACATTTAAGGCAAAAATAGAGAGGCTTATGATGAATAGACTTGCTACTGTTTGAAATCCCATTCTTAGCCATTGCTCCCAGGTGAATGGTTATAGCCCTGAGAACAGATCCAGGACCTCAGAGGATGAGACTTTGTTGAAACATTTTAGCTATTATATATGAGCTATGTACTTTATGGGACCTCTTCTGGAAGTTGGCCTGTACCTGTCCTGAGCTGTCAGTGTACATGCAGCAAGAGGTGCTCTGTATAGAACAGATTCCATCCTGTTCAGCAAACAGGAATCTAATGCCGGTCATTTATCTGCCACCGTTTGATTTGTGCTAGTGAGTCATGTTGCATGAGATTCAGTGTGGTGTAGTGTCTGCATGTGATTGGTTAGGATGGCTGATAACTGTTGGATTTCAAAATTTGATTCCTAATTCTCTATTATTCCTCCATGGATTTGATTTTGACAAACTTTACTGGAAACAACTGTGGTGGGTGTGCCCAGTGACCAGACTAGTAGATAGCTGTTTCCCTCTCCAGCGTGTCCCAGCCTCACTGGGATTAGAGTCAGCCTCCACTAGCCCAATGGCAGCAGGATCATTAAGGCTGGCACCTGAACCCCAAGAGCGTTTGGCGTGTTGGTACACTGTGGTGCTGAGCAGCATCCAGGGTGCTTCTAAGGGTGTCTTGCATTTAGTGAGGAGCTTGTCAGCTTCCTTGGGCATTTTAAGTGGTGCAGGTGCCGGGTGCTCAGGCCATTCGTATTGGGCCACTAGATCTTATTTCACACTACCATGTGGCAGAGGGTAGGGGAATGAAATGTGATAGTAACAGTGAGGTATGAGATGACAGAGAAGGCAGGCCCCAGACACAGTTGCCTTTGTGAGGGGCTGTGTCCTCGCAAGTGAGGATGTTCCAACGGTACTGATTAGGACTCAAAATCCCGGTACTAACCACAAACAGAGCGGTCAGGGAAGGGGAGTCTCCATCTTCTTCTAAGGGCTCTGCCTGACACCGTTATTTGGTAGCCCATAATTGGGCAGGGTTGCCACTCACAGGTCCTGGAGGAGATATGCCTGGTATGCTTTGAGGGGTCACATAGTGGGGGGAGGGTGTCTAGGCAGAACACAGGCAGAAAGCACAGCAGAACCTAGAGCACATGCTTTTATTAGAGTCCTCATGTGGAGTGTTTGGAGTTTCCAGGCTAAGGCGAATTGGTTAACTCAAACCAAAAAGTATGGGGTTTTAGTAAGTTTCTCCAGGGTCTTATCTAAGGGTTGCACAAAGGGCCATAAGAGGTAGGGAGACTGTTTACCATGAGGCCATTGTGGGGGGGTTACATCAGGACTTATCAGCATTTATCTTTGACTCTCTGGGCTGTTAACTAGGGTACATATTTGCATGAGGGACTAGTGTCAGTTTAAGGCCCCAGCAAGCCACACACAGGATGCCGAGCCAACACCATGGGGAAGCTTAACTAACCTTTCAAGATATTTTAAAAGCATAAGCTTAACATAGCCACATTATGTGAACTTTGGACAATCATCCAAGTCTTCACAGTCCAAATATTTGAAGTCATTTTTTTTTGCTTTATTCTACTTTTTAAATATGCATTTTACATAATTTACAGTAATGCTCTGTGTATTTTGTGTTTTTCACTCTAATGTGTACATGGAATTTTCATTTAATCACTTCTCTGTTCTCTACTCACTCTCAAAGTGATCTCGTCTAGCCCTGTGTCCTTAAACACACCTACATTAAATATTATATATACAACTGTGATTTCTCTCATGACCTTTACTTATGTATACAAATACCTATTTGACATCTTCATTTGGATATCTGATAAGCCTCTCAAAGTGAGCATGTCTAAAACAAACCTGTTGTTCTTGCCTAACCTTGAACCTGATCTTTCTAATCTCACCTATTTAAATAGTTTAAGGACTTACCCAGGCAAAAATCTATTTATCTATAAATTCTATTTTTTTGCAGCCTATATCCAATACATTAACAAGGCTCATTGTCTCCACTAACGTATATCCCATATGAGACATTTTCATCGCTGCCACTGCAGCCCAAACCACCAACATCTTAACCAAAATATGACAAAGTTTCCTAAAAGAGGTCCCTGCTTCCAGTTCTCCTCTCCTATATATAGTATTCTACATTGTAGGCACTCGAGTGACTTTTAAAAATGCTAACAAGATTACGTCTTCTTTCTTGCTCAAAACCATCTAAAATATCCCCAGAAAAGAAATCAAACACTTCCGCAATTCAAGTGTCCAGACATTATTTGATACCCTTACCTATATCTCTTACCTTGTCTATAGTACTCTGCCTTTTTCACTCTGATTACCACACTGGCCACTAAAGAGAACCTCTTACTGTTTCACGGCTTTAGAACATTCTCCCAATGACTGACTACACCTCTTAAATTCATTTAGGTCTCTGCTCAAATTTAGCCACTTGTATTGACCTGTTCTGACTATCTAAATAATTTTTCCCTTGCCTCCTCACCCCGATTTTAGTGCCTTTCTTTATTTGTTTTTGTACATTACTACCTACCATTATACTTATTTATCTGTTTGTTTGCTTATTAGCTGACTCTCAACTGGTGTGTGCTTTTTGATGACATGAAATTTTCCTACCATGTTAACAACGATATTGCCAGCTTCAAACAATCTTTGTGCTATAGAAGGTACTCGATAAATGTATATTAAATTAATGAATACATGCAGGCATTATGTATAGCAGAGTCACCAGGTTGTTTTATAAATAATATAGTTTTAGAAAGCCATATGACCATAAACAATGAAACTTGGAACACTGCATCAAAAACTAATGATGTATTCTATGGTGACTAACATAACACAATTAAAAAAAAAGCCACATGGCATATTTAAAAAACCTTTGATTCAGGAAAAAGTTAAAGTTACATATGAAAACTAGAATAATTTGGTGGCATTTGTGATTTCAATGTGACAGAATGAGCATTATTGCACTTAGGCTTTTGAACCTCTGAAAATGCACCATATTAAGCAAAATAGTCCCAGTTTATTTTCACCAGGGAGAAGAAACATGAAATAATTCTTACCAAAACAACAGGACAGCAAAAATTTCCATAAACTCTCCCCAGCAACCAGATTCCTACAAAGTCTGTTTAAGTGATATTGATGCCAAAAGACATTTCAGAAGGAGTTACGACTACCTGAAGCAAATACCTGCTGATTAATCTCAGTAGCTTACATCATACATAATATTTTATTTTCTTAAATCAACAACAAAAATATTTTGCATACAGCTTAACTGTTTTAGTCCATGTTCAAGATAAAAGTATATATAGCTTATAACTTTGTTTGTTGTGTATATTGGTGATTTCTTTTATAACACACACTTAGAGTCCTTGTCAGCTCTTGAAAAGAAGAAAAACATGAAGGGAAATCTGCATAAAGGGAAAATCTGAAGACAAATTTTTTCTCTTAATTTTTCTTTTTATTAGCCCATCCTTTTCTATACTTATGGTTATTTGCATGGAATCTATAATTACTCAATATTGCTGCCATTTTTATAGAACAAAGAATTGGATTTTTTTAAATATGAATTATTATGATATCCCAGAGGAAGTAGAACCTATCGCTATCAGTTCAGAATCAGAAATAACATCAATAAATGGACAAAATTAAGCCTAAAATAAACAGAACATAGAAGCACATTATATCTTAGTGTGTTACATTAAAGCAAAGAGATAAGCAAAACATTAAGTGATTACATATTAAAACTGAATAGTTCACTGGGTGATAGACAATACATAGGACATGTACAGAAATATAAACTGGTTAGAAAGGCTTTTCCATTTTTGGAGTGTTTAAATGGCTTTGCTTCCAACTTTAATTTTTTTTTTTTCTTGCAGGCAGTAAGATCAGGTAGAAACAGGAAAAGAGGTAGATCATAAAGGAAAGTTTGAGTGGAAGCCAGAATATAGAATCCTCAGGGTGCCCGAGGCTGAGTGCCAAATTAGGGCAAAGAGCGATGACTTTAAGGGCAGGTGCTTATGCATTCTAAATTTTAAGGAATATTTTGGTATATCATAAAATGGTCAAAAAACTTCAAATCCTCTTTGTTATCATCTGATGAAATTATAACCCCAATGCTCATTGTGTTAGACTGCTTTTAATATTTTATTTAAAACTAAAAACGAAACATTGGGCTTTATATGTCATACCTGTTTCATAAATCTCTAGGTGGAATACTAACTGAAGAATCAAAAAGACACACTAAGATTTGCTTTATGTTCTTTAGCTTTAATTCAAATAAAATATAGAAACTATCACTCAGATGAAAATTAGATTGCTATTTGAAGCAAGAGACAGACACAATGGTGTAGAGTCAATGAATCATGTAGGTCAGTTAATTTCACGTTCTATTTCTCTGTCTTATTATGATAAGTAGTGGGTTGTTGTGTAGGTATAGTGTTTTGTTTTGATTTCAGTACCATTCAAAAAATATACTTGAATACCTATAGTCTTTGAAGTTATTTTAGAGCATGGATGCTTTTTTTGATAGTAAAATTGATTTATGGAATATATTTACAAATACTCTTAAAAATATCTTATTGTATATTATCTTGGCTATTATAGAGCTTGACTATTATTTTTTTAAAGATTTTATTTATTTATTTGACAGAGAGAGGGAGAGATCACAAGTAGGCAGAGCAGCAGGCAGAGAGAGAGGGGGGAAGCAGGCTCCCTGCTGAGCAGAGAGCCTGATGTGGGGCTCGATCTCAGGACCCTGAGATCATGACCTGAGCCGAAGGCAGAGACTTTAACCCATTGAGCCAACCAGGCACCCCGAGCTTGACTCTTTAAATAAAATATCAACTCAGGTTTTACCATATGCATTTGGCACACTGTTTTCTATCTTGATTAATAAAATTATAATTATTATGCTGATGTTGAAGCCATTAAAATAAACCATACTTATTAATTTTCTAATACTGTGTAACAGAATACCACAAAATCCATATTAAAACATCATTTAAATTCCCATATTCATAGCGGCACTATTCACAATAGCCGAGAGGTGGAAGCAGTTTGTGTTCATAAAGGGATAAATGGATAAACAAAATGTGGTGTATACACACCATGGAATATATTCAGCCTTAAAAAGAAAAATTAAGTCACATGCTATGGCATGGATGAATCTTGAGAAAATTATGCTAAGTGAAATAAGTCACAAAAAGACAAATACTGCATGATTCAACTTATATGAGGTATCTAGAGTAGTCAATTCATAGAAATAGAAAGTAGAATGTTTGTGGCCAAGAGCTGAGGGGTGGGAAGAAAGTGGGGAGCTATTATTTCATGGGAATAGAGTGTCAGTTTTACAAGGTAAAACAAGTTCTGGAGATCAGTTGCACAATTTAACATTATTGAATTTAACATGTATATTTAATACTATTGAAGCATACAGTTAAACGTAGATAAGATAGTAAATTTTGTACTACCATATTAAAAAATAATTTGGGGGAAAAAACCCTACATTCTTCCCTTTTGGAAAGCCACTGACTCTCAATAAGGGTGGAGCAATTGATTATGCTTAATAATCTTTCACTTTAGGGGCACTTGCGAGGCTCAGTCAGTTAAGCGGCTGCCTTCCGCTCTGGTCATGACCCCAGGAATTCTGGAATAGAGCCCCACATCAGGCTCTCTGCTCAGTGGGGAGCCTGCTCTCCCTCTCCCTGTACCCCTCCCCCTGCTTGTGTGTGCACACTCTCTCTCTCTCGCTCATAAATAATCTTTTAAGAAATAATAATCTTTTACTTTATCCTCTTATTGCTTCCATAGTGACATTTAAGAACAGGAGAAACAAAAATTGGAAGCCATATATAAAGAGCAATAAAGAGTAATGGATTTGATCTCATGAAACTTGCATACTAGATTATGTCATATAACATGAAAAGCTAGAAATCTAAAAAATTTAAAAAGAAATCTAAAAAACAGGCATTTCAAAGAAATATTTAAGCTTCCACTAAGAGAAATTCAAAGTGAAATGAAGTATCAGATTTCACTCCTATTAGCAAAAATTACAAGATTGCTAACTTCAAATATTGGTGAGGGTATGTGAGGAGACAGCACAAGCTACTGCTGGAAATGTGAGCAAGTGAATTACTTTGTAAGGCAATTTTGCAGTTATCTGTTATAGTTTTAAATATACTTTGATCCAGCAATTTCAATTCAATTCTATCCAAAAGAAATATTGTTATGTATGCCCTAAATCTACTTAATGATATTAATTGCCAAAATGTTTAGAACGAGAAAAATCTATATAAAATAGAATTCCATCAGCTGGGGGTAGGGTGGGGAGTAGAGAGGAGGTGTAGTTAAATAAACTATAGAACATTCTCTTTCTGTGAAATACTATGCTACCATTAAAATAAATGAGGTAGATCTCCATATACAGACATGGAGAGATCTATCTCTGTGGCACTTTGGTGAAAAGTGAAATAGCTTTTGGTTGGATCCATTTGTTTTGTTAATGTATATATGATTACATAGACGTGCACATAAGTTGGTAGAACAGATGGACTTCAGCCTGCTTTACTTTTCATGGAGGTAACTAGGTGTTAAGGTTTTGATAAAGGAAGACTTTCAAACTTCCATCCATATACTTTTCTATTATTCAATAGGGACATTAGTTTTCTGTTGTTTTACCTATTATTTCCATGCAAAAAAATAAATCATAATAATTACGTTTAGAAGTCATTATTATCTCAGTTCTTTTTCTAGAGATATTATTTATTAGAGAGAGTGAGCAGGAGGGAGAGGGAGACAGAATCTGAAGCAGACTCCATGCTGAGCTCAGAGCTATTACACAAGAAATTTAATTTCTTGGTTACTTTTATAAAGGATAGAGACAAGCAGAATATTCTGTTAAAACTACACAAAAAACATAGGTAATGTCTTAATTTCAGGTTGTTTGCATATACAAGATGCTCATACATAAGCACAAATATCAATAATGTTCTTTGAAATATGATTCTCATAGGAGAAATAATAGTTTTGAATGGATAGTTAGAGGTATTTAGGATATTTTGTCAACTTTCCTTGTTGAGGTTAGCTAAATCATTTTCTAGATATATGATCTCTTTCCTTCTTCAGGGTTCTTTTAAGAGTCTTGACTTGGAAGTATAGCACATAATATGATGAGCACTGGGTGTTATATGCAACTGATAAATTATTGAACACTAATCTGAAACTAATGATGCACTATATGTTGACTATTTGAACTTAAATTTAAAAAAAAGAATCATTGACGTGGAAAATGACCTCTTTATTATTTTTTAATTTAATTTTACTTTATTTTTTCAGTGTTTCAAGATTCATTGTTTATGCACCACACCCAGTGCTCCATGCAATACATGCCCTCCTTAATACCCACCACCAGGCATACCCATCACCCTACCCTCCTCCCTTCCAAAACCATCAGTTTGTTTCTCAGAGTCCACAGTCTCATGCTTCATCTCCCCCTCTGATTTACCCCAATTCACTTTTCCTTTCCTTCTCCTAATGTCCTCTGTGTTATTTCTTATGCTCCACAAGTAAGTGAAACCATATGATAATTGAGTTTCTCTGCTTGACTTATTTCACTCAGCGTAATCTCCTCCAGACCCGTCCATGTTGGTACAAAAGTTGGGTCTTCATCCTTTCTGATGGAGGTGGAACATTCCATTGTATTTATCGACCATATCTTCTTTATCCACTCGTCTGTTGAAGGCATCTTGGCTCTTTCCAAAATGACCTCTTTAAAATGTTGTTCTTGGGTGTCATAACTTACATGAAATGTCATTATTGCATTCAAACATTATAAGATTTTATCTGAATAAATTATGTTAATGTTTTAACAGATACTAATGTTAAAATTATATGAAGCAAAATCTTAAATATTTGACAATTGTAATTAAAAATAATAAAGCAGTACACATTTTATATCTTCATATGGAACCTTTCACCACACATAAAATCCAGAACATAGGATGACAAACCCCAATGCACTATCACCTGCTTCACCAAGTATCAACTCATGACCAGTATTATCCCTTGATTATTATGAAGTAAATTCTTAATATCTGTATCATTTAATTGGCAGAAATTTAAAAGGTAATAATAGCAAAAATGTGCTAAAAATGCAGGAAATTTTTTAATGATGTTTTCTACATGCAAAGAGTATAATAAATAAGTACAAAAATATTCAGGAAAAATAACTCACTCAATCACTGTTAATATACCTTGTATATCATTAGGTAAATTTTCTTTGCAAATAAAACTCATTATTATATACTTCTATCTACAGCTATCTCTCTATCTTCAGTATTTACACAATAGAAATATGTGGGACCCTCTATTATCATTTTTTTTCCATTAAACATTTCAGTTATCTACTATTGTATAACAATCCACTCCAACACTCAGTGTCTTAAAAACATTGTTATTTATTATCTCTAATTTTGTAAGTTGGCGGCACAGTTCTATTGGTTTTTCCTGAGGCATTTCATGCATCTGTATCCAGTGGCCCAGATACATCTGGGGTCATCCAACTTTGTCAATAAAAGGCCACAGAGTTTCTATCCTAACTATCCAATTCTGTTGTGTTAGCATGAAAACAGACATAGTAAATAAACAAATTAACTTTTTGAGTTCCAATAATTTATTATTATTATTATTATTTATAAATTTATTTATTTATATTTATTTACAAACACAGGTTGTTGTATTTTGCATGGCCTAATAGAACTGTGAAGATATTGGAAACTTTTAAGAATAATATACAATAATGGGGTGCCTGGCAGGCTCAGTTGGCTAAGCATCTGCCTTTAGCTCAGGCCGTGATCCCGGGGTCTGATATGGAGACCCACTTCTGGATCCCTGCTCACTGGGGGGTCTGCTTCTCCCTCTCCCTCCAACCTACCCCTTGCTTATGATCTCATGCATTCTCTCTCTCGTGAATAAATTAAAAAAATTAATTTATTAATAATTACTATGAAGATGGGAGGAATTCTTCAAACTTTCTATGAATGAATAACATTCAATGAATAAATACTTCTTATATTTTATAAATATATGCAGTGTTCCAGGGTATTAAAGACAGAAGTTGGAAACTGATTCACCATATTTCATAAATTCAAGGTGGCATATTTTTCACATTTTAATATCTATTAAGAAAAAATACTTCAATTGGTATTTATTTGCTTACTTGCTTTAAAAAGTTCTGATTGCTAGAAAAAAATAATAGCAAAGCTGTTACCCAGTTATGTACAAATTTGGTCATAGCTGTCTGTATTATTGTAACTTAGTTAAGTTATGCTCATAGCATATAAAAAGTCTGACTTTTCAGGAGAAGAAACTTCACTAGTGTAAGAGAACTTCTCAAACATGAAAGGGGAAATATTTCCTTTTTATATACAGACAGCAAAATTTTATCCATACCTCCAGGAATATGAAGGAGAAATACAGTTGGTTAAAATTAATTTTAACTAGACATCCTAGAGACCTCTTTAACCCAGAAAATGTTTTAGTTCTTGATGTAGCACATGAATGTGTATCTGAACAACTAAAAGAATACCCTTACCAAAAATGGAATGACTTGTCATTCAATTTAAAATTGGTGAGCAACTACCAACACAAAAATATTATGTGTGATACAAAATTAACAATATCTCTAAGTCAAAAAGTTATTCAGAAGAATCTGACTCTGAAATAGAATGTATCTTAGGAATAATTTAACCATATTATTTTGTATGCATTTAACACATTATGTCTTCTAGTGTTCATAATCAGGTAAAGCATTTTAGAATTCAAAAACCTTTTAAGTGACATTTAAGTCTTCTCTAGGGTTCATTTTGGTTTGAGCTCTATCTCTATAATAATGAAGTGTAAAAACTGTGTTCAAAGCTGCATAATATATTGCTTTATTTTACCAATTTAATAAGCTGTTAGGTCCCTCTCCTTTTTTCCTTTGAAAAAAAATGTCTGTTTTATATATACTAGGGAGATATATGTACTTTTTGTATGTATATCTCCCTAGTATATAAAAATTTGTACAGGGGTGCCTGGGTGGCTCAGTGGGTTAAAGCCTCTGCCTTTGGCTCAGGTCATGATCCCAGGGTCCTGGGATCGAACTCCGCATCGGGCTCTCTGCTCCGTGGAGAGCCTGCTTTCTCCTCTCTCTCTGCCTGCCTCTCTGCCTACTTGTGATCTCTGTCTGTCAAATAAATAAATAAAATCTTTAAAAAAGAATTTTGTACATATTTGTATGTATATCTCCCTAGTATATATGTCCCTAGTATCCCTAGTATATATAGTATATATAATCATAGTATATATATCCCTAGTGTGTGTGTGTGTGTGTATATATATATACACTAGTATATATAGTGTATATAATCATACACACATACATACATATACATACCTATGAAGAGTAGCTTACCTTGTGCACAGGAAACATTAGATGCTTTTTCATTATTTTCTTAAATTTTTTGTTTTTTTATTGAAATATAGTTGACATGCAATATTAGTTTCATGTTTGCAACAGTGAGTCAACATTTATATACATTATGAAATCACCATGTGCATAACTGTTACCATCTGTCATTGCATAAAGTTATTACAATAATGTTGAGTCTATTTTAAGTGCATACTTTATATCCTGTGACTTATTTCTTTTACAAGTGGAAGTTGGCACTGCTTAATCCCCTTTACCGATTTTGCCCATGTTCCCAACCCTTTGCTCCTCCGGCAACCCCCAACATGTTCTCTGTATTTAGGAGTCTGTTTCTGTTTTGTTTTGTTGGTTCATTTGTTTTGTTTTTTTAAACTTCACATTTAAGTGAAATAATATGATATTTCTCTTTATCTGACTTCTTTCACTTTGCATAATGCCCTCTAGTTCCATCCATGTTGCAAATGGTTAAGATATCATTCTTTTTATGGCTGAGAACTATCCCATTAAATATATACATATATTTTTTATCCATTCCTCTATCAACAGGCATTTGTGTTGCTTCCATATCTTGGCTATTGTAAATAATGCTGCATTAAACATAGGTTAAACAATGCTGCATTAAACATTTTTCATAGTAGCTACACTAATTTACAATCCCACCAACAATACATTAGGATACCTTTTTCACCACAACTTTGCCAATACTCGTTGTGTTTGATAGTAGCCATTCAGGCGGGTGTGAGGTGATATCTCATTGTAGTCTTGATTTGTATTTCCCTGATGATGAATGATGAGCTTTTCATGTGTCAGGTATCTGTATGTCTTCTTGGAAAAAGATGTGTCCATTTTAGGTTGGATTGTTTGTTTTTTTCTTCCCTCTTGTAGGAGTTTTTTAAATATATATTTTGGATATAAATTCTTTACCAGATATATCCTTTGCAAATGTCTTCTCCCATTCAGTAAGTTCCTTTTCATTTTGGCATTTGTTTCCTTGGTTGTACAAAACCTTGTAGTTGGATGTAGTCCCGAAGTCAGAGTTCTTTATTTCTGCTTTTGTTTCTCTTGCTTGAGAAGACAGATCCAAAAGATATTGCCAAGACCAGTGGCCCAGACTTAATGCCCATATATTATTCTAGGAATTTTATGGGTACACGTCTCACATTTGGGCCTTTGATCCATTCTGAGGTTATTTTTGTAAAAAAGTGTAAAAAAGTGATTCATTTTTTAAAAGATTTTATTCATTTGAGAGAGGGTGGGGAGAGTGAGAGAGCACAAGCAGGGGGAGCAGCAGAGGTAGAGGGAGAAGCAGACTTCCCACTGAGCAGGGAGACTGGTGTGGAATTATGACCTGACCTGAAGGCAGAAGATGCTCAACTGACTGAGCCATCCAGGTGCCCCCAAAGTGACCCAGTTTCATCCTTTTCCATGTAGCTATCCAGGATCCCCAGCACTATTTATTGAAGAGATTGTCTTCTCCCCATTTTTTTATTTTGACTCCTTTGTCATAAATTAAGTGACCATATAAGCATGGATTTATTTTTTGGGCTCACTATTCTGTTCCATTGGTCTGGGTTTGTTTTGTTAATCAGCACCATACTATTTTGAATACTGCAGCTTTGTAGGATAGTTTGAGGTTTGGGAGTGTGCTTTCAGCTTTGTTCCTTCTCAAGATTTCTTTGGCTTTCTGGGTCTTTTGTAGTTCCATATATCAAGGTCCTCTTTTGTATTTGATTTCAGAATCTGAATCTTTAACCATTATAGATTATTTTACTTTTTAAATGCATATAACTTTAATACGTTTCAACTCTCAATATAAATAATATAAAAAGAAATGCTTAGGAACGTCCTATTCTCAGTCTTCTCCTTGTGCTTCTAATGATATATTCTCAGAATAACTACATAACAGTTTTTAGAAATCTTATCCTTTTTTCTTAATGAATGTATACTATTCTATTGTAAGGATGTCTCCTGTGAATGGGAGTTTGGGTTGTTTACACCATTTTGCTGTTATATATAATGACCCAATGAATAACTGTGCCCATTTTGGGTTTTGTATTTATTTAGCAATACACATCTATAGATAAAAATGTATTTATGATATTTTCTTTGAAGTGAGCTTGTTGGACCAAAGGGTATGTAAATATGTACTATTTTTTAATGTATTGCTACATGCTCTCCAGCAGTTTATAAGCGCCTTTTCCCATAGATTCCTCAATAGTCTGTGGTCAAATTTTTGAAATTTTTGCCTTTGCAATGCAGGAAAAATAGTATTTTATTAAAGTCTTAATTTTTCATTTTTCCTTTTTATTAAGAGGAATTAATTACATTTCCAAAGATAAGGGAGAATGCTATGTTGTGTAGAGCCACAAGAAAAGTATCAAGTTTTGGTCAGGAGGCAAAAGCAAGAGTATGGGGAAAGCCTGAGCCCTTTAATGGGGTTTCCAAAGGCAAGGCAAAGCAGACAAGAGCAAACAGCATATGGTTGGTAGTAAGAATAGTTCTGGCAGGCTTTGGGCTATAAAATTGGTCTCTAGTTTTCTGGTACCTGGTTCTGGGATGATTTGGGCCATAGGAAATATGGGTTTGGTGTGTGAGAGTTAGATAAAGGGAAAGGTTTGGGGTATAGACTCAAAGTAGGTTATTTGCTTATGAAAGTCATGCTCCCCTAGTGAGTTTTTTGCTATCTCCAGGAATTGGTTCCCTCTGGGAGGGTCAGTATCTTCTTGGCCAGCAAGATTTTTAAATATCATAAACACACACACACACAAACACATACATATATATAAACATATATAAATATAAATATATAATATATATAATGTGATTAATACATTCTGTCTAGCTATATATACATACATACAATATAAATATACATACATACATATATATGTATACATATATACAATATAAATATAAAATATATATACATATGCATATATAAATATAAATATATATTAATACATTCTGTCTAGCTGTGAATGAATGGACTAGGTGATTTCAAAATTTCTTACTGCCTTAGAGTATGATGAAATCATCCATTGTCACATATAGAACAAAATACAGTCCTTCCCATCATTTAATTGGGGTTTCAAGGAGACTCTAGATGCTATGTTAATTAACTCTGAAGTATTATTTTGTAATTCAGAGTAGTGCTTCAAGTCCGATCTAATTGAAAACCCTGGCTCTTTATAGGGGTGGATAACTGAGATTTAATTTATAATTCCAGTCACTTTTTATAGTTCTCTGACCAAAATATATCTCTTCAGGATAGTAGTTTAAACACTAGATAGTTCTATATTGATAGAACAATAGAAAATGTAGTAAGAATGAAAGAAATATACATATGTACAACTCAATTGCGTACCTCTATTTGCTCTCCAATCATTATCAAGTATAATTTAATCTGATTTACTTTTTTCCCTTCTGAGTTTTTGTTTGTTTTTGTTGGTGGTGGTGGTTCTTTGTTTTGTTTTTATATTTTATTTACTTAAGAGAGAGAGAGCACATATGCACAAGCAGGCAGAGGGAGAAACAGACTCTCCTCTGAGCAGGGAGCCTGCTGGCAGGCCTTGATCCCAGCACCTTGGATCATGACCTAGCAGAAAGCAGAGGCTTAACCTAATGAGTTACCCAAATGCCCTACCTTCTGAGTTTAAATACCTGAATCAAAAATACAGTAGTGATGGTGCTGTGCTTTAAATAGCTTGGCATAAAGAGTCTTTTAAGGTAGCATCTATTCAGGCTTTAATGTGTTTCTAGTAGAATAAATCTTGGTGTTACCACTTCTCAGGAAAAAGGTCCTGTTTATAATTCCTTGTTGGGTGTGTGTGTGTGTGTGTGTGTGTGTGTGTATCTTCTTTTCCACACAAATAATGAGAGAGAATTATTTGTAAATAAGCCACCTGTCTGTAAAAATTCTATGATGTTGTTTTCCTAATCTGCAGATAGCTTTTAAATTACATCAGTAGTGCACGTAGCCAATTGCAGGCTTTAGGTGTTTACTTTAAAAAAAAAATATTGAGATATAATTGACATATAACATTCTATCACTGAAACTGGTGTACTGCATGATGATTCAATATTTGTATATATTATAAAATAATCACCATAATAAGTCTAGTTAACATCCACCACCACATATTGTTAGCAGTTCTTTGTCTTATGATGAGAACTTTTAAGATCTACTCTCTTGGTAACATTCAAAAATACAATACAGTATTAGTAACTATATCCACTATGACTTACTTATTTTATAACTGGATGGTTGTACCATTCAACCATCTTCATCCATTTTATCCACTCCATCCCCCAACTCTGGCGACCACCAATTAATTCTCTGATTCTATGAGCTCAGTGTTGTTTTTGTATGTTGTTGTTATTTGGTTTTTAGTTTGTTTTTTTTTTTAAGATCCACATATAAGCAAGGTCATACAGTATCTGTCTATCTCTATCTGACTCCTTTCATTTAGTGTAATGCCCTCACAGTCCATCTATGTTGTTGCAAATGACAAAATTTCCTTCTTTTTTATAGTGCTTTGTGCGTGTGTGTGTGTGTGTGTATCATATTTTTGTTATCCATTTGTCTATCAGTGGACACTTAGGTTGATTCTGTGTCTTGGCTATTGTGAATAATGCTGCAGTGAACATGTTAGTGTTTTCATTTTCTTTGGGTAAATAGAAATAAAATTGCTGAATCATATGGTAGTTCTATTTTTACTTGAGTGAAGAAATCTGTATTGATTTTAATAGTATACAACCCCACCAACAGTGCACAAGGATTCACTTTCTCCACATCCTCATCAGCACTTGCTATTTCATTTCCTTTTGATAATAGACATTCTGACAGGTGTAAGGGGATACCTCACTGTGGTTTTGATGTACACTTCCCTGGTGATTAGCAGTGTTGGTCACATCTTCAAATAACACTTGGTCATCTGTATGTTTTCACTGGGAAAAAGTCTCTTCAGACCCTTTGCCCAGTTTTTAGTAAAATGGTGATGATGATTAATGCTATTAAGTTGTATGAATTCTTTGTGTATTTTGAATATTAACCCCTTATTGGATACACAGTTTGCAAATGTTTTCTCCTATTTCATTGGTTGTCTTTTCATCTTGTTGATTTCCTCTGTTGTGTGAAGCTTTTTAGTTTGATGTAGTCCCACTGGTTCATTTTTGCTTTTGTTGCCTTTGATTTTTGATGTAAATCTAAAAAATCATCACCAAGACCATTGTTAAGGAGCTTATCACCTGAGTTTTCTTCTGCAAGTTTTATGGCTTTAGGCCATAGGTTCAACTTAATCCATTTTGAGTTCATTTTTTTGTGTATCGTGTAAGATAGGGATTCGGTTTCATTCTTTTACATATGGCTTTCCAGATTTCCCTGTACCATTTATAAAAGAGACCGTCTTTTCTGCCAGTGAAGATTGTTGGCTCTTGTAAATTAATTCACCATATATACTTGTGTCTATTTCTGGGCCCTCTATTCTAGTTCATTGATTTTTGGGTCTGCATTTTTATGCCAATACCATGCTGTTTTGATTACACTAGCTTTGTATTATAGTTTGAAATCAGGAAGAATGATTCCTCTAGCTTTGTCTTTCAAGGTTGCTTTGGCTTTTGGCATCCTTTGTGGTTCTGTGCAAATATTAGGATTGTTGTATTTCTGTGAAAAATGCCTTTGGAATTTCTACTGGGATTGCACTGAAACTGTAGATTGCCTTGGTAGTATGGATATTTTAACAATACTCTTTTAATCCATGAGCACAGATATCTTTCCATTTATTTGTGTTTTATTTGCTGTCATCAATACTTAGTTTTTATTATACAGCTCTTTCACCTCCTTTAAGTTTATTCCTAAGTATTTTATTCTTTTTGATGCAATTGTAAATGGGATTGTTTTCTTAATGTCTCTTTTATTGATTTTTGTATCCCAAAACTTTTCTGAATTTGCTTATTTGTTCTAACAGATTTATGGTGGAATCTTTAGAGTTTTCTGTGTATACTATCATGTTATCTACAAATAGTGACAGTTTTACTTTTTAATTTTTTGTATGGATTTTCTGTTTCCTTATCTCAGTAAGAATTCTTTGTGATATGTTAATTATAATATTTTCCTTTAGTATTCATGTGTCTTTTGACTTCAATTATGGTGTTTTCTTGATATCATAGGGGAAAGATCTTTTCTTTCATTTCCCTTCTCTTGTTTCCCCATCTGCAATAAAATAGAAAACCAAGGTCTCAGAAAAGGAAAAACAGAATTAGTGAAATTAATAGATCACCATATCCTGTCCATTGCTGGAGGAGGAGAGGGAAATAAGTATTAAATCTGACTAAATGAGGTAAGATAGGACAGAAAAAGATTTTATCTGAAAATCACTAAAAGATCATGGATTCAATTCATGGTTATTTTGGTCAGTGAAAAGGAAGACAACAGAGCATTGATAGGAACAGAAAAAAACAAATGAACAACAACAAGTGAAAAGCAGTCAATAAAGTCTCTACAAATTTCATAAACTGCATTATGTATTAATACATAGAATTAATTACTTCTATGTATTAATACATAGAAGTATCTCAATGAAGTAACACTAAATATTAATAGCTTTCCCTGAATAATCAGAATGCAGGTAACATTTTAGTTACTTTGTCAAATTTTTCAATAAGTGGATTTCAATGGGCTTGCATCAATTAATGATCACAAAAATAAGCACTAGTCATAGTCAAACATAAAACTATAATTCAAAGGGCCCATATGAAATATTAACATGCTAATAATTATATAATTTGTACTAGTCATGTATTTCCATGTGTTTAATAAGAATGTTTTTGAAACTTTAGAATATCAAATTGGCCCATATGATTATAAATATCTTGATTCTTATTTTCACATACTGAAATATAAAATGAACACTACATATGTATTAAAATTCATTTGCTAAATTGTTAGATACATTTCAAGAAGAAAAGGTTTCCTTTCTATATCCAGAATGTACATTATAAAATAACTTACTAATGAAACTTAAACTTATATAATCATATTATCTGTAATACACAATATAAAGCATGCATATGCATATATATGTTATGTAAATTTGGTGAATGTGGAAGATGTGAATCAGTTACCACTGCTGCTAGTTAGGGGTATACTAAATAATATTTATATCTGAAATTATAAAGCCTATATAATATCCAGTGAGAGTAGAAGGATCTGATTACTTAGTATATTAAAAATACAGAAGGAAGTCCATAAATTATTAAATGTAATTATAAAAATTATTTAAAATCTATATTAACATAAATAATCCCACCAAAAAGTGATGGCTTGAATATATTCTTTTTGATAAAGAAGAATTTATAAATTACTTGGTAATATGACTTTGGTACTAATTCTCATCTGAATCTCATAGTTGTCTTAAATGCTGATTAAATTAGCTTATTTTTTTAATAAAGACCAAAGATATGTAACAGTTATAGAAACAGACAGTAAATGGCATGCCAAAGGGGTGCTTAAATTACTACCAGAAGTAACCACCAAACAAATCATGTTCAAATAATTATCTAATAATATAGCGTAGTAGGTGGTAAATTATCTAATAAAGTAAGTAATATAATTCTGTGTTGGAGTTCAAACACAAGTGTTAAAATAACATTTAACATTAAGATTGCAGTAATTTATATAAGATGCTTGGCAGAAGGAGAATGTATTGTGTTGTAACAGAAATTATAGCAGGAATAATCTCATTTGTGTCATTCAGATAGCCTAAACTTGTAGATAGGATATTTGGAAAATGGTAAATTTATATCTGGAAAATTTTATTATAAAGAAGGATGAGAAAGGTAAAGTGTACAGGAGCTAGTTCATCTGTTATTTCAACACATAACAGGGTGCCACATCTAATGAAAATAATTAAAGTCCAAATTTAACATTTTTATTTAACTATAATTTTTATTTGGCCAGTAAGTGGTTTTACAGAATCTTTCTTCCTACTTCTCGGTCTTAAAATAGCTCTACCAGGACCTTTTTATTGAAGTATTTTATCACTCTGTTCTACTGTGGGCATTCCTCAAAGTTTGGTCACAGGCTTCTTCTTTTTCCTACTGTAATTCTATCCCAAATAAACTCAGTAGTTGTATCATCAGAATATCATTCCCACTCTTCCTGAGAAGACCAAATCTCTCCTATCATGTGCTTCCTAACATCATGGACCTCTTCTTTGTAAGCTTAATTGTGGCTGTAATTTCACATCTCTGTGTGGGTTATTTAATGAATACTCATTTCATACAACAAATTTAAATTCCACTAAGGCAGCAACTCTGTTCTTCATATTTCCACCAACAAAAAGCATAATTCCCTGTACATAGTTGAAAATAAAAAATACCTGTTAAAAAATACCCATTAAATGAATGAATAAATATATGAATTAATCTTTTTTTCTTAAGCCCTTCTCTTAGTGATACCTCAATTTTTTGTTTTCCATTTTTAGAGAAGTTATGTTTATTTTCTCTATTTTAATTACCATTTGAAATTGTTTCTCAATATTTTTGTTTTTCAAAGAAGCCTACATATAATAATCATGTACTAACGTTTTGCTTGCACATAATTTGTATTATTCTTATCATTATTATTCAAAACACTCAAGCCAACTTCCCACTGAGAGCAGAGCTAAACTTGGGTCTTAATCTCTAAGACCCTAAGATCAGGACCTGAGCCAAAACCAAGAGTCTATTGCTTAACAGACTGCACCACCCAGGCACCCCCTATATGCTATCATAATAAACATTTTAATCATCATGAAACATAAGAGAGAAAATATATATGTGTGTGTATATAACACACACACATATGTATATATGAATGTATTTACTATTCACTCAAATAGTTCATAACTGGAAATATAGTATGAGTAAATTTTATTGCATGATGGATATTTGGAACATGCTGCTGATATTAGTATTTCTAATTCAATCATGAGATGTCTGTTAATCATATAAATTCTGGGTTTAAAGATTAAGATGAGTGATTAAGAAGAGTACTCTTCTGGAAGTGAATAATATTTCCTAAAGTAAGAAAGAAATCCCTTCCTTGAAACTCACATACTCCTTTGGTTTTATTTTTTATTTTTTAAAGATTTTTTATTTATTTATTTGACAGAGATCACAAGTAGGCAGAGAGGCAGGCAGAGAGAGAGGAAGGGAAGCAGGCTCCCTGCTGAGCAGAGAGCCCAATGTGGGACTCAGTTCCAGGACACTGGGATCATGACCTGAGCCAAAGGCAGAGGCTTTAAGCACTGAGACACCCAGGCTCCCCCTCCTTTGCCTTTTAAAACATAAATGGTTTGTGAGAAAAGTTTAAAAGAAGTCTTTTAGAAAATCTACTTACACTTAGATTTAAAATGCATAAATATTATATAGCCAACGAATTAAATTTATGTTAGGGTCCCCCAATAATGGGTCCGTGATCAAAGGAGCGAGACCAATGCAAAGCAAAGGTCAAGCAAAGCTTTATTTCATGCCAAGCATCGAGAATCAAACTGAATTGTCAGGGCTGTCTCTCTTCCAAGAGGTGATGACAACGATGACCCCGACGACAATGACCCTGACGACGACGACCCTGACTACGCTAGCCCAGCCTCACAGACTAACTTTTATAGAGGTGGTTGAGCCTGGCTTATACACAGGTGTCCAATGGGATTGCAATACACAGGGAAAACTGCACAGTCATGCTAGGTCGGCAATACGGGTGGCCAATTGAATTTCAATTTACCATAGTAAATATATGCGCACCCCACTGATTGGATGTCTCCATCTGGCCTAACCTGTCCTATATCCGAGGTTTGCAAGTAAGTTCCTCTGGCTAACCAGGCTCTTACATTCCCCCCTTTTCTTTGGAAATTAGTCAAATCCTTGACTTTTCAGCCAGTTTTATGTTCTCTTGTTGTAAGGGGTTATATTGAGCATGTAAAACTAACATTTTTATCGCTCTAATTTTCTTTTGTATAGATGACATTAGGGCATTTATAATGCAGAGGGCAAAAAGTAACATTAGTGCACAGTTGGCTGATGAGTTAGCCATTCTCCGTTTTGTATAACCTTTTCATTTTTCCTAATTCCATTTGACTAATTTCCCACCTATACTTTTTGTCTTATGAGGTGCCTCAGAAGCTCTTACACAAACAGGTAACAATAGGAACAACAATGAACTCATAGTCTTTTGAGTCTTAGCTTTAGTCCATGGTCAGCGGGGTCCATCGACTGTGGCTTCCATCTCTGGGGGGCGTCCTCGTTCTTGGCTCATTTGATGTGATCCATGTGAATCCAGGCCCTGATGCCTTCTACTTTTATTGCCGTGGGGGTGGTCAGGATGACAGTAAATGGTCCCTTCCAGCAAGGCTCCAAATTTCCCACTTGATGGCGACAGATCCAAACCAAGTCCCCAGGTTGGTAAGGATGTGGTTCCACCTCCATCTCCATCTCAGTGTGGGCAGTTCGGATCCCTGTGTGGGCTCTTTTTAAGACAGACTGTAATGCCTGCAGTGACTGGGGTACAGACTGATCAGTTATTTCTGCTAGGGCAACCTCTTGTAGCTGAGGGCAGAGCAGGGGGGGTGTGTGTCTCCCAAACATTATTTCAAATGGGGTCACCTTGTTTAAGTAGGGTGTACACCATGCCCTGAGGAGGGTGAAAGGAAGGAGATCCACCCATCCACCGCCAGTCTCCAGAATTAGCTTTGTCAAGGTCTCTTTAAGAGTCCGGTTCATTCTCTCTACTTGCCCAGAACTCTGGGGCTGGTAGGCACAATGTGGTTTCCAATTAGTGCCCATGGCCTTGGCCAATGCCTGTGAGACTGAACTCACAAATGCAGGGCCATTGTCTGACCCAATTGCCAGAGGCAGCCCAAACCTAGGAATTATTTTTTCTAGTAGCTTTTTGGCTACCATTCCTACCATCTCATGTTTGGCAGAAAAAGCCTCTACCCAGCCTGAAAAGGTATCTACAAAAACTAACATATACTTGTGCCCATATTTTCCAGGTTTCATTTCTGTAAAATCTATTTCCCAATAAATTCCTTACCTCTTTCTCTATTCCCTCTTCCCATTCTAGTTCCTCCCACATTAACTGCCTGGCATTGAGCCCATCTATCAACTACATCCTAAACCATAAGCCCTAATTTAGAAACCTGGAACTGCTTGCCTATAAGCTCCTTGAGTTTGTGTGTCCCCAAATGAGTACCCTGATGTATCTGGTCTATTAACTTCTTACCTAGTCATTGAGGAAGAATTATTTTTCCTGCTTTAGTCTTAGCCCAGTCCCCTTCATAGTCCAATTTAGCCCATTTTTGTAAATACTTTAAGTCTTCCTCTGAATAGTTTAGTTTTCCTGATAGGGCTGGAGCTGGGAGTGTAACCAGTTCTCACACTGTTTCTCCGGCTGCCTGCCTTGCGGCTTGATCTACTAATTGGTTTCCTTTTGAAATCAGATCAGTCCCCTTTTGGTGTTCCGGGCAATGTATAATGGCCACCTCTTTTGGGTCCCAAATAGCCTGGAGGAGAGCCAATATTTCTCCTCTGTTTTTAATTCCTTTTCCTTCTGCCATTAATAGGCCCCTTTCTTTATTTTTTTATTTTTTTTTCAATTTTTTATTTATTTTCAGCGTAACAGTATTCATTGTTTTTTCACCACACCCAGTGCTCCATGCAATCTGTGCCCTCCCTAATACCCACCACCTGGTTCCCCCACCCTCCCACCCCGCCCCTTCAAAACCCTCAGGTTGTTTTTCAGAGTCCATAGTCTCTCATGGTTCACCTCCCCTTCCAATTTCCCTCAACTCCCTTCTCCTCTCCATCTACCCTTGTCCTCTATATTATTTGTTATGCTCCACCAATAAGTGAAACCATATGATACTTGACTTTCTCTGTTTGACTTATTTCACTCAGCATAATCTCTTCCAGTCCTGTCCATGTTGCTACAAAAGTTGGGTATTCGTCCTTTCTGATGGAGGCATAATACTCCATAGTGTATATGGACCACATCTTCCTTATCCATTCATCCATTGAAGGGCATCTTGGTTCTTTCCACAGTTTGGCGACCGTGGCTATTGCTGCTATAAACATTGGGCCCCTTTCTTTATAAATAGCCCCATGTATATGGAGAGTAGCAAAGGCGTACCTGCTGTCTGTATAGATGTTGGCGGTTTTACCTTTGGCCATCTGCAGTGCCTTGGTGAGTGCAATCAGCTCCGCTTTTTGTGCTTTTTCTGTGTGGCAGGGCTGCCGTTCAGAGTTGCTACTCAGGGGAAACCACCGCAGCCCCCACATACCTCTTTCCATCAATCAGGTAGCTACTCCCGTCTATGAACAGAGTCATCTCCACATCTGGGAGGGGAATGTCTCTGAGGTCCAGCCGTACTCCTGTGACTTGGGTTAGGACCTCCCCGCAGTCATGTGGGTGGTCAGCCAGCTCCTCTGGCAGCAGCATGGCTGGATTTAGCACCGCCAAGGGTTGGAAGGTCACTCTTGTTTTGTTGAGGAGGAGGGCCTGATACCCCGTCACTTGGGCGTTCGTCATCCCTCAGTCTGGTGGAGTCCGGAGAAGGCCCTCGATAGCGTGGGTGGTGGTCAAGATGAGATTTTGACCCAAAGTCAATTTACTTGCATCCTTGACCAGGAGGGCCGTGGCAACAATTATGCAGAGGCAAGGGGGGAACCCAGCTGCTACGGGATCTAGTTTCTTACTAAGATAGGCTACTGGCCTTTACCAAGGCCCCAGAGTCTGAGTCAAAACTCCTTTGGCCACCCCTGCTTTTTCATCCATATACAAGTGGAAAGGCTTGGTAACATCTGGGATGGCCAGTGCTGGGGCACTCCCTGGCCCAGTGTCCTTTTTCTTTACAGTAAGTGCACTGATCTGAATCTAAGTCTTCCAGCCCGCCTCCTCTGTACTTAGTCTTTTCCTTCCACTTACCATCCCCTACCTGCCTTTCCCCTTTCCATTTACTTCTTTCCCCCTGTCTCCTCCCTGCCTCATGTAATGCCAAAACCTTAACCAGTTTTTTGTCTGTTTTTCATCCTCCTTTGCATCCCTGTTGTTAAACACCTTTTCTGCTATTCCCACTAACTTAGATTCTTCCCTTCAAATCCTTCAATTTTCTGACGTTGGAGACTCATTCTTACCTTGAGTCACCATACTAATTCTGGTTTAGTCCAAGTGCAGCTTTTACTTCTGGAAATTCTTACCCATTTCAGTTCCAGAATTTTAACATATCAAAGACCTGTATTTGTTCTGAAAGTCTCCCATATGAATTTCCTTTAAGGCAGAACTCATCTTACAAGAGAATTAAAACAATTACAAATGACAAAAACTCAGAATAGAGATGGTTAAATATCAAGTGATGACCCTTATCAAAACATTAAAACTAGGAAATGTATAGAACCTCTGGAGTAGTTACAGCATTTACCCAAATGTAACCCAAGGTTTATCATTGATTTAGCAGTACTTCCTGAGTAACTTAGCATATCAAGGAAAAGCCTTATGAGTCAAAGAGATCTCATTTACGATTCTGGGTGGGCAAAGAGAAAACCATTTGCATATTCTTAGAAACATCTCAATCTCTAGTGAAGACTAAATATTAACCATTCGTGAACTGTTGCAACAGTAGTTATGCACAAAACATGTTTACCAACAGATTTCAAAAGCACAAACCTAGTTCCAGCAACCAGCGCTCTAGCATTTTATCCCATTTGACATCTAAGCAAAACTTCAAAGCTTCAGGTTACCAAAGACTCCGAAAGCCACTTTAACAATTACCCAATAAGACCCTGAGACAGACAATCAGCCATCAGTTCAGTCATCTCCTTGCTAACAGATTTCATGTTCCACCTGGGCCCATTCCACTTCAGACACCATGCTTTCCCACCAGCAAGGAGGAGGGGCTAGGCAGTCCACCTGGGGCCAGAGAAGGCAAGAAATTCCCCAAAACAAAGGGAGTTTTTGGCAGCTGCTTGGGAATATTCTTTAAAGTCTCTGTCTTGAATTAGACTAACCTGGTTGGCTCCAGTTAGAGCCCGTAACACATGAAGTGAGTGAGGGAGAAGCCCCACATCCATTATGAGGAACAGAGAGACAAAAGTCACAGTCCCCTTACTCTCTGCTTGCCCCATTCCTTCAAACACAACAAACAACACAACAGACAACAAAAAGACAACAAAAGACAACCACAGACCCAGCGGTCCTTACCCAGAACCTGCCACCGGTGGGGATTTTCTCAGTCCCCGGTAACCACCTAGGGGGACTCGAACCCCCCCCCTGCCGCCTAGGGGGACTTGAAACCCCCCCCACTGCCTAGAGGGACTCTACCCCCCCACCGCCTAGGGGGAATCCAACCCCCAGAGACCGCCTAGGGGGACTCGAACCCCCAGCAGGCCCCTGTTCGCCCAGGGGGACTTGAACCCCCTGACTACCTCGGGGGACTCAAACCCCCTGACCATCTAGGGAGACTTGAACCCCCTGGCAATCTACCAGTGGAGGGAAGGGGAGTACCCACATCCACTCCAGCCCTGGGGAGCATGGCTGCATCCAACTTCTCCCCGGTGGGCCATACCCTGGAACTCCAACCAGACAGATAGGATCCCGTGATCTTACCTCCAGAGGCTTTTTGCAGAAATTCTGATGCTGGCTCAGTTCTTGTCATTTGATCCCAGACAAACCCCCAATGTTAGGGTCCCCCAATAATGGGTCTGTGATCAAAGAAGCAAGACCAATGCAAAGCGAAGGTCAAGCAAAGCTTTATTTTGCACCAAGCATCAAGAATCAAACCGACTGGTCAGGGCTGTCTCACTTCCAAGAGGCGATGATGATGATGATGATCCTGACGACGATGACCCCAACGACAATGACCCCGATGGTGACAACCCCGATGACGCTACCCCAGCCTCACAGACTAACTTTTATAGATGTGGTTGAGCCTGGCTTATACAGAGGTGGCCAATGGGATTGCAATACACAGGGAAAACTGCACAGTCATGCTAGGTCGGCAATACGGGTGGCCAATTGAATTTCAATTTACCATAGTAAATATATGCACGCCTCACTGATTGGATGTCTCCATCTTGCCTGGCCCGCCCCTATATCTGGGGTTTGCAAGTAAGTTCCTCTGGCTAATCAGGCCCTTACAATTTATATATTTGTTTATAAGGTTAATGTGAATTATGTCAATCATTTATTAAAAGTGTACTCTCTGATTGAGGGTCACCTGGGTGGCTCAGTGAGTTAAAGCCCCTCTGCCTTCGGCTCAGGTCATGGTCTTGGGGTCCTGGGATTGAGCCCTGAATCAGGATCTCTGCTCAGCAGGGAGCCTGCTTCCTCCTCTCTCTCTCTGTCTGCCTCTCTGACTACTTGTGATCTGTCTGTCAAATAAATAAATAAAAATCTTTAAAAAAAAAAAAGTGTACTCTCTGAGCTCTTTAGTGAACTTCATTAAGTACTCCAGTTTACTAGAATGGCAAAGAAAAATCTGTAATTATGTATTTTGATGACTTTACCTTGTTCATTTACATCTTTGATGCACATCAGTACCAAACTAATCTGAAGCTATAAAAAATGACAGTAACACTTTAGCAGTTACTCATTAAATTTGAGGACTGCACTCAATTAATTCTTCCTAATGGTGATAATAATCTTTATACTCAAAGGGCACCTGGGTGGTGCAGTCAGCTAAGTGTCCAACTCTTGGTTTTGGCTCAGGTCCTGACTATTGGGCCCTGATTTCAGGGCTGTGAGATTGAGCCCTGCATTGGGCTCCACAATGAGCATGGAGTCTGCTTAAGACTCTCTCCTTCTCTTTCTGCCCCTCCCCCTAAAATAAATAAATCTTTAAGAGATAATAATAATCTCTGAACTCTATCAGTTTTAAAATTTATATCTTATTATACAAGTTTTACATGTTCATAAAAAAAATGAGAAAAAAAAGACCACTCCTGAGGAATGTTTCCACCACCACATAAATTAAAATCATTAGCTATAATTTCACTTGCTCTCATTTTCTCATTTCTGTAAAAAGAGAAAGAATGAGTATATGTTTTTAAGAATCCCTATCACTATTTTACACAGATTTTTTTTTTCAATCTCTGTTTAGTTTAGTTTTGTCGTTTCAGTTTTTTGTTCTTCATTGCTCCAGTCACACATACCTTCTACTGGAATCATTTCCTATTACATGAAATATATCCTCTAAAATTTCCTTTGCTCTGGGTCTCCTGGTAGGGAACTCTCAGCTTTTATTTATTTCAATGTTATTTTATCTCCAAACTTGACAGATAGTGTCACTGGTTTTAGAACTAGCCACATTTTTCCCCAGCAGATTGAAGATACTTTACTGTCTTTGGGCTGTCCGATGTCAGTAATTTAAAGGTAATTGCTTTTGTCTACTATTATATTCTTCTCTTTGATTTTTTATGATCTCAATCAGATGTGTCTAGGGGTATTAATGAAAACTTTGTTGTCTCTGACATACTGTTTTTATGTTTTATTCATTCTTGTTGGTGTGTTTATATTTAAATTTACAGTTAATTAATTGATTCTAATTACTTGGTTGCCTCTACTAGAAAAAAAAAAAGTCCCATATATCTTTTGTTATCATTTTTCATGATTTTTAAGTTCTGCTTGGTTTCTTAGAAGAGTTTAAATCCAGTCAGTTATATCTTTTAATATAAAAATTACAATTAGCCTTGTTTGTTTGCTTCTAAATGAATTGAGGTTCCAAAGACTCCTGAAAAAATGGTTATACTAAATTTTAATTTGAAATGTGAAGGAAGAAACTTAATTTATAATTCAAAATAGAAAAGTATTTCCACAAGATGTAATGAGTTAAATATATTTTATCAGAATTATTTCTGCACTTGTTTTCTTGTACTTCAGAACTTAATGTTAAAATATTTGATTAGTTTGCCTGATGGTTTGAATATCTCCTCTGACATTGCCAACATTTCTGTATGGTTTAATAGATAATCAGCATGTAGAACATTTATATCCCTTTCTGAATCAAAGAAAGACAGCTAGAGAGATAGCATCCTCAGAAGGAAAAGGGAAGAACTGTCCAGAGTATAAAATTCATGCATATCAGTTAAGAATTCACCTTCCAAAAAAAAAAAAAAATCACCTTCCATTTTAATTTTCAGCTCCTCTATTTTAAAGTTCTGAATATATAATGATTAACAGAAAATAATTAACATTTTACTGTGAGCTAACAAAATTACATTTTAAGTTGCATTTGCAATAAATGCAGGACATATGTATAAATTAGCCTTACAATTTTTATAATTATCTTTATGCCTATTGGTATATAGAATGTAGGTTATTTTTGAAAATCATTGTATATCCTAAATTAAATATGTCCCCTGGCATCATTACAATCACTGAGGCATTTATACAAGGAATTCAAAACAGGCTGACCAGTAATCATTCACTTGCCTCCTAGAAGAAGTACTATTTAGTGCCTATTGAGGAATAAAGAAACCCTTACCTATATCATCTATAAATCTTACATAAACCTAAAATATTGTTAGGTTTACATCTGACAAAGCAATAAAGATAATTATTTTGTATAATGTATAACAAAATAAAGACTGAGTTGTAATTTCTTACCACTTTTATATCCCTCTATGACATTTCTTAAAAACTTTTAGAGGATCAAGAATACTTTATTTATAAGAAAAACTGAATATTCCAATCTCATTACTAATGAGTCCCAAGTTACCAGCCAAGGGGCCTTTCTCTTAAGTTTTTTACTTGTCTTTTTTCAACTTGTCTTTATCCATCCATATTTTCTTTTATTTTTAGCTATCTGACATACAGGTAAATAAGTATGTTTTCTATATGTGAGTTTTATGAAATGAACTATGTTTTAAAATTTCTAAATGAAATTAAATCTCACGTGAGTACCCTACCTACTCATCATGGATACTGAAGCATCTGGTTTGGGTAATCTTGGGGCACCCTGCCCTTTTCTACTGCATAGGACGGAACTCAGAGGGATTTATGTTATTCCTAGAAATGGGAAGAGGCCTTAGTACATGGTGATAACCATTGCTTGTCTTTGATGCTTCTGCTACAAAAAAACTTAGTCTTGCCCTCTGTTCTCCACCAATTCTTGACATCTTTTAAAAATGAGATTTGCCCTTCACAGCAGCTTTTTTTTTTTTTAATAACAGGATAATCAGAAATTTTTGTGCTGCTTTTAATGAGGCTGATCTATTCATCATCTGGCTGAAGATCTTCTTTAAATAGGCTTTGGAAATTCAAAGACAGTTCTTCTGGAAATAATAACTGCCTGTACTTTGGAACACCTAGCCTTGATTAGAATGGTTTCAATGGGTGAGAGATGGGGAAAGGAATATTAGATTTTTTTTTTCATTTTCCCCTTGTATATATGTGAGGAGACAAAAATTAACAACTTAATATACTACCCTGTCACATGTTCAAATCATGTTTCAAGGGCCAAGGAGCACAAGTCAATGTTTTACTTTCTTCACCATGAGCAGCTTTCTTCAATATTGGTCCAAAGAACATAGGTGGTTCTCTATAGTCTACTGACTAGTAAATTCCAAGGAAAAAAAATCAATCAAATATAATTTTGTTTACCTATGTTTCACACATTTTAAATGTAAGATGAGGTGTATTTTTGTTGTTAACTGTTGTTGCATTGCACAGCCAATTTATAAAAGTAAATCAATAATAACTGTTAACTATTAGTATGGCATACACTATAACTATAACTAAGAAGGACTTTCCAAACTAAAAGAAAAAAAGATTCCAATGAGAATGCACAGTGGGAATCAGTATGTGCTAGGATAACTTAAAGTGAGAGAGTTTTTTTTTTTTTTCTTTTTTGAGAAGCAGAAGAAAAAGATATGTGTATATCTGATAAATTCTATTGGACTGGCAGTCTCTAGTGTATTGACTAATAAGCTTTATCCAATAGTGAAATTAAAAAAACAAACAAACAATACTTTGTGCAATTTTTTAACAAAACACAGTGAACTTTCTGGTAAACCATTTGATTTTTTTTTTTTTCCTGAGGAAGTGTAAAACGGTGCCTTCTGGGATTTTTTTTTTTTTTTTTAATTTATAAGAGTAGACTCCAAACCTACACTGACATCATTCAGAATCGCACTTATACAGCAAAAATAGATAAAATAACACTATGCTAACACTTGCAGAAGAAAGCACCAGTCTACACTTGTTCAGAAAGCTAATTTCCAAATCCATTTTTCAAAAGATGTTATTGAAAAAAATTTTTATTCGATGAGAAAGTACACGTCTCATGCATTGGTTTTAACACAGATAACCTCCTGCCAATCCAAGGATTTTGCAATTCTCTAACTACCTCCCCTAGAAATTAGATTAAGAATACATACATTATATACATATATATATTTAAGTGTATATATATATATATTTTATTACATAAGACATATATATATTGCAGAAAAAATTAAGAATTAATTGGATTTATGTTCCTAACACCCAAAGGAATAAGGAGTCATAGAAGAAATTAAAGACAGACATGGAAAAATAAAAGAATAATGATTTTCAAATATAGTATAATATAAATGAATATATGTTTAATTTTCAAAACTACTGTGAACTAAATGCTATTATAATCTCCACATTACTTTTGAAGAAACTGAGAGCAAAGATCATATTAGTTTTCTACTTATGCATAATAAATTATCACAATTTTAGTGACTTAAAAACACATTTATTACCTCACTGTCTCTGTAGGTCACAAGCTCCGGCATACTATCTAGCTGATCCCTCTGTTTCATGGTCTCAGTGGCCTGTGAGCCAGGCAGGGCGGCAGTCACATTGGAGGCTCAAATGGGAAAGATCTGCTTATGAGGTCCTTCAGGAGAGGAGAGTTCATTTCCTTGTGGTTGTGAATTGGAAGTTTCAGGTACTTAATAGAGACTGCTTTCAGATCTTAGAGGCCACGTGCAGCTCCTTGCCATGTGACCAATAAATAAATTGTGGTTCTAACATGTCTAGTGTAAAGCATCTATTCAAATGATTATTGGCCTTTCAAGTTTCCTCTTCTTCAAAATGTATATTTTTGTTCACTTTTTTTCAGTTTTATTGGGGAACAATTGACATATGCCACTGTGTAACTTTAAAGCATATACCATAGTGATTTCATTTATATATATTGTGAAAGAATTACCACAATAGCTTCAGCTCACATCTATCACCTCATATAGATAAAATAAAAAGAAAAAACATTTTTTTCCCCTTGTGAGAAGAACTCTTAGGATTTAATCTTAACTTCCTATATCTCTGACAGCAGTGTTAACTATAGTTATGATGTTTTACATTATATCCCTAGTATTTATTTATCTTATTACTGGACGTTTGTACCTTTAGACCATCTTCTTCAATTTCCCCTTCACCCACCCTCCACCTCTGGTAACCACAAATTTGATCTCTCAATAAGTTAATAGGGTTTTAAGCTTCCACACATAAGTGAGATTACACAGTATGTCTTTCTTTAACTTATATCTCTTAGCATAATGCCTTATGTGCTGAATCACATAGTAGTCTTTATTCTTTAATTTTTTTTTTGAGGTTCCTCCATATTGCTTTCCATGGTGGCTGTACCAATTTACAACCCCACCATCAATGCACAGGATTCTCTTTTCCCGCATTTGTGCCAGCATTTGTCATCTCTTGCCTTTTGATGATGGCTGTTTTAATAGGCATGAGGTAATCTCATTGCGGTTTTAATTTGTGTTTCCCTAATTTTTAGTGATATTGAGCTTCTTTTCATGTGCCTATTGGCCTTTCATATATCTTTGCTTCTTTTGCATCTAGCTGTCCAGTTCTCCCAGCACCATTTATTGAAAAGATTGCCTTTTCCCCATTGTATATTCTTGCTTCCTTTGTCATAAATTGACCCTATAAGTTTGGGCTCATTTCTGAGGTCTCTATCCTGTTCCATTGATTTATGTCTCTATTTATTGTGCCAATACCATACTGTTTTGATTACTACAGTTTTGTAATACATCTTAATATCTGGGGTTATGATACCTCCAGCTTTCTTCATTCTCAGTGTTGCTTTTGCTCTTTAGGGTCTTCTGTGGTTTCATACAAACTTTAATTTGTTCAATTTTTACAAAACATGCTGTTGGTATTTTGATAGGCATTGTATATTTCTAAAAGTATCCATTTATTCTAGGTCATCTGATTTGTTACAGTATAATATTCATAGTTTTCTTCTACAACCCTTTGTATTTCTGTGGTGTCAGTTGTTTCTTCTCTTTCATTTTTGATTTTCCTTTTTGGGGTTCCCTTTTTTTCCTTTATGAGTCTGGATAAAGGTGGATCAATTTTGTTTTATCTTTTTAAGAGAAACAGCTCTTGGTTTTATTGATATTTTCCGCTCTATTTTGTCACTTTTTATTTCACTTATTTCTTCTCTGTTCTTTATTATTTCTTTTCTTCCAACTTCAGGCATTGTTTGTCCTTTTTTTTTTTTTAATTTCTTTTAGGTGTAGGGTTATATTTTTTTATTTGAGATTCTATTTTGTATTTTGAGGGAGACCTGTATTGCTATAAATTTCCCTCTCACAGCTGCTGTTGCCATATCCCAAAGATTTTGAACCATTTTGTTTGCCTTTTCATTTATAACCATGTGTTTTTTTTTAATTTTTGCACTTTTTTCTTGTAAATGATTTCAGGTTTCATACCATTTTCGTCAGAAAAGTGTTTGGTATGATTTCAACCTTCTTAAATTTATTGAGACTTGTTTTGTTTCCTTTTGTGGCCACCTGTCCTATGTGCTCTTGAAAAGAACATGTGTTCTATGTTTTTGGATGGAATGTTTGTATATAAGTCCTTCTGGTCTAATGTGTCATTCAAAACCACTGTTTCCTTATTGATTTTTCTGTAGATGACCTATCCACTGATGTAAGTAGGGTGTTAAAATCCCCTATTATTACTGTATTACTGCCAAGTTTTCCCTTTGTATCTGTTAATATTTTATTATATATCAGGTATTCTTATTTTGGGTTTATAAATATTTATAGTTCTATTGGATGGATCTCTCTATCATTATTTAATTCCCTCCCTTGTCTCTTGTTACAGACTGTTTTATTCTCTTTTGACTGATATAAACATTGCTACTTCAGCTTTTTTTTTTTCCACTTTCATTTGCAAGGAAAAGTTTTTTCATAGCTTCACTTTCAGTGTGTCTTTAAGTCTGAAGCAAGTCTCTTGCACATAGTATGTGGTCTTTTTTTTTTTTTTAATCCATTCAGTTATCCTGGTTTTTATTAGAACATGTAGACCACTTAGATTTAAAGTAATTATTGACAGGTGTGTGTTTATTTCCCTTTTGTTAATCGTTTTCTGGTTGTTTTTATAGTTTGTTTTCTGTTGTTTCCTTCTTCCCTAATGATTGATGTTGTTTTTAGTATTATACTTAAATTCTTTTCTCTTTATTTTTTGCATATCTATTAAAGGATTTGGGAATGTAGTTAACAGGAGATTCATATATAACATCCAAAGTATATTTCAGTATGTATTAAGTTGAGGGATGCTTAAGTTCAAACACATTCTAAACATACTACATTCTTATTCTTCCTTCTCCATTTTGTGTATGATTACATATTTTATATATTCTTTATTTTGTAAACCTCTTAATATTTTAGATACAATTGATTTTACTTCTTTTGTCTTGTAACCTTTATATTAGCTTTATAAGTGATTGATCTACCATATTTACCTGTGTTGCTTTTACCTATGAAATTTTTTCTTTCCATACTTTTCTTCTACTTATGGTCTTGTCTAAACAAAGAAATTGTTTTAACATTTCTTGTATGGCTTGTTTAGTGGTAATGAGCTCCTTTAACTTTTGTTTATCTGGGAAACTTTATCTCTTTTTCAATTCTATATGATACCCTTGCCGGATAAAGAATTCTTGGTTGTTGTTTTTTTTGTTGTTTGTTTATTTTTTTCCCTTTCCTTACTTCCAAAATATGGTGCCACATCCTTCTGGCACATAGGTTGAGGGAGGAATATAAACAGTGGTACTCAATAGCACCTCTGCTCCCATAGAGAGTACTAGCAGTCATCCCACAGTTTGGCAGATGTTCAAGAGTTACTGAACGGCTTTCCTTCACTTTAAGTCTGCTTCCACCTTTAAAACAAATTTTATGTGTGTGTGTGTGTGTGTATTTTTTTTTTTGCCTGTGCCCCAGGACAGGTGAATTTGCTTGTATGCACCTCAGTACTCTCCTTCCTTATTGCAGTTCACATTGTGAAGTGTGGTGTTCTTTTTTTTTTTTTTTTTTTTTTTAAGATTTTAGTTATTTATTTGACAGAGAGATCACAAGTAGGCAGAGAGACAGGCAGGAGGGGGGGAAGCAGGCTCCCCACTGAGCAGAGAACCAGATGTGGGACTTGATCCCAGGACCTGAGATCATGACCCGAGCCAAAGGCAGAGGCTTTAACCCACTGAGCCACCCAGGCGCCCGTGGTGTTCTTATTATTACTGTGTCTCCATCTCTTCTGATGTTTTCTGTGCTGTGTCTCTACCCACTGTTAGGCAGAAGATGTTCAATCTGCCCTCAATTCTTCTTCAGGAAGAATTGCTTTATGTAGGTGTAGATTCAGTGTCTGTGGTAGTGGGTGAGTTTAGGGTCTTCCTATGCTGCCATATTGTTCCTGGGCTCTGCTTCTCCTCTTAATGCAGGCCTTTATTGCTATTATCTGTCCTCTTAAAATTGCTTTTGTTGCATGCCATCATTGCTGGTATGCTATGTTTCCATTTTTGTTCATGTCAGGAAACGTATTTCTCCTTTAATTTCTTATTTCATAAGTGTTGTTGAATCACCATGTGTTTGTGAATTTTCCTGTTTTCCTTTTATTGATTTCTGGTTTTGTGCCATTGTGGTCAGAGAAGATACTTGGTATGATTTCAGTCCTCTTGACTTTGCATATACTTGTTTTGTGGCCTAACGTGTGATATATTCTAGCAAATGTTCTATGTGCACTTGAGAAGAATGAGTTTTGCTGTTGTTGGATGAAATGTTCTGTACATGTCTGTTAGGTCTATCAGTCCTACAGTGTTTTTCAAGTTCACTGTTTCCTTATTGATTTCCTGTCTGGATGATCTATCCATATCGTAAGTGGGATATTAAAGTCCCCAACTATTATTATATTACTTATTTCTTCCTTGTAGCTCTGTTTTTGATTTAAATATTTAGGTGCTGTGATATTGAGTACATAAATATTTAGTTCTATCTTCCTAATGTATTGATCTCTTTATCATTATGTCATGACATTGTGTTTCCTTTTTTTACCCAATTTTAGTTTAAATCTATTTTGTCTAAGTATAACTAACCCTGTATTTTGGGGGGAGGGGAATTACCATTTGCTTGAAATGACATTTGAATCCCTTCACTCTCATTCCAGGTGTGTCATTAAGGCTAGTGTGTTATTGTTAGGTAATGTATTATTGAACATTGCTTTTTGCTTGTTTGTTTGTTTGTTTTTAAATCCATTTAGCCATTCTATGTATTTCATTGGAGAATTTAATCTGTTTACATTTAAAGTAAGTGATTGATAAGTAAGAACTTACCATTGCCATTATGTTAATTTTTCTATTTGTTTTATAAGTTTACTTTTCTTGTTTCTTATCCTGCTTCTTATTCATGTTTTGATGTCTTTTGGTACCAATATTCTTTGACCTCTTTATCATGTTCTTTTGTTTAATAGTTACAGATTTTTTCCCTGTGCTTATACTATGAAGCTTACATAAAATATCTTAAAATTATAATTTCCTATTTTTAGCTGATAACTTTTATAGAATTGCTAAATTTTATACTTTTACTTCTCCCTCATATTTTAGATTATTGCTTTGACAACTTATATATTTTTATATTGTGTAACTAATAACAGATTATTACAATTATGGTTATTTTTACAATATTCATTATTTTTAAGGTACAGTTGTCAATGAATTGTGTACCACCATTATCAAATTATATAATCTTGTACTATATGTATTTACCATTACCAGTGACTTTTATGCTACCTTTTTTATGTTTTTAGGAAGCTAATTAGCATTCTTTTACTTCAACCCAAAGAACTTTTTTTAGCTTATCTTGTAAGGTAGGTCTAGTGGTAATGAACTCCCTCAGATTTTGTTTATTTGCAAAAGTCTTTATTTCTCCTTCATTTCTAAAGAACAGCTTCTCTGGATATAGTATTCTTTGTTGGAGATATTTTTTCCAATATTTTTAATATTTTTAATCATCCCATTCTTTTCTGCCCTGAGGTGTTTCTGTTAAGAAGTCTGCCAATAATTTATGGGGGTTCTCACATATGTAACTTTTTTATTCTCCTGCTGTTTTTAAATTTGTTTGATTTTTGACAATGTAATAACACTATATCTTAGTGTAGCCCAATTTAGGTTAACCTGTTTGGGGACTTGGGGCCTTAAAGGTCTGTATATCCATTTCTCTACCCAGGTTTAAGAAGTTTTTAGCCATTAATGGCTTAAACATAATTTCGCAATGTCCCTTTCATCTTCTCTTCTCCTTCTGGAATTCCTATAATGTGAATAATGTTTCTTTGCATTGTGTTCTGTGATTCTCCTTGGCTTTCATAACTCTTTCTTTATGCCTTTAGTCTCTTTTTCTTTTCTTTTTTTTTTTTTTTTTTTGCTCCTTGGAGTAGATTTTTTTTTAAATTTTCTATCCTTCAGGTCACTGGCATTTTGTTTGTTTGTTTTTATTTTTATTTGTTTTTTCCTGCATGGCCAAGTCCGCTTTTGAAACTCTATTGAATTGTTTAGCTTAATTACTATATTTTTCAATTTTAGGATTTCTGTGTGTGTGTGTGTGTGTGTGTTTACAGCTTCTACTGCTTTGTTGAACTTCTCATATCATTCATGTAGTATTCTAATTTCATTTAGTTGTTTGTGTTTCCTTGTAGTTCACTAAGCTTCTTCAAGATGATTATTCTGCATTCAAACAGTTGATCTTCATTTCTTTTAGATCAATTTTAGAATTTTATTAGTTTCCTTTGGTGGTATCATATATACCTGGCTTTTGTTTTATACTTTACATTTGTGTCTGCTCATTTGAGTCATCAAGTTTCTCCTCCACATATTTTAGGTTTGCTGAAAAGATAGAGACAGATCTTTCCCAGCCAGCTCATATCTGCATATCTGTGGATAGGTGGGGACTATTATTACTCTCTATTTTGGAAGGAGGCAACTGTTTAAGATTCAGGTCAAGGATGGGTGGGTATGCCACTGGCTGAAAACAGTTAGATGTGTTCGTTCCCTACTCAAGTGAGGCTGTAGCATGGTCTATAAAGTTGTGTGGATTTTCTGGTCAGACTTACTATGTAGTTGGCACTAGGTACTATATTCAGTAGTGAATGGAGATATGAGTTAGCTTTCCTACCCCGTCAGTGACTCAGGGCCTGAATGCATTGTTGGGAGACCCATATCACATAAGAACGTACACTGAATTTGCTGGTTAGTTGAGGCCACTAGTTTTGTCCTATAGATAAGGACAGCCATGAACTGTGCATTCTGTTCATGTACCAATGTAGGCAGAGCTGTTGGATTGGCTACACAGCATCCCTTTTGCTCCAGTTAGTTTCCCTGGTCTGGCAGGCTAGAGGCTATATTAAGCAATGGGTAGGGCTCCAAATTAGTTTCCTGCCCAGACAGTGAGAGCAGCAGTTATAAAGCCATTAAAGTTCTTTGTTTGTTACCTTAACTCAAGCTGACCCATGCCGCAAATTTCCTGGCCAAACAGGTTCACTGCTTTGCTCTGCAAACTACTGGCTTACCTGCCCTTCTCTTGGCACAAGTGTCACTAACCAACACAGTTTCCAGGTGTCCCCACCAGCCCTTCTGGTCAGACTGGACTGGGAGCCATAGCAGCTTGGGCTGTGTCTTAGCATTTCTCCCACTCCCCTAAACAAGGCAATGAACAATTTCTTCATTACTATGTGTGGTGACTTTAGATTCCACATATAAGTGAGATCATGCATTATTTGTCTTTTGCGGCCAGTCTTACCTACTTAACATACTGCCATCAAGATTCATCTATCTTGTTGCAAATAGAAAATTTCCTTTTTTTTTTTAATGTTAGAATAATATTTCTGTGTGTGTGTGTAAAATACAGATCAGCAGGCATAGAATGTTTGGTTATGGCATTTTGGTTACACAAGTGGCATCAACAGCAGCAGGTACAATAGTATTACAAAGTGAAGGGTTTATTAATGCCCTTATAACTGAGTTATGGGACAATCTGGAATGTGGAAGAGATGATGTTAGAGTAATCCATTCCACATCTACTCCAGGGCATCCTATTGACTGAAACCATTGAAAGTCTTTCCTAGGATTGGTGAACAACCATACCTCTTTGGTCTGTGTCCCAGTCATCTTCTACATGCTGCCAAATAATTTACCATGTTTACAACATCAGCATTAAGACAATGACCAAACCACTTTCTGAGGAAAAGTTTCTATTTTATTTTTTCTGCTTTCTAACAAGTTTTTCATGGACAATAAATTTATTTCATTGTAAAAAAAATACACATTTCTTTTATCCATTCATCCATCAATACACATTTAGGTTTTCTCCATGTCTTAGCTATTTTATATAATGCTGTAATGAACATGAAGGTGTGGATATCTTTTCCAGATACTGTTTTCATTTCCTTCAGGCATATATACCAAATTGACATTGTTACATCATATGGAGTTCTGTTTTAATTTTTTGAAGAATCTCTATATGGTTTTCCATAGTGGCTATAGTAATTTACATTTCCACCAACAGTGAATAAGAGTCCCCTTTTTATGCATCCTCCCCAGTATTTTCCATCTTATCTTTTTGATGACAGCCATTTTCCAGATGTAAGGTAACATTGCATACTTCGATTTGCTCATCCTGGATGATTAGTAATGTCGAACATCTTTTCATGTACCAGTGGTCACTTGCGTGACTTCTTTGAAAAATGCCTATTCAGTGTCTCTGCCCATTTTTAAATCAGGTTGTTTCTTCCCTCCTCCTCCTCCTCCCCCCCTTCCCTTCCTTCTCCTGAGTTATATGAGTTACTTATATTTTGAATACAAATCCCTTATCAGATATATAATTTGCAGATATTTTCTCCCATTCTAAGTTGCCTTTTCATTTTGTTGGTTTCCTTTGCTATGCAGATTTTTTTTTTTTTTTTTAAGTTTAAGGTAGGCTCACTTGTTTATTTTTGCTTTTAGTGTCAAATCTTAAAAAATCATTACCAGGCTGATGTCAAAGATCTTATTCCTCTTTGACTTGATTTTTGTATGTGGTATAAAATAGATACCCAGTTTCATTCTTTTGTATGTGTTGTCCAGTTTTCCCAACACCATTTATTAAGGAGACTGTTCTTTACTCATGGTATGTTCTTGGGTATTATGTCATAAATTAATTGACCACATATGTGAGTTTGTTCTATTCTTATCCATTGATCTATATGTCTGTTTTTGTGCCAGCACCATACTATTTTGATTACGATGGCTTTGTAAGATAGTTTGAACTCAGAAAGCCTGATGCCTCTACCTGATTTCTTTTACTTGCCTAATTGCTCTGGCTAGGACTTCCAGTACCATGTTGACAAGAAGTGGTGAGAGTGGACACCCTGGTCTTGTTCCTAGTCTTAGAGGAAAAACTTTTAGTTTTTTACTCTTAACAATGTTTACTGGGGGCTTCTCATATATGTCTTTTATTATGTTGAGGTATGTTCCTTCTATATTTAATTTGTTGAGAGTTTTGATCTCTGAATTTGGTTTGCTAATGTTTTGTTGAGGATTTTTAGATCTATAATCATTAAGAATATTGGCCTACAATTTTCTTTTTCATGATGGTGTTGTGTGGTTCTGATATCAGGGTAATACTGGCTTCATAAAGTGTTTCCTTTTCTGTTTTTTGCTTTTTTGGTTTGCATAGTCAGCACATTTTAATCACTTTAAAACCTCTAACGTTATCTCATGCTTATTAAATAAAACCAACAATGCTGGGCTTGTTTAAATTATAAGAAAGAAAGAAAGAAAGAAAGAAAGAAAGAAAGAAAGAAAAAAAGAAAGAAAAGAAAAGAAAAGAAAAGAAAAGAAAAGAAAAGAAAAGAAAAGAAAAGAAAAGAAAAGAAAAGAAAAGAAAAGAAAAGAAAGGGAAAGGGAAGGGGAAGGGGAGGGGGAAGGGGAAGGGGAAGGGAGAAAAACAAAACTTACTGGGCACCAACCCAATCTTATAAAATCAGCCAGGCTCGCCCCAAGGATGGGGTGGGGGAATGCGAGAGGAGAGGACACCCCTGAGCAGGTGGCTGGGTGCCAGAATGGACTATGGGAGATAAAGAAAAGGGGCTCCCAGATGGAAGGGAAGGGTACTGATTGTGTTAATGGGAGGGATGCAAAAGGCACATCAGAAGAGGGGGATTTAAGAGGCAAAAAGGTCAATGCTTTCTCTATCTGGGCAGTGTTGGAGGGGGCTCACTGCCACTAGCTGCTCACCCCCGGCGCTTGGAGAACAGGTCCCTATGAGCCTGATGAGCCCATCTGAAAAACGAATGATAGACTGTCCCTTCCCACTGTGATCCCCTATTCAAGGGTGCACCTGGCTTGCCTGCCTGACACTTCAGGACTTGGGACTCAGCTACTCCTCACTACTCAGCAACATGCTGTACACACACATACCTCAGGGCTGGGGTACTGGGGGGAACAACAAAATGGACAGTGGATGTGGGAAGGTCGGTGGCCTATCTCCTACCCCCATCAAAATACAAAAGAAAAGGGGCACCTGGGTGGCTCAGTCTGTTAAGTATCTGACTTTTGATTTCCACTCAGGTCATGATCTCAGGGTCCTGGGATTAAGCCCTGCATCAGGCTCTGTGCTCAGTGGGATGTGTTCTTGAGATTCCTTCTTCCTCTGCCTCTCCCCCTGCTTGCTCTCTATCTCTCTCTAAAATAAATAAATCTTTTAAAAATATTTAAAAAATAAGCATCAAAAGTGAAATAATCACAAAGTGGAAATACATCCTCAAATAACTCCTGTGATCCTCACACTGTCCCTCCTTGCTACCCACCCAGGGGCTCTGGGACTGTGAATGCCACCCAGGCAGTCCTGGGCTCAGAAAACAGGGACTTGGACCATGGCAGGAGGGAAAAGGGCCCAAGAAAGAAGGCTGGTCAGGACACGAGCATGGGGCTTGGTTGGGCCAGTAAAGTTCAGCAGGCAGGCAGGTAGACAAAGGGACAAATGTTCACATGCATACACATGTGTACCCTGGAAGCACCTGCTTTGCCTTGTCCTTCTTTTCATCACTGCTTCCTCCTAAGGCTCACCAGACATGTGGTGCAGGATTGGGGATACTAAAGACCTTGGAGAGGTAGCCCTTCTCCTTCAAAATCCTCCTAGGCTAGCCTCTGCTGCCTGGATGGGGCCATTACTGCTTTATAGAGAGAGAAAGGGCAAGAGCCTATAGTCCAAGTCAGGAATCCTGAAAGACAAGGCTTGACCCTTTTCACTCCTCAGGGAAATCCTGCGGTGCCTGGACCTTGGAAAGCTGCCTTAAATGTTCCACTTCTTTCTCTATATGGAGGGGATCCTGGAAGATGGAGTGAGGCCCTCCCCCTTCCCCCAGCTGCTCCTGGGGCCTCCTCTCAGGCAGTCAGGCAGTCCAAGGGTAGGATGACAAGAAGTCTGTGCCCATCTTCCTCCCAGCTGGGGTCCAAACCCAGTCCAAAGATAAAATTTTACATATATATATGAATTAAAAATGCTCAAAGGAGGGGGATGGGCAGGCAGCAGGTGCTCATGGTCTATGAGAAAGGTGGTTCTCTCACCTTGGCCCTCATCCTCTTTTGAGTCAGATGCACACTTTTCCTGCCATACTTCAGATGAGGGAAACCCCTTGTAGGAGATGAGGCTACAGTCCAGTGTACACCTTCACACTCTAAAAGCTAAAGCTCGAGTGCCCCTGTAGGACCAGGAATATAGTGAAGAAAACCAACATGAGGAAGGCACAGTTGAGGCCGGCCACTACCTCAGGCTACTTGCCTTTAGCTGGGACTCCACCTCCACCTCTGGGGGCAGCTGCTGCTAGGGGATTCAAGGCTGCTCTGGTTCTGCTTGGAGCACATCTGCTCCATAGGGTTTAAGGAGGCATGCCAGGGGTAATTGGGGCAGTCTGTGGGGGTCATCCCTGGGATGTGGCACACAAAGTGTGGCAGGGGGCACAGACGCTGGCCCAAATGATCACCATGTCATTCTCAGTGCTATAGTGTGTACCAATGACTTGGGGATTGAAGTCTGATGAGCAATGCTGGACACAGCTCTTCAGGTGCACACCACACTAGCATGGCTAGAAGTGAGGGTCTTGTCATTGCTGTTCTCAGGAGGTATGTGTAGGCCCTCAGAGCTGTGACACACAGCACAAGGGTGAACTTAATGTCCCAAAGTTGTCTTTGCTGGTATTTTCAGTCTCCAGGACCCACTGCCCCAAGGGTTCCTCATTCCAGGAATGGTTTTGAAGACCCAGTTATTAAGCCCATCTGTAGAATAATTGTCTGACCTGGCAGCCAGAAAGGTGGAGCAGGTGCCTATGGGGCTGACCAGGTGGATGGCCAGCTTGCTATGATGATTTTAAGACAGGGTAAGGTGGGACTGTGCATACTCCAGTTGTGTGATATGACTGAGCTCTTCCAGACAGGCAGTCACAGTATTTTGCACTTCTACTTTCTTCCTGATGTCCTTGGCCTAGTGTAGATATCCCTGATGCACTTTCTTTGGGGAACCACGGTCATCCAGTTCTAGGCCAGGGCCACCATAGCACCTGTGTCCAACAGCCTATAGCCCTAGCTCACTTTTTGTCCAAACCATTGGTGAACTGTCATTAACAATGAGGTAGGCTAGCTTTGAGGTCTCACCAGGCAGCATTCTTTTTGTCTTCAAGGTGAGAGTGATGGTGCCAGATGCCAATGGGGCAGAGGCCTAGGTGACCATGTGAGACTCTGTGCACTTCTGCTGCAAGTCCCTAGTCACTATCTACTCCTTGCTCTGGTTGCCACTGCTATAATCTGTGGCTGGTGAGGATAATGGGCCTTGCTGCACCAGAGCACATTGCTAAGCTTTGTCATGCTGCTGATGGACAGCATGTAGATGCTGTTGATACAGATGTCACAGTTAGAGCTGTCGTGCACCTAGCCCCCATTTCCTGAGGCCTAAAGATGGAGTCCATCATTTGTGGCCCTTTCTCCCCACGAGGAGAAAGACCTCCTCAGCAAGGTACACAGACCTATCCATGGTCTTGCTGTCATCCCCAGGACCCCAGCTAGCACTGTAGATGTGGATGTGTTTGGGGCTCAGGCCTAGGTAACATGCTTCTACCATGTCTGTCACCTCACTGTCTAAGATGTGCATCCCTCCAATGCAGGCATTGTAGACCACACCTAAGCCACAGACACCATTGTGGGTCACCTCAGCCTCCTGGCCTACACACGTTGTGCCGAGGCAGGGGTTCGGGGTCCTGGTCATCAACATTGAAGGTGGCCCCAGGATCATAATGCCTTGCAAGTCTGGGTGATTCTTCTCAATGCCATCATCCAGAATTGAGACCACAATGCCATACTCCTATAGCTGTGAGCCCAGGCCTCCTTCATGTTGAGGTCCCACTGGTGATGGCAGACAGCTACCACTGCTGGAGAAACAGTATCCCTGGGTTCCTGGTACACATCCCTTTGGTCTAATGCTTTGCCACCTGCTGCTGCATCCACTGTAGGCTCCCTCTAGAGGCCACTGTGCTGCTGGTGGTGAGGCAACAGGGACTGCTTTGTCATCTCTCCATGCCAGAAGTGGTAGTAGTTGCTGAGATCTGGCCCAGGATGAGGAAGTCATGGTTGTGTGCCAGGCTGTCAGCTACAACTGGGCCTTCTGGAATGCTCACCCAGGTGTTGGTGTAGATCTTTGTGCCAAGGGCATGGCTGCCAGCAGGACTGAGGCACCTGCTGCTGCTACCACCCATAGCAAACAGGCCCTCAGCTCCATGGTCTTCCCTTGCCAGAGAGCAATGTCATCACTGGGAGGCTGGGCAAGTGGTTTCTACCCAGCCAGCTACCAGCACAGTTTGGCCTGGCCTGGGGCTCCAGCTCCATATCGCACTCCTCTTCAATTTTTGTAAGAGTTTTAAAAGAATTGGTGTTAATTCTTTTATAAAAGTATGATGGAATTTCCCAGAGAGGCCTCTGGTCCTGCAGTTGTCTTTGTTGAGAGTTTTTTGATTACAGATTCAATTTCCTTTCTAGTAATCCATCTGTTCAGATTTTCTATTTCTTCAGGATTTAGTCTGTGAAGGTTTCATCTTTCTAGGAATTTGTCCATTTCTTGTAGGTTGTACAATTTGTTGGCATGTAAGTGTGTATAACAGTCTCATATGATAATTTGATTATTTTGTATATCAAGGGATATACAGTAATGTCTCCTTCATTTCTAATTTTATGTATTTTGATATTCTCTCTTCTTAGTAAATCTAGTTAATGGCTTGCCTATTTTATTTGAATAAGCTCTTAGATTCATTAATCTTTTCCATTGTTTTTTTGGTCTCTATTTCATTTATTTTTACTTTGACCTTTGTTTCCTTCTTTGTACTAAGATTCTTTTTTTTTTTTCATTTTTTTCCTATTCTTTGAGGTATAAAGTCAGATTCTTTATTTGAACTTTTCCTTTTTTTTTTTTTTTTTTTTTAAGTGTAGCTGTTTATCACTATGAACTGGCTGTAGAACTGGTTTTGCTGGATCCTATTAGTTTTGGAATATTGTATCTCCCTGTTTGTTTTAAGATTTTTTAATTTCTCTTTTTATTTCTTCTTTGACTCATTGGTTGTTCAATAACATGTTTTGTTTTCACATATGTTAGTGCCCAATTTTCTTTTTGTAACTGGCTTCTAGTTTCATACCATTGTGGTTTGAAATGATGCTTGACATGATCTCTATCTTCTTAAATTTATTAAGACTTGTTTTGTGACCCAACATATAATCTCCCAGAAAATACTGTGTTCACTTGAGAAAATTGTGTGTTCTGCTGATTCTGGATAGAATGTTTTATAAATATCTGTCATGTCCATCTAATCTAATGTGTCATTTAAACCCATTGTTACCTTAGTGATTTTCTGTCCATTGTTGAAAGTGGGGTATTCTTCTATTATTGTATTGTTGTCTATTTATCCCCTCAGGTCTGTTAATATTTGCATTATATATTTATGTTCTCCTATGTTTTCTGCATCTCATATTGATTTTTCTATTTGGTTTTTAAATATTCTCTTTTATAAAATCTTTTACTTACTAAGTACTAATATTTTCATAGATTTTGTTTTAAATATATTCTCTCAATTTAGAGTCTGTAATATTTGCATTTTTATGGCAGCCATTGAATATCTTGAAATGTAGTAATACAGGGGTGCCTGGGTAGTGCAGTCAGATAACCGTCTAACTCTTGATTTTGTGTCAGGACATAATCTCAGGGTTGTGAGATTGAGCCCCACATCAGGCTTTGTGCTGGGCATGAAAACTGCTTTGTAAGATTTCCTCCCTCCCTCTCCTTCTGCCCCGACTCACCCACTCACAGTCTCTCTTTTCTCTCTCTCTCTCTCTCTCTCTCTCATAAATAAATAAATAAATAAATAAAGTAATATAAAATTTGACAGTCTTCTATTTTATGTTTTTTCCTTTCTTCTTGTTTATTGTCTTCTTATTTAAGAAATAGTTGCCTAATAGAAGTATATTTTATACAACTGTACATTTTTGAGTACTGCTTTTTACTTTTTGTTTAATCAGGTTTATTAAGGTCTAATTTAAACTGTACTCTGTTCCCTGAATTTGGCAGTTATTGTTGAGTAATGCCATCATAATCAAAATGTTGTAAACTTGAATTCCCCCCAAAGTTTGCTAGTATCACTTTGCAATCAGTTTAACCCCAACCCTTAGCCCCTTGTAACCAGTGATGTTTTCAGTTTTTATAATTTTGCCTTTGGCAGAATGGCATGTAAATGCAGTAATGCGATGTGGGTTTTGGGTCTGGCTTCTTTTATTTGACAAAATACATTTGAAATATACTTATGTTGTTACTTCTTCAATAGTTTTTCTTCCCTTTTATTTGTAAGTATTACAATCATACAAATATTCCACATTGCTTACATATTACCAGTTGAAGAACATAAGGGTTGCTTTTTGTTTGAGGAAATAAAGCTACCATAAACTGTCAGATGAGTTTTTGCATGAACATGTTTTCATTTCTTCTGAAGAAATACCCAAGAATGGGATAGCTGTTATATGATACATATATATTTAACTTATTAAACATTGCCAGACTGTCTTCCAAAGTGGCCCTGCTATTTTAGTTTTCCACCAGCAAGGTATTAGGATTTCAGTTGATTCACATCCTTTGCCCTTTTTGAAGAAATTAGTTGATTACATTTGCATGGGTCCATTTCTGCATTTTGTGTCCTATTTCATTGATTTGTTCACCAATACTATTCTGTTTCCATTACCATACCTTCAAATTGTCTTGAAATTAAGTGTGAGTCCCTTAACTTGTTCTTTTTATACTTATTTTGACTATTTCTGTTTATCTGCATTTTAATATAAATTTAGTATCAGCTTGTTGATATTTACCCCCAAAAAAACTTTCTGGGATTTTTGTTAGAATTGTGTAGAAATGGTAGATGATATTAGGGAAAATTCACAACTTAACAATCTTGTGTCGTCAGATACATGAACATTATATATTTCTTTTTTCCTTAGTTATGTTGTTTTATTTTATTCAAGTTTTTTTCTTTTTTCTCTTTTATTTTTAGTTTTCAGTATACAGAATATATATAGACATCTCTATATATCAATCCATTGCTAGAATTGTACCTAAATATTTTTATTTGTGTGTGTTACTTTTAAAGGTTTTTTCTTTTCATTTTGAATTGTGGTGTTCATTGCTATTTCATGGGAATGCAATTTACTTCTGTAGTTTGACCTTTTATTTTGACCCTTACTGAACCCACTAGTTCCACATACATTTTATAGATTCTTTGGAATTTTGTGGACTCTTTAGAATCGAGTAACCTGTGAATAGAGGTAATTTTACTTACTCCTTTTCATTTTGTGTGTACTTTTTCAATCTATGTACTAAATCTGATTTGTTAACCTTCTGTTGAGGTTGGTCATGAATATCCTCATGAAAATTCTTTAATATACTTTACTTATAATGTCAATATGTAGTCTTAGTGTTTGGTAGTCATGGCTTCATATATGACTTTGGAGGTGTTTCCTCTCCTCTATTTTCCAAACAAGACTGGAGAATTAGTGTATTTCTTTTTTAAATATTTGGTAGATTTCAGTAAAGAAAACATTGGCACTTAATTTTTAAAAATTTTTTGAGCCACAGAATTAAATTTTGACAGAAAATTTTGAACCACAAATTAAATTTTTTAGTAGACATATGGTTATTCAGGGTACCTATTTCTTCCTGAGTGAGTTTTATAGTTTGTGTCTTTCAGAGAATTTCTTCATCTAATGTTCCAAATCTATGGGTACAGAGTTTTTGGTATTGATTTTTGTCCTTTAAACATTTGTAGGGTCAGTCATGATGTTCCATAATTCACTTCTGATATTATTAATTTGTATCTTCTCTCATTTTTTTATTGTAGTTGACACACAATGTTACATAAGTCTTGGATGTACAAGATAGTGATTCAAAAAATCTATCCATTATGCTATGCTCACCACAAGTGTAGCTATTATCTGTCCTAATATGAGACTATTATAATATCAATGACTTTATTTCCTTATTATACCTTTTACCCCTAACTTATTCATGCCATAACTGGAACTATTACCTCCCACTCTCTTTTACACATTTTTTCCATCCTCTCACTCCCCTCCTCCCACCCCTACAGCAATCATCTGTTTGTTCTCTGTCCTTATAGATCTTTTTCTTTTTGTTTATTTATTTATTTCTAGATTCTACGTATACCTGAAATCATACAGTTTTTGTCTTTTCCTGTCTTATTTCACTTATTTCACAGTAACCTTTAGGTTCATCCACGTTGTTGCAAATGGCAAGATCTCTTTTTATGACTGAGTAATATCCCATACACACCACTTTTTTATCTATTCATCTATTGATGGACACTTGGGCTGCTTCAATATCTTGGATATTGTAAATGATCCTGCAATAAACATAGAGGTGCATACATCTTTTTGAATTAATATTTTTGGGCTTTGGGGGAGGGGAGGAATAAATACCTAGTAATATATTATTGGAGCACATGGTATTTCTATTTTTAATTTTTTAAGGAACCTCCAAACTGTTTTCTTCAGTATTTGCACCTTTTACATTGCTACCAACAGTGCATCAAAGTTATTTTTTCTCCACATCCTTGTCAATACTTGCTTCTTTTCTTTTCCTTCTGACAGGTGTATGGTGATATCTCATTGCGGTTTTGATTTGCATTTCCCCAATGACTAGTAATGTTGACCATCTTTTCATGTGCCTGTTGGCCAACTGTATGTCATCTTTGGAAAAATGTCTATTCAGGTCCTCTGCCCAGTTTTTAATTGGATTTTTCTGTATTGAGTTGTATAAGTTCTTTATACATTTTGAATATTATCTCCTTATTGGATACATCATTAGTAAATGTCTTCTCCCATTTACTAGGCTGCTTTTTTAAAATCTCAGTTTCTTTTGCTGTGCAAAAGCTTTTTATCTGGGTATAGTCTCAATAGTTTATTTTTGCTTTTATTTTTCTTGCTTAAGTAGACCTATCTAGAAAAATGTTGCTATGACTGATAACAAAGAAATTGCTGCCCATGTTTTATTCTGGGAATTTTATGGTTTTATGTCTCACACTTAGGTCTTTGGTCCATTTAGAGTTTATTTCTTTGTATGGTATAAGGACGTGGTCCTGTTTCATTATAGTGTATGTAGCTATCCAGTTTTCCCAGTATCATTTATTAAAGAGACTGTCTTCTCCATATTATATATTCTTTTCTCCTTTGAAATATATTGATTGATCTCTTCTCTTTTCCATTGATGTGTGGGTCTATCTTTGTGCCAGCATCATCTTGTTTTGATTACTAAAGCTAAGTAGTATATTTTGAAATCTGGGATTGTAATACCTCCAGCTTTTTTCTTTTTCTTTAAGATTGCTTTGGCTTGGCCCTTGAATATCTTCTGTGGTTCCATACAAACTTTAGTAATATTTGTTCTGTGAAAAATTCTACTGGTATTTTGTTAGGGATGGAATACATAGGTTGGTTTGCATAGGATGGAGACTTTAACAATATTAATTTTTCCAACCCATAAGCATGAAATATTTTTCCATTTGTTTGTGTTGTCTTCAGTTTCTTTTACCAATGTTTTATAGTCCCAGAGTACAAGTCTTTCACTTCTTTGGTTAAGTTTATTCCTATGGGTTATTTTTGTTGTCGTTGTTTTGTTTTGTTTTGTTTTGGTTTGGTTTTCCTTTTTCTGGGGAGAGAGGAGTAGTACAATTGTAAATGGAATTTTTTTTCTTAATTTCTCTTTCTGCTACATCATTATTGATAGAAATGCAATAGATTTCTGTGTATTAATTTTGTATCCTGCAAATCCTACAACTTTACTGAACCCATTTATTTTTTTTCCAAGCTTTATTAACTTATACTGGTCAGTTTTAGACATATTATGTGAAAGTATGAGAATTATGTGAAGAATTACCATTTTTTATTGTGTTATGTTAGTCACCATACAGTAAATCATTAGATTTTGATGTAGTGTTCCATAATTCATTGTTGGCATATTATACCCAGTGCTCCATGCAATCTGTGCCCTCCTTAATACCCATAACCAGGCTAACCCACCCTCCACCCCCTTGATTCTAAAACTCTCCATTTGTTTCCCAGAGACCATAGTTTCTCATGGTTCATCTCCCATTTTGATTTCCCCTCCTTCATTTTTCTCTTCTCCTAATGTCCTCCATGCTATTCCTAATGTTCCACAAATAAGTGAAACTATATGATAATTGACTTTCTCTGTTTGACTTATTTCACTTAGCATAATCTCCACCAGTCCCATCCAAGCAGATGCAAAAGTTGGGTATTCATCCTTTCTGATGGCTGAGTAATATTCCATTGTATATATGGAACATATCTTTTTTTTTTTTAAGATTTTTATTTATTTATCTGACAGAGAAAGAGATCACAAGTAGGCAAAGAGTGGGGCAGAGAGAGAAAGGGGGAAGCAGGCTCCTTGCTGAGCAGAGAGCCCAATGTGGGGCTCAATCCCAGGACACTGAGATCACGACCTGAGCCAAAGGCAGAAGCTCAACCCACTCAGCCACCCAGGCACCCCTAGACCACATCTTCTTTATCCATTCATCTGTTGAAGGGCATCTTGGTTCTTTCCACAATTTAGCTATTGTGGACATTGCTGCTAAGAACACTGGGGTGCATATGGTATGCATTGGGGTACACCCATCTTTTCACAACATCTGTATCTTTGGGGTAAATACCCAGTAGTGCAATTGCTGAGTCATAGGGTAACTCTATCTTTAATTTTTTTGGGGAACCTCTACATTGTTTTCCAAAGTGGTTGCACCAGTTTGCATTCCTCCCAACAGTGTAAGAGGGTTTCCCTTTCTCCACAACTTCTCCAACATTTGTTATTTCTCACCTTGTCGATTTTTGGCATTCTAACTGGTGTAAGGTTATATCTCAATGTGGTTTTGATTTGAATTACCCTGATGGCTAATGATGATGAACACTTTTTCACATGTCTGTTAGCCATTTGTATGTCTTCTTTGGAGAAGTGTCTGCTCATGACTTCTGCCCATTTTTTGACTTGATTATCTGTTTTTTTGGAGTGTTGAGTTTGAAAAGTTCTTTATAGATTCTGGGTATCAGCCCTTTGTCTATAGTGCCATTTAAAAATATCTTCTCTCACTGTGGGTTGCCTCTTTGTTTTGTTGACTGTTTCTTTTGCTGTTCAGAAGTTTTTATCTTGATGAATGAAGTCCCAGAAGTTTATTTTTACTTTTGTTTCCCTTGCCTTTGGAGACATGTCTTGAAAGAAGTTGCTGTGGCTGATTTTGAAGAAGTTTCTCTCTATGCTCTCCTCAAGGATATTGATGGATTCCTACCTCAAGCTGAGGTCTTCCATCCATTTTGAGTTTATCTTTGTGTGTGGTATAAGAGGATGGTCCATTTCATTTTTCTGTATATAGCTGTCCAGTTTTCCCAGCACCTTTTATTGAAGAGACTGTCTTTATTGGATATTTTCTCCTGATTTGTCAAAGATCAGTTGACCACAGAGATTAGAGTTCATATCTGGACTCTGTCTTCTGTTCTATTGGTCTATGTGTCTGTTTTTGTGCAAGTACCATGCTGTGTTGGTGATCACAGTTCTGTAATACAGCTTGAAATCAGGCAAACAGGATACCCCCAGCTTTGTTTTTCTTTTTTCAACATTTCCTTGGTGATTCGGGATCTTTCCTGGTTCCATACAAATTTTAAGATTGTTTGTTCCAGCACTTTGAAAAATAATGTTGGTATTTTGATTGAGATGGCATTGAACCTATAGATTGCCCTGCACAGCATAGTCATTTTAATGATGTTTATTCTTCTGACCCATGAGCATGGAATATTTTTCCATCATTTTGTGTCTTCTTCAGTTTCCTTCATGACTGTTCTATAGTTGTTCAAGTATAGACCTTTTACCTCTTTGGATAGGTTTATTCCAAGGTCTCTGATGGTTTTTGGTGCTATTATAAATGGAATTGATGCTCTAATTTCTCTTTATACCATTCCATTGTTAGTGTATAAGAAAGCAACTTATTTCTGTGCATTGATTTTGTATCCTGGCACATTACTGAATTGCTGTATAATTTGGGAGTGGAGACTTTGGGGTTTTCCAAATTGAATATCATGTCATCTACAAAGAGATTTTGACTTCTTCTTTGCCATTTCAAAGATGTTTTATTTCTTTTTGTTGTCTGATTACTGTTTCTAGGACTTCTAGTACTATGTTGAACAATAGTGGCAAGAGTGGGCATCCTTGTCATGTTGCTGATCTTAAGGGATAGTCTTTCAGCCTTTCCCCTTGAGAATGATATTTCCTATGGGGTTTTCATAGATGGATTTTATAAAATTGAGGGATATTCCCTCTATCATTAAACTCTGGAAAGTTTTAATCAGGAAAGAATGCTGTATTTCATCAAATGCTTTTTCTGCATCAGTTGAGAGGACCATGTGGTTCTTCTCTCTCTTCTTATGTGTCCTATCACATTGGTTGATTTGTGAATGTTGAAACACCCTTGCATCCCAGGGATAAATCCCAGCTGGTCATGGTGGATAATCTTTTAATGCACTGTTGGATACTTTTAGCTAGGATCTTGTTGAGAATCTTGGCATCCATTTTTGTCAGGGATATTGGTCTGAAATTCTCTTTAATGGCGTCTTTGCCTGGTTTGGGAATCAGGGTAATGCTGACCCATAGAAAGAGTCTGTAAGTTTTCCTATTTTTTGAAACAGCTTCAGGAGAATAGGTATTATTTCTTCTTTGAATGTTTGGTAGAATCCCCCAGGGAATCCAACAGGTCCTGAACTCTTGTTTTGGGGAAGGTTTTTGATCACTGCTTCAATCTTGTTATTAGGGATTGGTCTATTCAGGTTGTCAGTTTCTTCCTGATTCAGTCTTGGAAGTTTATAGGTTTCCAGGAATGCATCCATTTCTTCTAGGTTGCTTAACTTATTGGCTTTTGTTCTCTGGTGGCATTTTGTGCTTTTCAGAGGGTCAGAGCAAAGTAAACTGCCTGCACCCTGACCTCTGCCTCAGAGAGAATCCACTGTCTGCTTCTACCTCAATGGTCCAGAACACACAGACCTCCCCCCCCACACACACACACACAAGTTCCATTGAATACCACAGCCTTCTATGGGTAGTGCATGCTCCCCAGAGACTGTCTCAGTGGTCAGTGGAGTACACTGTGATAAGTGTACAGTGGTACACTTATCCCTGTACCCCATGCCACAAAAAACACCAGTGATATTAGTCTGGGTGAGCCTGGTCCTGGTGGCTGCCATTCCTGGCAATGCTGACTTGAATCCTTCCTGAGTCCTCTCAGCTGCAATGGGTAGTGGCTACAGCCGGTCTGGGGACCATGGATTTAGGTCTGAGCTTATGGCTGCCGGGTCTCAGTGACTGTCTCTTAAGTCCTTTTGTTCTGTTTGAGTGCTGTTATCAGTCCTTTCCCTCTAGCAGCCACCAGTCCCCAAGCTATCACTTGGTCACCAAGCACAGGGCACTTTCTCTTTGGGGTATTGCTTTCCAATGGCTAGCTTTTGGTGGCTCCCTCCTCCTTCTGTTTATCCTCCATTATCTGTCTGTGCAATCCCAACTCCATTCTTTGTACCTCTTTACTGATGATCCTTTGCCCCTGTAGAGATCCAGAAGTGTAGAATCTTACATCTTAGGCTGATTTCCTCCATTTACTAGTTTTCATAGTTTTTTGTTTGTTGTTTTTGTTGGCATCTTTAGGTTCTTCCATGTAGAATAGTATGTCATTTGCAAATAGTGATAAATTAACTTCTTCTTTACCAAATTGGATGTTTTTTATTTCTTGTTATTGTCTGATTCCTGGGCCAGGAACTTCCATATGTTGAATAACAGTGGTGAGAGCATTGGCTTGTTCCTGATCCTAGAGGAAAAAGACTGTTTTTCACAACTGAGTGTTATTTTAGGTATTGTTTTTCATACATGTCCTTTATTATATTGAGAGATGTTCCCTCTAAATCCACTTTGTAGAGAGTTTTTATCTTGAATAGATGTTGAATTTTGTCAAATATTTTTTTCTGTATTGAGGTGATCATATGATTGTTACTCTTTTTTTTTTTTTTTAAGATTTTACTTATTTATTTGACAGACAGAGGTCACAAGCAGGAAGAGAGGCAGGCAGAGAGAGAGGAGAAAGCAGGCTCCCTGCAAAGCAGAAAGCCCGATGCGGGGCTCAATCCCAGGACCCTGGTATCATGACCTGAGCCAAAGGCAGAGACTTTAACCCACTGAGCCACCCAGGCAGGCACCCCTACTCTTTGGTTTTTAATGTGTGTCATGTTGATTGATTTGCAACTATTCAGGCATCCTAGCATCCTCAGAACAAATTCCACTTGGTTGTGATGAATGATCCTTTTAATGTTTCTTGCATGCAGTTTTCTAATATTTTTTTGAGGATTTTTGCATCTATATTCATCAAGGATATTGGCCTGTACTGCTTTGTTTGTTTTTGTAGTGTCTTTGTCTGATTTTGTTATGAGGGTACTGTTAGCCTCATAGAATGTATTTGGAAGCTTTCCTTACTCTTCTATTTTTTGGAATAGTTTGAGATGGATAAATATTAACTCTTTATGTGTTTGGTAAATTTCAACTGTGGGTACAAGCCAGGGGTTTCCAAGGGAGCTCTACACAGAGGGCACCCTGGTAGAGTGGCTGGAACAAAATCAGGTGAGACCCAGGAGGTCCCAGAGAATTCATGCTGAGGGTGCTCTAGCAACCTACCTGAAGCTGCAGTTTTGTGGACCTGGAGTGTTTTGGGGGTGTTTTGCACCTGTATCACCTTTGCATGATGGCTAGAACTGTAGTGAGCCCTGACCAGCGGTGTCCCAGTGTGCACTGTGCAGTGGGCAGCCTTGGTGGGATGCCTGGGGCTGGGATTCAAAAGCATTTGGCTGGCTAGGACACCAGGACTCTGCTCCCATCCACACTATCAAGGTGAAGAGGGAATGTAAGCCATACCATTCACCAGTCCCTCTGACCCAGAGAGAATTCTAACAGTTCTCTTGCTGCTGTTTGGCAGGATCCTATGGTTCATTCCTTTGTATTTGAGTTAGTCTTTTAAATAGCAGGTTTTTTTTCTTTCTTTTTTTCTATGCCCAAAGACATTCAGTATTATCTCTCTCTCCACTGCATTAGTAGCACTGGGGGTGGGGGCTCCCTTTATTGTCATGTTTCCAGATCTCTTGCCATTCTCTATGTGATTTTTTCTATCTTTTCTTATTAGAAGCTTTCAGTTAGCCATCAGTTCCTTTTCAGGAGGAATTACTCTAGAAATGGACACAGATTTTGTGTGTTAGTGGAAGAGGTGATTTCAAGGTCTTCCTGTGTCCCCATCTTGGGCCCTTTCCCTGTCATTAAAAAAAAAAAAAATCTGGGCGGCGCCTGGGTGGCTCAGTGGGTTAAGACTCTGCCTTCGGCTCAGGTCATGATCTCAGGGTCCTGAAATTGAGCCCCACATCAGGTTCTCTGCTCAGCAGGGAGCCTGCTTCCTCCCCTCCCCCGCCTACCTTTCCACTTGTGATCTCTTTCTGTCTAATAAATTTAAAAAGACTTTTAAAAAATCTGGTTGGAGATTTATCATTTTATCAATCTCAAAAAACAGGCTTTGCTTTCATTAAGTATTCCTCATTATGTTTGGTTTTCAAAGTCATTGATTTCTTTTATTGAAATTATTTTTCATTCTGCTTTTTTAGTGCTTAATTCATTCTTCCTTCTATAGTTTGTTTTTTTTTTTTTAATAGAGGCTTAGAGTAGTGACTTAAGACTTCTTTTTAAGTGTAAGCATTCAAAGCTATACATTTCTCTCCTAGCACTACTTTAGCTGTATCTCCAAAATTTTTATTATTGTATTTTCATTTTTTGGTGTTAAATTAGCCAACATATAGTACATCATTAGTTTTTGATGTAGTGTTCAATGATTCATTAGTTGTGTATAACACCCAGTGCCCATCACATCACATGCCCTCCTTACTTGGTTGCCCTATTCCCTCAATCCCCTCCCTTCAGTAACCCTCAGTTTGTTTCCCAGAGTTCAGAGTCTCTCATGGTTTGTCTCCTTCTCTGATTTCTTCCCAGTTTTCCCTCCCTTCCCCTGTGGTCCTCTGTGCTATTCCTTATGTTCCATGTATGAGTGAAACCATATGATAATTGTCTTTCTCTTCTTTACTTATTTCACTCAGCATAATCCCCTCTAGTTCCATCCATGTCAGTGTAAATGGTGGTTATTCATCCTTTCCAATGGCTGAGTAATATTCCATTATATATATGAACCACATCTTCTTTTTTTGTTCCATTTAAAATAATTAAAAGAAAAATTATTTTGAGCTTCCACTTTGATCTCAAACTTTTGCATTAAGGTTTCCTTTTTCTAGAATGCTATTCCTCCAAATATCCTTTTATTTTTATTTTTCATGTTTTGAAGTTATTATTCAAGTTGTCTTCCCAGTGATGATGGCCATCTTATTTAAAATTTTAACCCTCCAGGTGTTATTTATTTATTTTAGAGAGAAAGAGACAGAGAGAGAGGCATGGGGGAAGGGGCAGAGAGAAACCCAAGCAGACTTAGTGCTGAGCATGAAAACTGGCACTGCTCTGACAATCCTGAGATCCTGACCTGAGCAGAAACCAAGAGTCCAATGCTCAACTGACTGCACCACCCAGGTGCTCCTAGTTTTATTCCCTTTCAAAAAATGTTTTCTTCACATAACTTATCATCTTCCATTATATTGTGTATTGCTCATGTCAGTAGAATATAAATTTCAGAATATCACATAATTTTTTCACTGAATCCTCAATATCTAATGTAGTGCTTAACACATAGTAAATGATCAATATTTGATAGTTATTTAATAATTTTGTCTTGGGCCTATTCAGAAATTATTATATTCTAGAACTTTATTCTGATTTGATATATGTTAATATACTTTTATAAATACTAATTATGTAATCTCAATAGTGCCTCAATATCAAATTTTATCTTTATAATAGCTGTTCTGAATATGCAAAGAGTACTTTTAATTGTACTTACAAATAAGAAAATGTAATCTCCAAGAATAAAGCAGTTTATATAATTAATAAACTTAAGAGTGAGACATAAAGTGGGTCTTTAAAAGTTTTTATTTACAAATCTAGACCTTTATAGCATACACATGTATCCAGGAAACAGCACACATGAGAATTGCAAATAGGGACCTCAACAAACTTACATTATATACATATTCATTATATATGCATGCATAACATAATTAGTTTATGAAGTCATCTATGAAAATGTCTAACCATAAATAATATCAAAATTAAATTCATTAATAGAAAAACTAGAACTGTCTAAATTTGTTTATAAATCATTGGACTCTGTAGTTAGAGGACCATGCTGATACTTTTTCAAATAAAATTTGAACAAAAATTTAAATATAGTTCACATTTCTTTAAGAAGGAGTATTTTAGAATGAGTATATTATCATTTCAGTAGCCAGGCAACATTATGGCCTTGACATATTCTAACTCTCAAAACATAGCCAAGGGCTTCTTAATTCCCCTAGGACATTATTATTTCTAATAATCAGATTTCCAGAGTTACATTACCATTACAGAGCTTCATTAATATGTGGGATGTATTTACTCTCAGATAGCAAGATCTTACTAAAGTTTGTCAGATGTTCCCTTGTGTGTTTGGAAGAATAATGAGCAAATCAGAATATTTTTCCAAAATTAGCTTCAATCTGTGCTAAATTAGCCCCAAGAAAACAACAACAGCAACAAAAAGTCATAGATAAAAATGTGAAATTATAGGAATGGGTTTCTCTACTATTTTAAATACAGTGTTTCCCAGCTTAATGGAGCTTTGGAAATTTTTAACAGCAGTTCAAAATTATGTGATCAAATCTTTTATATTTTTGGTAGATTTTTTTTTTCTGCTAAAATACTCAGAACAATTCTCCTTCATAAATGGCAACTATTATCCCTTTCGATCATTTTCAAAAATATGTAATAGTACCATCTTAAGTTTATCCTTCTAAGGATTGTTTTCTAATTCCAAATTTCTGCCACATGCAAAATTAATCATATTTATCACAACTCAAATAACTACCTTGAAAGCCATGCCAAAATCTGGATAAATAATTGCAAAGGCTTCTTTTTTTTTTTTAAATCTTTATTAACACATACCAGAGAAATGTTTAAAGAGAGATTTTAAAAAAGAAGCCATATTAAATGAGACAGTGATTACTAGAATCTCAGTCACTCCTCATAGTGTTACTTTAAAATCAAATGAGATAAAAATAAGGAAAATGAAATTAATGAAATATATGATAAAAGAAGGGAAGGAAGAACTAACTTTTTTTTTCCCACCACTTAGTTCTCCTCTTTCACCTTAAGCTAGTCCTTGTCAACCACTTTGCTGGTTTCTCCTCATTTCCTAATCTCTAAATTATAGTGTCTCCCTAAATCCTTCTATTTAACTATATAAACTTTCTACATGATCTCTACCAGTCTCTTGGATATAAATACCACTACATGCTGTTTACTTTCAAATAATATCTCAAGTATATACTTACCTACTTAGCCTACGGGACAGTTCCACTAGGATAGCCAAAACCAAACTCCTATTCCCAACCTACACACTTGCTCTTCATCTTTGCATATCAATATAGAATGATTCCATTTATCTGTTTAACAGGAAAAACATACTCACATACACTCAGTTGTTTCCCTGATTATTTTTTTTTCTCTTCTGCCTTATAATACAGCACTATATTTTGAAGATAGAGTCAACATCAAGGAACCAATCTTTTCTCACTATCTATTCCCTGCATTCTCAACTTGTATATGGATTAATCCAATAATCTTTAAATTGATCTTCCTGATTTTGCTCTTATCCATTTATAGTTAATTCTCACTGAAACAGCCAGAATATCACTTCTAAAATTCCTTTCTGATCAAATTCCCCTTTGGCTTAAAACACTGCAGTGGTTTTCTACTCAAAGTAAAAATCAGAGACTGTACAGAATCTCCTAACTTCTCCATATTCTGGCTCCCAACTACTTTCAACTTTACCTCCTATCACAGACCTGACACCACTGTACTCTGTTCAAATATCACTTTAACTGAAGAGTTCTCCCTAAATAATATATGTAAAATAACACTTCCTCACCACTCCATATCCCTAATCTTGTTGTTTTTGTGTTCAAGGAACTATTATATCATAGTCTATAAGATTATTTATATTTTTATATTCCCCACTAGAAAGAACAAGGACTACTCTGTTTTATTCACTGTATCTTGAGAATTGACCACCAAATTTACCAAATTTACTGCATTAATAAATATTAGTAATGATTACTTGTTTTTCATAATTCTACCAGGAGTCTAGGTTTCTTAGATGTTACTTTACTTTCTATATCTCATTCTAAATATCTTATCATTTCATTACCACCATTTTCCTCCTCTTACCTAAATCATACCACTATGCCCCAGGGAATTTGCCTTTGATCACATCATTCAACTATATCCTATGAACTTCCAGAATATTTGCACTAATTTAATTGAAAAGAGAGTAATCTTCTCTTAAATAAAACCTGTTTGTTTTGCCCCATGTCATACACCTCAGAATCATAAGGTGGGGTTAGTTTCTCACAATCCAATGCTGTCTCCAAACCACTTATCTCCTTCTATTTATAAAATCTTTGCATCATTCAGTTAAGTTTATAATATTGTTTTTCCATGTTCTCTCTCTCTCTTTTTTTTTTTTTTTTTGTCTTCTTCCACAAACTACCTGCTCTCTTCCAGTATTATATTAGAAAGATTTAGCACCTGGCTCATAACTAACCCTTCTGTTCTTGGGGAATTTATGTAATTAGACCATTGGGCCATTTACCTCTAAGATTCTTAACCTCTAGGTCTCAATGACTTTTTGTTCCATTCCATGCAATTACCAAATCCCATATTATAACATGGGACCTTAACAGCAGAAATTGCATTGCCTCCCAAACCTTCAAATATAATCTGTATTTTACCAATGTCAGCATTAGCTTTATTAATCATTTAGCATCATTAGAGGCCCAATTCCTTTCAAAAATTTACATATTGTAAGCTCTCTCTTGTACAATAATGTAATATCTGGAGGAACTTATGAAATTTCTCCATGCTAGCACATGTGTGGAAAATTTTTCAGGAAACACACACACACACTCTGGAGAGAGTAATCTTACTCTATGTTCATGATGACCAATTTCTTTCTTTTTTAAAAAAATTATTCATTTGAGAGAGAGAGAGAGCATGAGCAGGGGGAAGGGCAGATGGAGAGAATCTCAGGCAGACCCCATGCTGAGCCTGAAGCCCAATGCAGTGCTCAATCTCATGACCCTGAATTCATGACCTGAGCTAAAATCAAGAGTCAGATGATTAACTGACTGAGCCACACAGGCACCTATCATGATCACCCATTCTATGGGTACTCAACACTGCCTTGTAACTTCATTATTTTTCTCTTAAACTTCTGTTCTTAATCTCTGAGATATCTATGATGGCTATTTCTCACACTATGGTCATGTATCACCCTTCTTCTCATGCAACATTTTTAGTTTCTGAACTTCTATTTGAATTCCTAAATAATTCAAAATTCTTCAAATCCTAATTATATCATTTTCTATCACCAAATCTACAATACATATCTTCTTCTTTCAACAAATTATAATGAATTACAATGCAAATTAAAATAGACATGTGACTCTCCCTTGGTCAAATATAAGTTTTTCAATTTGTGCTGTGGACTCAAAGACTTTAACATCATAAATTTTACATTGTCACTCTTAAACTGTCAAGGTCTTTTACTCTTTAGAGTAAATAACAGCTTACAAACAGGTTTTCTGCTGGTTGGTATACTCTCCCTTGTCATAAATATTGTACCATATTCCATTTTTCTGTATTTTTCCAAATGATTATTTCTAAAGAAAGTTTCTATTTTACCACATTCTTAAACCTAACACATGCTTTTCTGTCCCACCATTTTTCTGGAACTCTTCTAGTGAAATTTTGATGGTCTCTAGGACTCCAATTCCTTCATTCTTAATTTTTTTAAGAGTTTTTATTTTAATCCCCTCACAAGTGACTCCTAACTCCATCACATTTCACCCATCACCAGCAACCCCCCTCCAACTTTCCTCTGGTCACCATCAGTTTGTTCACTATATTTAAGAGTCTGCTTTTGGGTTTCTCTCTTTCTCTCTTTTTTTTTCTTCTGCCCCTTTGTTTTGTTTTTCAGTTTCCACATGAGTGAAATCATTTGGTATTTGTCTCTGATGGACTTATTTCACTTAGCATTATACTCTAGATCCATCCATGTTATTGTAAATGGCAATATTTCAAACATTTTAATGGCTGAATAATATTCTACTGTGTATATAAACATATATACCACCTCTTCTTTATCCATTCATCAGTTGTTAGGCACTTGGGCTGATTCCATAATTTGGCCCTTGTAAATAATGCTGCTATAGATATACGGTTGCATGTATCCCTTTGAATTTTTTTTTTGTATTCTTTGGGTAAATTCTCAGTAGTGAGATTACTGGATCATAAGGTAATTCTATTTTTAATTTTTTGAGGAACCTCCACACTCTTTTCTATAGTAACTGTGCCAGTTTGCATTCCCACCAGTAGTGCATTAAGAGTTCCTTTTCCTCCAAATCCTCACCAACACCTGTTTTTTGTTGTTGATTTTAGTCATTCTTACATGTGTGAGGTGATATCTCATTGTGGTTTTTATTTGCATTTCCCTGATCTTGAGTGATGTTGAGTGTCTTCTCATGTGTCTGTTGGCCATCTACATGTCTTCTTTGGAAAAATGTTCATGTCTTCTGCCCATTTTTAATTGAATTATTTGTCTTTTTTGTGTGTTGAGTTTTAGAAGTTTTTTATATATTTTGTATACTAACCCTTATCATTTCTGTCACTTGCAAGTATCTTCTCCCATTCTGGTTGCCTTCTGTTCTTGGGGACTTTATGTAATTAGACCATTGGGCCATTTACCTCTAAGATTCTTAACCTCTAGGTCTCAATGACTTTTTGTTCCATTCCATCCAATTACCAAATCCCATATTATATTTATATATATTATATATATATAATATTATATATTATTGTTTTGTTGTTTCCTTTGCTGTACATAAGCTTATTATTTTGATAAAGTCCCAATAGTTTATTTTTGTTTTTGCCATCTAGAAGAAAAGGAGCTATGGCTGATGTCAGAGAAATTGCTGCCTGTGTTCTAACATTTTATGGTTTCAGGTCTCACATTTAGGTCTTTAATCCATTTTGAATTTATTTTTGTATATGGTATAAGAAAATGGTTCAGTTTCATTCCTTTTGCATATTGCTGTCTAATTTTCCCAACACCATTTGTGGAAGAAACATTTTTTCCCCATTTCATATTCTTGCCTGCTTTGTCCAAGACTAATTGACCATATATAACTTGAAGTCAAGAATTGCAATGCTTCCAACTTTGCTTTTCTTTTTCAAGGTTGCTTTTGCTATTCTCAGTCTTTTGTGGTTCATACAAATTTTAGGATTGTTTGTTCTGACTCTGTGAAAAATACTGCTGGTATTTTAATAGGGATTTCATTAAATGTGTAGATTGCTTTGGGTAGTATAGACATTTTAAACATATTTGATCTTCTGATCCCTGAGCATGTAATGTCTTTCAATTTTTTTGTCATTTTCAATTTCTTTCATCAGTGTTTTATAGTACAGGTCAAAGTACGGTCTTTCACCTCTTTGGTTTAGGTTTATAGGTTTATTCCTATGTATCCATCTCATTGTTCTTGGTGCAATTATATATTGGAACATTTTAATTTCTTTTTCTGTTGATTCATTGTTGATATTTAGAAATGCAAAGATTTCTGTACATTGAATTTTGTATTCTGCTACTCTCCTAAATTCATGTATCAGTTGTAGCAGTTTTTTGGTGGAGTCTTTTGGGTTTTTTCTATATAGTAAGTAATCTGCGAATAGTGAAAGTTTTACTTCTTTACTGATTTGGATGCCTTTTCTTTCTTTTTGTTGTAAGATTGCTGTGGCTAAGACTTCCAGCACTGTGTTGAATGAAAGTGTTGAGAGTGGACATCTTGGTCTTATTCCTGACCATAGAGGAAAAGCTCTCAGTTTTCCCTCCTTTAGGATGGTGTTAGCTGTGGGTTTTTCATAGATGGCCTTTATTATGTTGAGTTATGTTCTCTCTAAACCTGTTTTGCTGAAGGTTTTTATCACAAATGGATGTTGAACTTTGTCAAATGCTTTACCTGCATCTATTGAAGTGATCGTATACATCTTATCCTTTCTCTTATTAATGTAATGTATCAGGTTGCTTGGTTTGGGAATATTGCATCACCCTTGCATTTTAGGAATAAATCCCACTTGGTCATGGTCAATGAAGTTCTTCGTTGACCATTTTTGCATCTATGATCACCAGAGATACTGGACTATAAGCCCTTTTTGTGGTGTCTATCTGGTTTTGGTATCAGGCAATGCAGACTTCATAGAATGAATTTAGAAGTTTTTCTTTTTCTAGGAAGAATGAATATTAACTCTTTAAATATTTGATAGAACTTGCTTGTGAATCCAATCGGTCCTGGACTTTTGCTTGTTGGGAATTTTTTGACTACTGATTCAATTTCTTAAAAAAAATTTTTTTAATTAATTAATTTATTTTTTTTAATATAAGGAAAGAGACTGAGAAAGAATGTGTGTATGAGCAAGGGCAGGGGCAGAAAGGTGGGAGAGAAACAAGCAGATTCGATGCTGAGCAGCAGAGCCCAGTAAGGGGCTCCATCTTACAACCTTGAGATCATGACCTAAGCCAAAACCAAGAGTAGGATGCTTAACCGATTGAGTCACCCCAACACCCCTACTGATTCAGTTTCTTTGCTAATAATTGTTCTGTTCAAATTTTCTATTTCTTTCTGTTTTAGTGTTAGTAGGTTATAGGTTTCTAGGAATTTATTTCTTACAGGTTGTCCATTTCATTGGCATATAGTTTTTTCAAAAATTTTCTTAAAATTGGTTGTATTTCTGTTGTGTCACTATTTCTCCTCTTTCATTTGCGATTTTATTGATTTAGGTCTTTTCCCTTTTTTTCCTGATAAGTCTGGTTAGAGATTTATCAATTTTATTAATTTTTTCAAAGAACAAGCTCCTAGTTTTATTGATCTGTTCTACTTTATTATTATTTTTTTTGATTCTATACCACTGACTTCTGCTCTAATCCTTATTATTTCTTTCCTTCTGCTAGTTTTAGGCTTTCTCTGTTTTGCTTTTTCTAGCTCCTTTATGTGTAAAGTTGGGTTGCTTGAGATTTTTCTTGCTTCTTGAGTTAGGCCTATATTGCTATAAACTTCTCCATTAGAACCAATTTTCCTATGTCCCAAAGGTTTTGGACTGTTGCATTTTGATTTTCATATGTTTCCATGTACTTTATTTTTTCTTTTATTTCTTGGTTGACCCATTCACTGTTTAGTAACATATTATTTAACCTCCATGTATTTGTGGTCTTTCCAGATGCTTACTTGCAATTGATTTCTAGTTTCATGGTGTTGTGGTCAGAAAAGATGTGTGGTATAACTTTGATCTTTCTGAATTTCTTGATACTTGTTTCGTAGCCTAATAGGTGACCTACACTGGAGAATGTTTCATATGCACTTGAAAAGAATGTGTATTCTGGTATTTTGCATGGAATATTCTGGATATATTTATTAAATCCATCTGGTCCAATGTGTCATTCAAAACCATTATTTCCTTTTTTATTTTCTGCTTAGATAACCTGTCGATTGATGTCAGTGGGGTGTTAAAGCCCCCTACTCTTATTGTATTATTATTGCTTTAGTTCCTTTATGTTTTTTATCAAATGTTTTATATATTTGAGTGCTCCTGTGTTGGGGGCATATTTACAATCGTTATTGATGAATTGTCCCCTTTAATGTTATTTAATGTCCTTGGTCTCTTGTTGTAGTCTTTATTTTAAAGTCTGTTTTGTCCAATATAACTATTAATATTCTGGCTTTCTTTTGACATCCATTAGCATACCTGTTTCTCCATTCCCTCACTTTGAATATGCAGGTGTCTTTAGGTCTAAAATAAGTCTCTTGTAGGTAACATATAGATGGGTCTTGTGTTTTTTCTTTTCTTTTGTTTTGTTTTTAATCCATTCAGTCACCCTATGGCCTTTGATTGAGTGTAAATGGACTAAATGCTACAAAGTCATTATTGATAGATTGCATTTATTGCCATTTTATTATTTGTTTTGTGGTTGTTCCTAAAGATTTTCTCTGATTATTTCTTGCCTTTCTCTCTTTCATGGTTTTCTCATTTTCTTCAGTGATATATTTGGATGTCTTCCTCTTTATTCTTGACATATTTATTAATGGTTTTTAATTTGTGGCTACCATTTGATTTCATATAGCATCTTCTGCATCTATTAGTCTATTTGAAGTTTATGGTTGTTTGAATTTGAACCTGTTCTTTACTCCTTTCTTCCCATGTTTTAGGTATATTATGTCCTTGTTCTTGAAATACTTTGTACTCTTAGTCCCTGTGACTTCGTACTTTGCTATCAGTTGAAGTTGGAATTATTTTTCTATTCCTGATCTCTGAATTCTAGACTGTTTAGTCTACTGAGTCTTCATTTCTTTCTATATAACTGTCCTGGATGTACTCAACTGATTCAGTTATTTGACATACTAATCCTATACATATGACTCTATTTCTTTTTTTTTTTTTTTTAAGATTTTATTTATTTGACAGACGGAGATCACAAGTAGGCAGAGAGACAGGAGGAAGCATACTCCCTGATGAGCAGAGAGCCTGATGTGGGGCTCAATCCCAGGACTCTGGGATCATGACCTGAGCCGAAAGCAGTGGCTTTAACCCACTGAGCCACCCAGGTGCCCCTTTATTTCTTAAAATAAAGGACATCCACTTGAATTTATAGATCCATACCCAAAATGATACTTTTATACCACACACAGAAAACTAGCATATCCAAAATGTATTCACTCTTTTCCACCTTACTATCTCCCATGTGTGTTTTCCTATCCCCCAGTTTTCTTTAGCATAGTAAATGGTACCATTCACCTAGTTGGCCAAATTAAAAAAAAAAAATTACTATAATCTTGACTTTTTCTCTTTTGTTCTTCCCCACATCCAGTCCATCATGAAGTCCCAGATATTGCTATCTCATCTCAACGTTGTCCATTTTAAACACTGAAAGAACAGAATAGCTATAATTTGGATTTATCTAATTAAAAGGTATGTTGTAGAGGAGAAAGTAAAGATTTTCATTGCACTTAGATCAGCATTGCTGCTAAAAATCTCTACCAAATATACCTATATACTTGTTTTTCTTTCAAGTTTTAATATTCTTCAACATCCTCCCATTTTTTTTCTTATCCAAAATTCTTTAAAACATACCCTTTTAGAAAATATAATTATGTATTACTGTAATTTTTACACACAATTATCTTTTAAAAATTTAATTTTCCATTCTTTCTGACTTAATAAAATCAGCACCAATCCAAGTCTTTGTATTTAGGACCTGTCATTATTTTTTTCTAACTGCATGTTACTCACACCTAGGCACATTATAATTATTGAGCATTTTAAAAAATAACATCAAAAGAAAAGAAAATATTACCTTTAAACGATTTCTTGGTAATTATCAAGCTAACCATAATAGGATACCAGAATGACATATTTGAATTGCTAAAAGAAAATAAGTCTCAACCTAGACTTTTATACCCTATGAAAAATCTTTCAAGCATGAACACAAAAGAAAACATACATATTAGAAAAACAGAAAATGAAACCATTAATCTCCCAAAATTTTGAAACTTAAGGATAATATATAAAAGGTAATTCTTCAGGATAAATGACAATGATTTCAGAATACAAAATTTAAGAAAGGATAAAGTTAAAATGCTAATGCATATGCAAATATAAATCATATTAAATACATATTCACTCAATAAAACAGTAGCAGTAATGTCTTAAGAATTTTAACTTTCCTGAAGGGCATTACAACAATAATGCAAAGAGCACAAGATTGTTAATTTTAAGTGTTCAAAGATGCTTTCATAATTGGACAGGAGGTGAAAATTTTATTGAGATGTCTCAAGGAAATGTCATCTCTATAGTAACAAATAGAAATAAAGAATAAACCATTAGCAAGTTAATAGAGGGAAATGAAATAAAAGAAATATCAGGCTGGGTTAAAAATATATAAAGCAATGTATCTATTTTAATATCAGTCAAAAATGCCCTAGGGAAATAAAAATTGGGGCACAAACATAATAAGAGTAAAGCAGTCAAATTTTCAGAAAAGCATCACAATCCTAGTTTTGTACTTATCTAATACCATACCTTTAAAATATCCACATTCACAAAAGAAGCCTTTAACTGGTCTCATTCAATAGCTGATAAAACACATGGACTAAAAAATCAATAAGGCCATTCATTAAATAAGATCTAAAACGTGCAAACAGATTTGTCCTAGTTAATTCTCTATTATATCTGTCTACATAGGTATGTATGTACATACACATATGTGTGTATATGTGTGTGCATATATATACACACACATATACACTTCTACAAATATATAAAGAGCAGACATCTTTGTTAGTTGCATGGTATACCTTACTTAAGCTTTCTCTCCCTCTCACAGAACCATCTTAAGACCAATTCTACCTAGGAATAACTTGGCAATTAGTATGCATCGCTACTATAGCTGCTATGCTTGTTGAATCAATGTTAAATTTCAAAAAAAATTTTTTTTGACAGCTGCGTATGTGTGTGTGTGTGTGTGTGTACACAATTTCATTAATTAGGTAATTTAAAAAATGACCTTTGTATGGGGCGTCTGGTGGCTCAGTGGGTTAAAGCCTCTGCCTTCAGCTCAGGTCATGATCCCAGGGTCCTGGGATCCAGTTCTACATCAGGCTCTCTACTCAGCAGGGAGCCTGCTTTCCCCCGCTCTCTCTGCCTGCCTGTCTACCTACTTGTGATCTCTGCCTGTCAAATAAATGAATAAAATCTTTTAAAAAAATGACCTCTTTATGGTTTTATCAAAAATAGCACTTTTTTAAATTTAGTTTTTGGCTGTTATACTAATTTCCAAATTGTATGGGATCAAATAAATTATATATCAGTTTTTAAGGCTATCATGACAAATTACCACAAACTTAGCATCTTGAGAAAATAGAAATGTATTCTCCCACAGTTCTGGAGTCCAGAAGCCTGAAATCAAGTTATCAGCATGCTCCATCTAAAAGTTCTATGACAGACATATCTAGGCATACCTTGCCTTATGGAACCATAACTGTACTCTCAGCCTCTGTCTTCATGTGGTCTTGTCCCTGTGTCTATGTGAAATCTTCCTCTCCTTTCTCTCTCCCTCTCTTTTTTTTTTTTTAAAGATTTTATTTGACAGAGATCACAAGTAGGCAGAGAGGCAGACATAGAGAGGAGGAAGCAGACCCCCCTGCTGAGCAGAGAGCCCGATGTGGGGCTCCATCCCAGGACCCCGAGATCATGACCTGAGCTGAAGGCAGAGGCTTTAACCCACTGAGCAACCCAGGTGCCCCTCTCCTTTCTCTTATAAATAAATTCATTGGGTTTAGGGTTCATGATGTTTCATTCAGAGATCCTTAACTAGTTAAATCTGCAAAGACCATATTTCCAAATAAGATCACATTCTGAGATTCTGAGTAGGGATTTGGGGAGAGGAGGTCTATTTAACACAATACATGTGGTATTTTCTATCATCTCACTGTCTTTTGTGAAATTTCTCAAAGTTATGGTAAGAGATTGTTTCTAATTAGTCAAAGGAATTGCTTTTCCCATACCACAAAGAAATCAAATGGTAGTTTCTAATTAGAGTACTCTTGGTTACTCAGTCCACCTTCTGGTATGTTTTTTTCTTGGAAAAACAAAAATCATTACTACTGACAAATGATATGATACAAGAACTGTATAGGCTATTAGCATTAAGTAATTCTATGTTCAAATCCAGGTCCTATTAAGAGCAAGGGACTATAAACTTCCACCAGTATCCATTTAAAAAACAAACTTCACATGGAAGCCTATACTACTGGTTGTGTGAAAAATAAGATGATGGCAATAAATGTTAACACAATATAAGTGACATAGTGGGCAATGCCTAAAGTATAGTCTATGGCCACATAACTTACTCATGAATATCACTGTTAGTGACACTTTACAAATTGTCAATAGGATGGTTTGCTTTGTGAGCTCAGATAGGCAAAACAAACCTAAAGATGAAGCTATATGTATTTTAACAATCATACATGGATTTCAAGCCTTAGTAATACACTTTGATTAGGGAGAAATAACCTGGATAAGTTGTTGATTACAGAATACTGAGGCTAGATCATTGACCGCCCCCCCCCCCACCATTCTGTACTTTATTTATTTATTTACCAAAGCATATACTATTGAAGTTTTATAGGATATCTATGGGTTTGAAAGTATACTATGAAAGCACTATGTAGTACTCCACAAAATTCACAAACTGAACCCTACCTTAAATATCTAAGTTTCTGTTGCTTACTTGATTTTTTTTTAAAATAAAGCCCCCAATTTAATCAGGAAAAAATGATATTTCTCTTTTAGAATTTAGACTTATAGCACTTAGCCTGGGCAATATTTTTAAAATTTATAATATTGAAAATGAGCCTGTCTCTTAACTATAGAAAGATGTCTCTGCAATTGTAAAACACAGTAAACTGTCTAGGTGCATCAGTTGATTTTAGAAGCTTTGGACGTTGAAACCAATTTGATGCCAGTGAAATGCTTTAAACCACACACTGCAAAATGAATATACCTCCTGCATCTAAATCAATATCACTTTAAAACATGCTTCTCATTTTCCTAATAAGACATACAGTGAAGAAGTCTGCTCAGATTTCTCACTATGGGAATGTCATTTTCTAGCACATTATTCTGCCCTTTTCATTCTGTGACAGGTGTTATGCTTTTATTCGCTTATAAGAAATTTCTTTAAAAATGTGTTTCATAGCATAAATAGGATTTTTAAAAATTCTTCCCTAACATTAAGAGTAAATGAAATCTCGTTTTAAGAAAAATACCAACTATCTTTATTCCTTCAAATAATGCCTTTTTGCTCATACTCGTGTTGTGGTAGTTGTTGAAAAATGTATTTGACACATTAATATAGATATTTTTATAACAAAATACTTTGTATTTTGTATTATGTCTGACATACCACTTCTTTCAAGTTGTAAACATCTTAGAGGGCTATGTGATAAACTGTAAACATCTTAAGGTGTGTGTGTGTGTGTGTAGCCTTTTTTAAATGCCCATATTATATATACACACACATAAATAAATCCTAAAATAAGTCATAAACACCTTAATATGTTTATAATTTACAACATATATATAGTTCACAATGTATATATACTCTGGATTCCCCCACATAATATCTATGTCAAATATATTCAACAATGTTTTTTAAATGTATCATTTTTTTTTCTAAAACTAGTGAAAAAACTTCATAGTATTCTCGACAGAGTCAATAATTCTTAATATTGCAGCAAGGCTTTTCATAAAGTAATAAATGAAAGCATAACCAGTTCACGTATCTTTTTATTGATATTTAATGGTTATAATGCAAAATAATTGCTTGATAATGCTAAGGAAACTACTAGAAGAAAAATAATTTGAAAGGGTTTATCTTTTAAAGACTGCTTCTCTAGCTTCTAGAGATGATACCATTGTTATAATTAGTTGATTGAAAGATTTTGCTTATTAGGGAGAGAGATAGAGAGTGCACAGGTGATGGGGAGAGGCAGAGGGAGAAGGGGAAGCAGGCTCCCTGCTAAGAAGGGAGCATAATGTGAGACTCTATTCCAGCACCCTGGGATCATGACCTGAGCTGAAGGCAGACGCTTAACCAACTCAATAACCCAGGCATCCCAGTTGATTGTTTTTTAAATATACATAAAATAAATGCAAGTATATCTTCAGTAAGAACTAAATTACATCTTGATTATTTAACTAGGAAAATTGATAGTCTTTTGAAATGAGGCTTCAGAAATTGCACTTAAAGACATTTTATTTTTGTCTTGTTTAAATATTTTCAAAAGAAATGTAAGAGGTTAGAAATCCATTCTACAGGTCAGATTGCCTGTTTGTGAAATTTGGTTATGCCGTTTTCTATGTGTGGCCTTGAGCAAATGACTTAATATCTCAATACATCAGCTTTAAAACCAATATTAGTATCTTGCGTACAGAATTTTTTGGGGGTTATTAAATGAGTTAAACAACATAAAAATAGGAAACATAGGCTTTTTTAAGTTCTGTCACTGATAAACATGTCCTTCCAAATGGATATTTTCTAAATTTAGGCACAGAATGTTACCAGCAGTTCTAAACTAAATTTATGTCAGAAGTTAAAGCCTGCTTTAGAACTTTAGGTAAATATTGATAATTTAAAAAAAAAAAAAAAAAAACAGAACTCCAGTTCCTGTAGAAGATTCAAAATAGTGCAAATACTTTACTACTTTTCTAATTAAGAAGTAATGTTCCCTCTTTTTAAGCCTAAGCTGAATTTGTGACTTGTTTAAATTTGCTAAAATGTTTCTATAAAAGAATGTAAGTGAAGTGATTCTCTCAGACTTCTGATACCAGGCAAAAGATTGGCAGCTTCTTGGAAGTCCCATAGTAAGAGGTAGAAAGGGGAAGAGGTCCACATGAAAAGGGACCAAAAGCCTTGACTGACAATCTCAGCTGAGAGCCCTGGCTAACTTCTTAGCAAAGAGTTAGCATCAGTTTGAAACAAGTCCGAATGAGTCATCTTGAAAATTAATCCTCCAGGCTTCTCAGTTGTGATGATTCTTAGTGTCATGGAGAACAAAAGTTAGCCACCCAGCTGAGCTCTTCCTGCATTCCTAACTCACAAGGTTATGAGCAACTAAAATTATTTTAATCCACAATTTCAGAGTAATTTGTTACATAACATAGCTGAATAAAATATCCCCCAGTATACTTTTTTTAGGTTATTGGATAATTTTCTTCTATCACTGCAAAATAATAATGAGCTTAACAATGGAAAAAACTCCTTCTCTCATTGCTCCTACACAGTTGCAACTTAGTATCATGCAGTCTGTGAGCTCTTTAAAGTGTGCAATTTCAAGACAGCCCAGGAGAATATTAGATTTCAATTTATAAAATTACTACATAGATACCTGGAAACTTCAGTCTTTTAATAAAAAGTTTTACTATTCTAACTTCCCATACATCTTCTCAAGGTAATTCTTCCTTCATAAGACTTTCACTCTCTCAGGCTCCTGCCTTTCCTGTTTTCTTGGTCCAAATATTCAAGTCTGGTTAAAATCATACATCCCACAATTATACAAACTATGGTTTGATAATTTAGTTGGAATATAAAATCACATAATTATACAAATCTTAAAATCAGTTCCTTATGTCAGTTGTTTTATATTCCTTTTTTACAAAATAAAAACCTCATTTTAAAATATTCATTGTAGAAAGTGTGACAAAGCAAAAATAAGTTAGTTTTTTGTTTTGTTTTAGAGGGAGAGAGAGAATCTTAAACAGGCTCCATTCCCAGCACAGAACCCCATGCTAGGCTCCATCTCACAACCCTGAGATCATGACCTGAGCTGAGGTCAAGAGCCAGATGCTTAACCAACTGAGCCACCCAGGTATTCCTAGATCATCTAAGGTCAATGTTAGAAAGGTATATTACATTTTTTATGCCATTTATGAGTACTGAAGTCACTTTTTTAAATCTGAATACCTCTAGTTCTATTCTGTTATATATAACTAGGAGTGTATTTTCCTAAATATATGCCTATTTAATGAATGAAAAGAAGTTCCAACTTTTTTCCTATTGTTATTACTTTATAAGTGTTCTGTTTATATAATTTATTCCTGTGTCACTTGTTGCTAATATTTACACCTTTGTGGTCAATAAAACTGGCTTTTATGGAGCAAAATGGCAGAGGAGTATGAGTTCTAAACTTCATCTGGTCCCAGGAATTCAGCTAGATAATTATCAAACCATTCTGAACACCTACAAACTCAACAGGAGATTGAAGAAAATAGCAGCAATTCTATGAACAGAAAAGTGACTGCTTTCTGGAAGGTAGGATGTACAGAGAAGTGAATCCAAGGCAATATACAGGAAGATAGACTGGAGGGAGAGGGAGCCACCATCAGCCAGCTCCAAGCAAGTGAGAGAGCAGCAGAGCACAAAATCAGAATTTTTAGAAGTCTGCTCTGCTGAGGTACATTGCCCCAGTGGCTAAGCAGGGGTGGAACACTTGCTGAGACTGTGTGGTTTAAGGGCCCTCAAGGTCACAGAAAGACCAGGGGTGCCTGAGTGTGGCAGAACTCCCAGGTATCACAGCAAGGAAGCTGGCTGCAGAGACTGAGCCGACAAGTGGGCTCTCAGCTCAGGGTTGCCATAAACCATGATTTGCTACAAGTTGGGCCACTAATCTTTGAGCAAGGACCCAACAAGAAGCAGATCCAGGGAGACTCCCCTCCCGCCCCCCAGGAAGAGTAGTGCAGTAGTGCACTGCAGAGTCTACTGGGTTTGGAGACTCCAAATGGGGCCATGTGCCGGAGACAGAAATCCTTGGTCACAGGCTAGGTGAGCTTGGAGGATGGCCAGAGACTGGGGAGACAGGAGTGATTGACTGCTTTTTTCTGAGGACTCACTAAAGAGGGGGAGCCCTGAGCTTCTGGCTCCCCTGGAGCCAGAGATGGGGAAGCTGACATTTTCATTTTTGTCTTCCAGACCTGTATGAAAAGCTTTCAGGGAACAAAAGCTACCAAGAGCAAACCTGAGCAGGTAACTTAGCCTGACCCATGGCAAGGGCAATGCAATTCCACCTCAGGCAAAGACATTTGAGAATCACTGCAATAGGCCCCTCCCACAGAGAATCAGCAAGAACACCCAGCCAAGACCAAGTTTACTGATGAATGAGAACTACAAAACTCCAGTGCTAGGGAAATATAGCACATAGAATTCATTTTTTTTTCCCCATGATTCTTTAGATTTCAAAGTTAAAAAATTTTTAAATTTTCCTCTTTTTCTATTTTTTTTAATTTTTCCTCTTTCCCATTTTAACCAACATCAATACTTTTATTTCTTTTTAAGATTTTATTTATTCATTTGACAGAGATCACAAGTAGGCAGAGAGGCAGGCAGAGAGAGAGGAAGGGAAGCAGGCTCCCTGCTGAGCAGATAGCCTGACATGGGGCTCAATCCCAGGACCCTGAGATCATGACCTGAGCTGAAGGCAGAGGCTTTAACCCACTGAGCCACCCAGGTGCCCGGACATCAATACTTTTTTAAAATCTTTTTTAATGTTCATTTTTATAGTCATATAATATCCATTCATTATATTTAACTTATTTGTGTGTGTGTGTGTATATCTTTCTTTAAAATTTTGGAATATAGTATATTCTAACAGACCAAAATATGCTCTAAATCTAGTGTATGGCTTTGTTCTAATCTTCTGCCTGATCATATTCTCTCCATTTTTAAAATTTTTTTCTTTCCTTTTTCAACCAACTTATCAATTCCTTTTTTAAAATCTTTTTTAATTTTCATTTTTATATTTCATCCCTTCATCAAATTTACCTTTATTTTTGTTTTTAGATGTTTTTCTTTCTTTAAAACTTTGGGACGCAATTTCTTCAAACAGACCAAAATACACACAAGATCAAGTGGGTGGCTCTGCTCTATTTGCCAGGCTGATCAAATATATATATATATATATATATATATATATATATATATATATATATATTTTTTTTTTTTTTCTTTCTTTTCCCCCTGGTTTCAGTTCTCTTCTGAGTTGTTTAGTGTTTATTTTTCTGGGATCATTCTTACTCTTATAACATTTTGTTCTCTCATTCATCTATTCTCTGGACAAAATTACAAGGTAGAAAAACCTAAAAACAAACAAACAAACAAAAAACTAGAACCAGTGCTGATGGCTAGGGACATAATCAATACAGACATTAGTAAGATGTAAGAGCTAGAGTTCAGAATGACGATTATAAAGATACTAGCTGGTTTTGAAAAAAAGCATAAAAGATACTAGAGAATCCCTTTCTGGAGAAATAAAAGAACCAAAATCTAACCAAGCTGAATCAGAAAAGCCACTAATGAGGTGCAATTAAAAAATGGAAGCTCTTACTGCTAGGATAAATGAGGCCGAAGAGAGAATTAGTGATATAGAAGACTAAATGATGCAGAAGACTAAATGATGCAGAATAAAGAAGTGGAGAAAAAGAGAGATAAACCACTACTGGATTGTGAGGGGAGAATTTGAGAGATAAGTGATACCATAAGATGAAACAATATTAGAAAATTGGGATCCCAGAAGAAGAAGGAAGAGAGAGAGGGGCAGAAGGTATATTTGAAAAAGTTATAGCAGAGAATTTCCCTAATTTGAGGAAAGAAAAAGGCATCAAAGTACAGGAGTTACAGAGATCCTCCTCAAAATCAATAAAAATAGGTCAACACTCCATCATCTAATAGTGAAACTTACAAGTCCCAGAGACAAAGAGAAAATCCTGAAAGCAGCTCAGGACAAGAGGTCTGTAATATGCAAAGGTAGAAATATTAGATTGGCAGCAAACCTATCCACAGAGACCTGGCAGGCCAGAAAGGACTGGCACAATATATTCAGAACACTAAATGAGAAAAATATGCAGCCAAGAATACTATATCCAGCTAGGCTATCATTGAATATAGAAGGAGAGATAAAAAGCTTCCAGGACAAAGAAAAATCAAAATAATTTGCAAACACCAAACCAGCCCTACAGGAAATATTGAAAGGGGTCCTCTAAGCAAAGAGAGAGCCTAAAAGTAGTAGACCAGAAAGGGAGACAGTATACAGTAACAATCACTCTGTACAGGCAATACGATGCCACTAAATTCATATCTCTCGATAGTTGCCCTGAATGTAAATGGGCAAAATGTCCCAATCAAAAGACACAGGGTATCATAATGGATAAACAAACAAAAACAACCATCAATATGCTGTCTACAAGAAACTCATTTTAGACCCAAAGACACTTCCAGATTTAAAGTGGGGGGGAAGGCAATTTACTATGCTAATGGACATCAAAAGAAAGCTGGGGTGTGAATCCTTATAGAAGATAAATTAAATTTTAAGCCAAAGAATATAATAAGTGATTGGGAAGGATGCTATATCATACTTAGAGGGTCTGTCCAACAAGATCATCTATCAATTTTGAATATCTATGCTCCTAACATGGGAGCAACTGATTATATAAACCAATTGATAACAAAATCAAATAAACATATTGACAATAACACAATAATAGCAGGGGACTTTAACACTCCCCTCACTGAAATGGACAGATCATCAAAGCAAAAGATCAGCAAGGAAAGAAGGCTTTAAATGACACACAGACCAGATGGACATCACAGATATATTCAGAACATTCCATCCCAAAGCAACAGAATACACATTCTTCTCTAGTGCACATGGAACATTCTCCAGAATAGATCACATCCTGGGTCACAAATCAGGTCTCAAATGGTATCAAAAGATTGGGATCATTCCCTGCATATTTTCAAACCACAGTGCTTTGAAACTAGAATTCAACCACAAGAGGAAAGTTGGAAAGAACTCGAATACATGAACACTAAAGAGGATTCTACTAAAGAATGAATGGGTCGACCAGGAAATTAAAGATTTTTTTTTTCAATCATGGAAACAAATGAAAATGAAAACACAACTGTTCAAAGTCTTTGGGGCACAGCAAAGGTGGTCCTGAAAGGAAAGTGTATAGTGATACAGCCTTTCTCAAGAAACAAGAAAGGTCTCAAGTACACAACCTAAACCTACAACTAATGGAGCTGGATAAAGAGCAGCAAAGTAAGCCTAAACCCAGCAGGAGAAGAGAAATAATAAAGATCAGAGAAGAAATCAATGAAATAGAAACCAAATTAACAGTAGAACAAATCAATGAAACTAGGAGCTCGTTCTTTAAAAGAATTAATAAGATTAATTCAATCAAAAATTTTGGCCAGACTTATCAAAAAGAAAACAGAAAGGACCCCAATTAATAAAATCATGAATGAGAGGGGAGAGATCACAACCAGCACCAAAAAAATACAAACAATTATAAGAATTATAAGAACATATTATAAACAACCATACACCAGCAAATTTGACAATTGGGAAGAAATGGATGCATTCCTAGAGACATATAAACTACTGAAACTGAACCAGGAAGAAATAGAAAAACCTGAATGGACCTATAACCAGTAAGGAGATTGAAGCAGTCATCAAAAATCTCCCAACAAACCAAAGCCCAGGGCCAAATGTCTTCCTATGGGAATTCTACCAAATATTTAAAGAAAAATTAATATTTATTCTCCCAAAACTGTTCCAGAAAAATAGAAATGGAAGGAAAACTTTCAAACTTTCCAACTCATTTTATTAGGCCAGCATTACCTTGATCCCAAAACCAAAGACCCCATCACAAAAGAGAGTTATAGACCAATATCCCTGATGAACATGGATGCAAAAATACTCAGCAAAATACTAGCCAATAGGATCCAACAGTACATTAAAAGGATTATTTACCATGACCAAGTGGGATTTATTCCTGGGCTGCAAAGATAGTTCAAAATCCACAAATCAATCAATGTGATACAGTCTATTAATAAAAGATATAACAAGAACAATATGATCCTCTCAATATATGCAGAAAAATATTTGGTATCCTTTCTTGATCAAAACCTCACAGTGTAGGGATAGAGGGTACATACCACAATATCATAAATGCCATCTATGAAAAACCCACAGCGAGTATCATTCTCAATGGGGAAAAGATGAGACATTTAGCCCTAAGGTCAGGAATGTGACAAGTCTGTCCACTATCACCACTGCTATTCAACATAGTACTAGAAGTCCTAGCCTCAGCAATCAGACAAGAAGGAAATAAAAGGCATATGAAGTGGCAGAGATGAAGTCAAACTGTCACTCTTTGCAGATGATATGATACCTTATGTGGAAAACCCAAAAGACTCCACTCCAAAACTGCTAGAAATCATTCAGGAATTCAGTAAATTGTCAGGATATAAAATCAATGCACATAAATTGGTTGCATTCTATACAACAACAGCAAGATAGAAGAAAAAAGAAATTAAGGAGCCAATCCCATTTACAATTGCACCGAAAACCATAAGATACCTAGGAATAAATCTAAACAAAGAGGCAAAGAATCTGTATTTAGAAAACTATAAAATACTCATGAAAGAAACTGAGGAAGACACAAAGAAATGGAAAAAACATTCCATGCTCATGGATTGGAAGAATGAATATTGTGAAAATGTCTATGCTACCTAGAGCAATATACATATTTAAAGCAATCCCTATCAAAATACCATCAACTTTTTTCAAAGAAATGGAACAAATAACCCTAAAATTTATATGAAGCCAGAAAAGACCCCAAACAGCCAGAGGAATGTTGAAAAAGAAAACCAAAGTTGGTAGCATCACAATTCCAGACTTCAAGCTCTATTACAAAGCTGTCCTCATCAAGACAGTATGGTACTGACACCAACACAGCCACATAGATCAATGGAACAGAATAGAGAGCCCAGAAATGAACCCTAAATTCTATGGCTAACTAATCTTTGACAAAGCAGGAAAGAATGTCCATTGGAAAAGTGACAGTCTCTTCAACAAATGGTGTTGGGAAAATTGGACAGCCACATGTGGAAGAATGAAACTGGACCATTTCCTACACTACACACAAAAATGGATGGATGAATGACCTCAGTGTGAGATAGGAATCCATCAAAATCCTTGAAAACACAGGCAGTGACCTCTTCGACCTCAGCCGCAGCAACTTCTTCCTAGAAACATCACCAAAGGCAAGGGAAGTAAGGGCAAAAACAAACTATTGGGACTTCATCAAGATCAAAAGCTTTTGCACTTTCTTTGCTAGGAAACAATCAACAAAACCAAAAGACAACTAACAGAATGGGAGAAGATATTCAGAAATGACATGTCAGATCCAGAATCTATAAAGAACTTATCAAACTCAACACCCAAACAACAAATAACCCAATCAAGAAATGGGAAGAAGGCATGAACATACATTTGTGCAAAGAATACATCCAAATACCCAACAGATACATGAGAAAGTGCTCCACATCACTCAGCATCAGGGAAATACATATCAAAACCACAGTGAGGTACCACCTCCCACCAGTCAGAATGGCTAAAATTAACAAGTCAGGAGACAACAGGTGTTGGCGAGGATGTGAAGAAAGGGGAAACTTCCTACACTGTTAGTGGGAATGAAACCTGGTGTTGCCACTCTGGAAAACAGTATGGATGTTCCTCAAAAAGTTGAAAATAGAGCTACCATATAACCAGCAACTGCACTACTGGGTATTTACCCCAAAGATGCAAATGTAGTGATCTGAGGGGGCATGTGCACCTGAATGTTTATCTGGCAATGCCCACAATAACAGAACTATGGAAGGAGTCTAGATGCCCATCAACAGATGAATGGATAATGAAGATGTGGGGTGTATAGAAAGATAGATAGATAGATAGATAGATGTATATCTATCATATATATATACATATATACACATACATATACATACATACAATGGAATACTATGCAGCCATAAAAGAAATGATATCTTGCCATTTGCAACGACATGGATGGAACTAGAGGGTGTTATGCTAAACAAAATAAGTCAATCAGAGGAAGACAATTATCATATGATCTCACTGATATAACCAATGTGAGAAATAAGACAGTGGATTATAGGGGGAGGAAGGGGAAAATGAAGCAAGATGAAACCAGAGAAGGAGACAAACCATAAGAGATTCTTAATCTCAGGAAACAAACTGAGGGTTGCTGAAGGGAAGGGAGGGAAGAATGGGGTCACTGGGTGATAGACACTGGGGAGGGTATGTGCTATAGTGAGTGGTGTGAATTATATAAGACTGATGAATCACAGACCTGTACCCCTCAAACAAATAATACATTATATGTTAATTTAAAAGAAATTGGCTTATAAAAGTTCTATTTTGTGTATAATACTTTATGGTATTCAGTATAATATACTACAATTATGAATTAAGTTTAGCAAATAAGTATAAGCACTTTGTCTGTTACTTTGATATTTTAGTAATATTAATTTACTTTCAAATTATCAAAAATTAATGTAGAAATATACAGGAAAGCTCAAAAGTACTTGAAATTCCAAATCATCTTAATGAATTAACCATCATTTCCATTTTGGTGACTCTCATATAAATATTCATAAATGTTCATATAGAGATATACATATATTAATAATTTAAATTCATTATAAAAATTTTTTCTAATTTTACATCAGTTGAATTTTCTCATACATGTTGGTTTTATTATTGACATATTTTCATGGATTCTTCTTCATATGAAAAGTAAGTTGTTAACCCAATCAGAGAAAATGCAGAGTGAGGAGAAAGACTGTTGATACAAGAATGTGGAAAGCTTTAAGCCTGAGTATTCACCTCAATTTATTTGAAAGATCTCAAGAGTCAGAGAGACGCTAATGTGAATAAGTTTTCAATTAGACATCTTGTGTATCAGAGAACTCACCAAATTAAGTACATTTGGCCTATTATAACTATAAAATATGATCCAAATTTGCCCTCATAATATCTCCCTACAAAAAAAGATGGACCTGAGCAGTTTTCTTGGCTGGGAGCAGTGAAACTGGTTCTGATAAGAAATCAGTAAATGGGCCAGTTGTTTTGAGAAATAACCTATAGAGAACACTATTCTAAAGAGATTGAGTAAAGGGATACAGTTGTAGAAATGTTACTGCAATGAGGGTTTGAGAATGGCTATAAGAATCAGAGATGGAAGGTAACATATCATTACATCAAGGTGCTACCATTTTCTGTTGAATACTATACACCATCCTCTACTCTATATCCATATCTTGCTCTGTTTTTCTCCAGAGTACCTATCACCATCTAACTGAAGCCATGAAGGCAGAGACATTTTTTCTTTATCTCAGAAGCTACAAGAGTATTTGTCACAGAACTTCTTCAGACATATTTTAATTGAATAAAAAAATGAATAAATGACTATACAAATATACATATGTACAAAAACCTGTTATAAGTACAAAGTGATGAGTGCTAGAGACTGGTATCAATATTGACTGAACTGAGTATCAGATTATAATCTCATCATTGTGGGCACCTTCCTTCCATTTCTCACAAATAATAATGGAAATTTTTCTGAGTCACCTAATTTATGTTCGTCTTTGTTTATTGTTTAATGCTTTGGCTTCAAGACATCCATGGCATGGGAATGACACAATATTCTAAAACAAAACAAAACAAAACAAAACAAAAAAACACACAGACAAAAAAACTTATTGGGAGTCACACCTTTTACAGCTATTTTCTACTATGCTATAAACAACCAGGTATATATAATGTTACTTACTGGAGCTCTTATCTTTATGGAATAGATTTAGAGTATTTGGATTTCTTATTAAATGATTGATTTTACTTTAATTTTAATTAATAAAGAGCAAATTGATTATGTTAGAAGTAGTAACAAATCATAATAGGATAAACTTTCCTCACATTCTCATAAGGATGGGGTGTTAGAAATAAGAAAACAAAAGCTGATTACTATTTACTTGGTAGTTCCTTGACTAAAAGTGAGATTAAGTACTTTTCAAGTTATTTTAGGAATTATCTGTTTATAATTGTGTTTATTTTCTTTAGGTACTTTTGTCTTAGTAATTAACAACTAATTTTCATTTTTTAAAGGGTTCTTTATATTACATGTAGACAAATAGGTTTAATATGTAAAGTAGAATCTCAAATTTACTATTTTAGTTTCATACAGACAACTAGTTGTAACATTGCATGAGAAACTGAATAAAAGTACATTTTGAATTGAAATACAACTTTTTAATAAATTCTCATTAAACTGGAATATATATGGCCCATAGATGAAATTCACTAACCTAACTGATTTACTCCATTATAATACTTTATTATAATACATTGATCATATAACCTCATTCTTTGTAATCAAGTCTTTTTTCCATTCTTCCTTCTTATAGTATAATTAGCTATGCTCAGAGATTCCATCTGTAGCTTTATGGGATTTTATCCAATCCTCCTTTTTCTCCCAGCCCCCCAAAATTACTACTGGATTATAAGTGGAATCATATTCTAACTTGTAGGTTAAATTTGTGAGATTTAACAGAAAATTAGGTCATTTATATCTTAGTCTTAATTTTCATTAAAATAGCATGTACAGGTAAATAAAAATATAGTTACAAATTCCAATATTTGCTGCTAGATTTTTTACTTAAACCATTTCCTTCTATTATTGAGAATTTTTTTCCATAATATTTAGCTGGGTTTCTTTGCTGTTTTTCTAAATTTCATCAAATATCATTTATTTTAATTTATTTGAGAGAAAGAGAGAGAGTATGGGAGAGGCAGAGGGAGGATAAGCAGACTCCCTGCTGAGTAGGGAACCCCCCTCCCTCCCCAAAACAGGTATCCTTCTTCGGTATCCTTAAAGCTAGGAAGAATGTCTTAGTACTCAGTAAATATTAATAAAGGAATTATTCCTTTATAAGTACTTTATCTCATTTATTATTTATAATAATTCTCTAAGGTTAAATATTATTTCAGATGAGGAAAATTTAAAGAGGTTAAGAAAGTTACCCTTTATCCAGAAAGTCTCAAAATGGCAGAGCTGTAATTTCAACTCAAGTGTCCAACTATAAGGCCCATAATTTTAAATTCTGTTTTTTTAAACCTTTTGTCATGTGTATTTGTATTAATTGCATTTATTCATCAATATCTATTTGCTTTCTGAAGTTATAATTTCTTTGACATTCTACATTTGTTCACAATGATTTCCCCTAAAGCAATCCACTAAGTAGAACTTAGCACATACCATTATATTAATGTATTCTTGACTTTAAAAAGACAATAAAAATAAATGAGTAAACATAAGGACTTCTACAACCCAGCTATGCTTTTGTAACTTTGAACTAACCAGGGATCTATCCACAAATGGCTTTAGGGGAAAGCAGGTTTGTAACACTTAGGATCATATTTCATACTCATTCAATAAATCTTTGAAAGAGTTCAAGTGGATTAAGGAATATAAAAACAAACAAACAAACAAACAAACAAAAAACCCTAAAGATAATTAGATGAGATTGAACTAGGGGACTTATAAATTGAATACAGAGAAAAGTTTTCTATCCATTCTACTGTTCTGAGGGAAGATTTTCAAAATTGGATGCATAAAGAATACTGGTAAAAGCCAAAATGCAAGTGATAACAACAACAACAACAAAAATAGATATATGGTATGCATCTTAGCTTTCTTTCTTAGATAAATACATTATATTTGACCAGCTATTCTTTTCACTAACAGTGAACTGAAAGTGAGGAACAGAAAATTCCTGAATTCATTGGCTATCCAAAAAAGATCTCTTTAAGGGTTTAGAAATTTTCTTTGAAAATAATGTCTATTTTCTAAAAAAATGTCAAGAAGCCTTATTTTGAAGACTTTAAGGTAAGTCAAACAACTTTTGTTTGGAAAGTTGTAATCTATTTTGCAAAGACTTATTATAAACTAATTTCTATGTAAATAAGGATCTCCAGGTATGTAATTCCTAAAGTGCTGAGATGAAAATATGTTACAAAATATCTTCAGTTGGAAAGAAATTATTATAACCTTTAAAAATATTACAATACATGACAACTATATTAAAAATACCACAGGAAAAGAAAATTAACCCTGTAACTGAATATGTTATAATAAAAGCAAAAATATCTACAAAGAAAATATTTATATTTACAGTAGTTGTAGCTCCCCACATGTTAAAAGTCATTTAAGGCATTGAATCAGAATGAAAGTTTATGTGTTATTAAAGTACAATCCAACAAATACATAGCTGAACAACTTATTCAATTTTTGACATAAGAGAGAAAACTTTTTAATATTTGCTATTATAGAAGTAATTACAGCAAAGTGTTTTTTTATGATTTTCTATGCCTTGTCATTGAAAAATAAAAATGGAACTTAGAATTTGTGCTATTACTAGTTGTTTAATGATTTTATGAATGTTGGGAAATTTTTGCAAATTATTGGTTACAAAGAATGGTCAAAGATGAATTGAGTGATACAGTTTGAAAACAATTTTAAATTTGGGTCTTAGGGTTTTTTATTGTTTTGTTCTTATTTTCTAACATGCACACAATATATAATAAGAAAATGGAAATTTTACACTTGATCTTAGCCAAAAGGTTGAGAAGTGATGAGAAAATTGAAATTTTAAAAATGGAAATTATGAGTTATCATTTCACAAAATAACGACAGGCTATAGAAGATGTTAAATTAATGCTTAGAAAAAAACTCATCATCTCTAGTTAGTCACAGAAGTGACGTTCAATATTTTATACCTAATTTTCTTTTTTTCTTTTAAGATTTTATTTATTTATTTGACAGAGATCACAGGTAGGCAAAGAAGCAGGCAGAGAGAGAGGAGGAAGCAGGCTCCCCACTGAGCAGAGAACCCGATGCGGGGCTCGATCCCAGGACCCTGGGATCATGACCTGAGCCCAAGGCAGAGGCTTTAACCCACTGAGCCACCCAGGTGCCCCTATACCTAATTTTCTAATAGACTTTTTTTTTTTAAAAGTATGTGACTATCCAATTACTTATATATTTATTTTATTCTATAAGTCAAATTCCATTAAAATTATAATTTATATCACAGTGGACTTAGGGAGTACTGTATTCAAAAAATTATACTTTATTTCTATGACTATTTTCCTATATTTGGCCAAAAGTACCCTGTCAAACCGACTCCTTTATACTTTTGTTACATAACAATTACTCTTTGAACAATCCCTTAGTTTTTTGGCCAAAAATGTGTTACGGGTTTTCCTATACAATGTTTACCCCAGTCTTGAAATCAAACAATCCTCCAAGAAGTAAATACTAAAAAAGGAAACATTCCTTTATATGCTAAGTACTTTATCTTTCATTGAAGAAGAGCATCCAGATAAAAAGATCAGAGTGTTAGGTGTCCTTATTGATAATCATAAGTTACTCTTCTGTCAGTGGATATAGTTAATATTCATATGTATCTTCACATATATTTTATTTCTGCATCTGTTATCTGTCTAAAAATTATGAATGTGTATTGATACTTCTGATTTCAACCAGAATCACAAGAATTCCTTTTTGTCTTCTCCCTACTTATAACTATTTTCTTGAATGATGAGAACCCATTTTTATTATCCACAAGATATTTACTAATTTGTTCAGACCTGGAATGCACATGCCTTTGAAAATTGACCCAACTTAATTAGATCAGATTATAGAGAAATTTATGCCACACATTATGAAAAATAATGTAGCAATGAGCTAGTAATTATGAAAACATAATTTAGGACTAACAGCTGAGTGTGATACCAGCCAAGTCATGAAGAGCTTAAAGAGAACAGGAAAAGAGGCAAAGAGCATACTGCTCAAATTACTGTCATCTAAGGCTGTACTATCCAAGGCAACCCTCCATGAAGAACATGGAGGTCTTCATCAATTACTCACTATCGGAGAAATAGACTTTTCTCAACTCGTCCAGCAAATTAAATAAGCAACAATAATCTCCACTGGTGAGGGGAAATCAGTATCCAGAGATACTAAAATATATTATTTAAAATACCACTTTTCAACCAAAAAATTCATGACATGAAACAAGAATATGCGGCTGTTATACAGTCACTTCTATTCAATATTGTAATATTGATCATGTCAGGGCAATTAGGCAAGAAAAAGAAATAAGGATGCCCAAATTGGAAAGAAGTAAAGCAATCTCTATTTGCAGAAACATGACCTTAAAATATAGACTAGGTTAAGAAATCAGATTTAAAAAAAATACTACTAGAACTGATGTATGAGTTCAACATGGTGTGAGTATAAGGTCAATAAACCAGAAATGAAATATCTAAAAATAAGGAAAAAATTTTTATTTGCATCAAAAATAAAACACTTAATAAAATTAACAAAAAAATGTGAAGCTTGTGTTCTGAAAGCTAGAACATTGTTGTAAGTAATTAAAAACAGTATAAGTAACTGGAAAACATCCATGTTTATAGAAGACAACATTGTTAAGATAGCAACACTCTTTAAATTGAAGATTCTTTTAAAAAAAATTTCAGAATTGAAAAGCTTGATCCTAAAAATTATATGAAATTGAAGGGACGCACAATATGAAAAATGATATTGAAAAAGAACAAAACTGAAGGAAATATACTTCCAAATTTCAAAACATATTATAAAGCTAAAGGATTCAAGACAGTGTGACACTTGCATAAAAATATAGAGATCAATGAAATAGAATGGAAAGTCAAGAAATAAACCTATATATGTTTGTAGTCAATTGATTTCAGTCAAGGTGCCAAAGCAATTCAATATGTAAAGAACAGTTATTGGTTTTTCTTGTTTGTTTGTTTGTTTTTGTTTTCAAGAAATGGTACTGAAACAATTGAGTATCACATGAAAAACCACAAAATTGGACCCCTTCCCTTAAAAATTAACTCCAAATGGATTAAAGACCTCAATGCAAAATCTAAAATTATATATAAACTCTTAGAAAAAAAACTATGTGTAAATCAGACCTTGATATAAGCAATGGTTACTTTGAACTCAACCAAAATTCAAAGTTTCTATGTTCTACAGGACACCATCAAGAAAATAAAAAGGGAGAAGTGGCACTTGGGCATGGCAGACTGAGTTTCTACCTGCAGTGCCAAAGCAATAGTCCCAACCAAGCTTTGCTTATCTGTAGAACCAAGTCATGGTAGTGTCTGACCAGTGAACCTGATGGATTGCAGGTCCTTCTGCTTGGGGTCCTAAAGCAAAGAACTTTTCTGAATCTGAAGAATGGTTCAGGAAGCTATGCAGATTATTCAATAGCCCCACCTACAGTGGCATTTGAGTAGAAAGCACATTCTGTGGCTTTCTCCATCTGCAGAATAAAACCAGTGGCACCATCTGGCCAGGGAATTGAGTTCACAGTCTTGCCTGATTTGGGTCCCCAGTGAACTGTGCAGATCCTGAGCCCTCTCTTGCTGCACTGCTATAGGTTTAACTTCAGTTGAGAATTGTGCCCAATCCTGACTATCTAATAAGCCTGAGCAGAGAACCCAGGCAACCATGAACTGCATCCTCCAGTCTTGTTTAAGCAGGAAACCAAAGCCCATAGTCCTATGCAATTGTTCTCAGCCAGCAGTAACTCCCTCCCCTGCAACTGACTGAAGGGCTCAGGCAATGGACTCACCCAAATATAGACACTGATAGCAAGCCCCACCTGCCCAAAGACATTACCAGCAGACAAATCTAGAAACCCAAACTGAGCAGATTCCAAACTCAAATGTGTAGATACCAATGTGAGGAATGAAAGATTATAAAAAATCAAATAAACATGACACCAGCAAAGAAAACTAATACAGTATTGTTGACTGACCATAAAAAAAGGGAGATTTGTGAACTACAAAGTAATTCAGAAGAATCCTCTTATAAAGGTTTAGTGAACTATAAGAACACACGGTTAGGACAAAATTAGAAAAACAATGCATGAACAATATAAGAAGTTCATTAAAAAACAAACAAACAAGCAAACAAACTGGAAGTCCTAGGCCTGCAAAATAAAGTAAGTAAACTCAAGAATTCAATAGTTTCAAAAGGAGACTCAATCATGCAGAAGAATCATTGACCTAGAAGATAGGCATATAAATTAGAGAAACAAACAAACAAAAAAGAAACAAGTAACAAAAGCCATTAGGACTAATAAGACAATCAAAAGAAATAATATCCACACTATAGGAATTCCAGAAAGAAAAAGAAAAAAGAACAATGTATATTTAAAGCAATAATGGTTGAAAACTTCCCACACCCTGGGGAGAAAAAAATGAACATCCACATCAATGAGGTCCAAATGTTCCCCATATTAATTGAACCCAAATAAGGATTCACTGAAACACATTATAAGTGAAGTCAAGTTCATAAGGGAACCCCCATAGGACCTTTTTCTCAACAAAAAGTTTTTAAGCCAGAAGAGAACAGGATGACATACTCAAAATATTGAAATTTTAAAAATGTCAACCAATAATTATATAGCAAAGCTGTCCTTCAGAAATGAAGGAGAGATAAAGACTTTCCCAAACAAACAAAAGCTAAGAGAAATCATCACTATTAGACCTGCCTTACCAAAAAAAAAAAAAAAAGGTAAAGGAAGCCTTTTGAGTAGAACTAGGAAAAAAAGCAAATAAGCATCATAATAATATGAGAAGATAACATAAAACTGATTGGTAATGATAAATATACACTGGAATCTAGATGTTGTAATATTTTAGTGGTCATACCTAATCCACTTACAACTCTAGTTTAAAAGCTAAAGTTTTAAAAATAAACAGAACGTCAGTACTGGGTTACTAATTACGCAATCATTATAAAAAAGAAAAAGGTAAGTCCAGCAAATCGATACCAAAAGACATCAAAAGTAAAAATAAGCAGAGTAAGAAGCAACAGACCTACAAAACACCAAGAAGACAATTAAAAGGACAATGGTACGACCTTACCTATCAATAGTTTCTTTAAATATAAACAGATTAAATTATCTAATGAAAAGACATAGAATGGCTGTATTTAAAAAACTGGACCCAATGATATGCTGCCTATAAGAGACTCACTTTAGACTTAAAGGCACACATGCTGACAGGTATGGAAAAAATATTTCAAGCAAAAAGCAACAACAACAACAAATGGCAGGAGTAGGTATACTTACATAAGACAAAATAGACTTTAAACTGAAAATGGTAAAAAGAGACAAAGAAGTTCACCGTGTAATGATACAGGGATTAGTCCATCAAGAAGACATAACAATTGTAAATAATCATGTGCCCACCATTGTAAACCTAAATATATACAACAAAACCTAACATAGCAAAAAGGAGAAATAAACAACCATGCAATAACAGTTGGGTATCTTATATCCCATTCTCAACAATGAATAGATCATCCAGACATAAAATAAATAAGAAAACAGTAGATTTAAACACTATAGACCAAATGAAATTTCCAGACATGTGCAGAACATTTTATCTGAAAACAGCAGAATACACATTCTTCTCAAGGGCACATTTTCTAAAATAGACCTCATGTTAGGCCACAAAAAAAGCCAGCAAATTGAAGAAGATTGAAATCATACGAAGTATTTTCTTTAACCACAATAGTATGAAACTAATAAATAATAACAGGAGGAAACTGAAACATTCACAAATACATAGATGTTAAACATAATCTCCTGGAAGACCAGTGAATCAAAAAAGAAATTATTGGGAAAATTTTAAAAAGTATCCTGAAACAAGAGGAAATAGAAACAAAACATACCAAAACTTAGGATATGCAGCAAAAACAGTTCCAAAATGGAATTTAATACCAATACACATCTATGTTAAAAAACTAGAATAATTGCAAGTAATGGTTTATACTTTAAGGAACTAGAAAAAGAATAAAATGAGCCCAAAGTTAGCATAAGAGAGGAAATAGAGTAAATGAAATGAAGAGGAAAAAAATATATATAAAAGATGTAAAAAACTGAGAGTTGTTTCTTTGAAAAGAAAACCAAAATTGAAAAAAACTTTTAACTAGACCAATCAAGAGGGGAAATACAAAATTATGAATGCAAAAGGAGACATTACCACAGATACTACAGAAATACAAAGGATCACAAGTGTCTACAATGGACAATTAAAAGCCAACAAAATGATCAACCCAATGAAATAGAAAAACTCTTACAAACATACAACTTACAAAGATTGAATTAGGAAGAAATAAAAATCTGAATAGACCAATCACTAGTGAGGAGATTCAAAGTCAAAAGTCTCTGAATGAAAAAAACAAAACAAACAAACAAACAAAAAAACAAACATCAGGAAGAGATTAGTTTACAGGTTAATTTTAGCAAACATTTAAAGTCTCAAGCTACCAAAAAATAGAAGAGAACACTCTCAAATTCATTTTATGAGGCAAGTATTACCTTGATACCAAAACCACACTCACTAGAGAATAATAGGACAAGATCTCTGATGAACACACATACAAAAATTCTCAATAAACTACTAGTAATATATATTTAGCAGTACATTGAAAATGATCATTTACCATGATCAAGTGGGATTTATACTGGAAAGGCAAAGATGGTTCAACATATGAAAATCAGTCAATGTGATGAGTCACATTAATAGAATGGAAATAAATATAATCATCTCAATAGATGAAGAAAATCATTTGAAAAAAAAAACCCAAAAACCTCAACATTCATGCAAGATAAAAAGCCTTAAACTAGGTATGGAAGGAATGTTCCTCAACTTAAGAAAGACCATATACGGCAAAACCACAGCTAACAACAGTGATGAAAATTTGAAAGCTTTCCATGTCAGATTAGGAATAAGACAAGGGTGTCCACTCTCACCACTACTGTTCAGCACAATACTGGAGGTCCTGGCCAAAACAATCAGGCAAGAAAAACAAATAAAAACCATCAGAATTGGAAAGGAAGAAATAAAATTGTCTGTTTACAGATGACATTATTATATACATAGAAAATCCTAAGAACACCAAAAATCTCTTAAATCTTATCAGTAAATTCAGTAAAGTTGTATATAAAAATTAACATTCACAAAACAGTAGCATTTCTATACAGCTATAGCAAATTATAAAAACAAACAATCCCATTTACAATAGCATAAAAAATAATAAAATATAGGGGCACCTGGGTGGCTCAGTAATTAAGCATTTGCTTTCAGCTCAGGTCACGATCTCAGAGTCCTGGGACTGAGCCCCACATCGGGCTCTCTGCTCAGTGGGAAGCCTGCTTCTCCCTCTCCCACTCTCCTGCTTGTGTTCCCCTCTCTCACTGAGTCTCTTTCTGTCAAATAAATAAAATCTTTAAAAAAATAATAATAATAGGGGTGCCTGGGTGGTTCAGGGTTAAAACCTCTGCCTTCGGCTCAGGTCATGATCTCAGGGTCCTGGGATCAAGCCCTGCATCGGGCTCTGTTCAGCAGGGAGCCTGCTTCCCCTTCTCTCTCTGCCTGCCTCTCTGCCTCCTTGTGATCTCTGCCTGTCAAATAAATAAATAAAATATTTTAATAATAATAATAATAATAAAAATATATAGGAGTAAGTTTAACCAAGGAGGTGAAAGATCACTACACTGAAAACTACAGAATATTGGTGAAATAAATAAACAAATAAGTGGAAAGGTATTCTGTGTTCATAGATTAGAAGCATTAATATTGTTAAAATATTCCTACTACCCAAAACTATAGATTCAGTGAAATCCCTATCAAAATTTTAAAGACTTTTTTTTTTTTTTTACAGAAGTAGAAAGAAAAAATATCCTAAAATTGGTATAGAACCAATACCCCAAATAGCCAAAGCAATCTTGAGAAAAAAAGAACAAAGTAATGTTACATGGAGTAATCAAACATCCTGGTCTTAAACTATGTTACAAAGATATAGTAATCAAAACAGTATGGTATTGGCATAAAAATTAACATATCTATCAATGGGACAGAATAAAGAGCCCAGAATGGGGAATTGGATGAAGGTGGGCAAAAGGTACAAACTTCCAGTTATCAAGATACATAAGTAAAAGATATAGAACCTGATGAAATGATGACTATAGTTAACACTGCTGTATGGTACTTATGAAAGTTAAGACAGTAAATCCTGGGCCACCTGGATGGCTCAGTCAATTAAACAGCTGCCTTCCACTCAGCTCTTGATCCAAGGGTCCTGGGATCTAGCCCTGAGTCAGGCTCCCTGCTCAGCAGAGAGCCTGTTTCTCCCTCTCCCTCTGCCTACTTGTTCTCTCTCATTCTGTCAAATAAATAAATAAAAGCTTTAAAAAATTTTTAAAAAAGAGTAAATCCTAATTTAATCACAAAATAAATATTTTATATATATAGATATCAAGTGATAGATGTTAACTAAACTTATTGTAGTAATTATTTCACAATATATGGAATTCAAAACTTTATTCTGTATACCTTAAACTTATACAGTGCTTTATGTCAATTACATCTCAATAAAACTAGAAATAAAACATGAGAAAAAGTAAAATAAAAATCCACTAATGTGATATTTATAAATCACATACATATTTCTGAAAATTCATTTATATACAGGATATATAAAGAATATATGCAGTTCAATAATAAAAAAGACAATTAAAAATAGACAAAAGAAACTTAGGAGATATTTTTCAAAAGAGAGCTATATATGGCAAAGCCCATTAAAAATGCTCCACATTATTATTTATCATAGAAATGCAAATTGAAACCAAAATAAAATATCATTTCTTATCTACTAGAATGGCTATAGAAAGGCAGTTGCAGGTACGGGCAAGTACGTGGAGAAATCAGAACCCTCATACACTATTGGTGGAAATGTAAAATGGTGCAACCATTTGGGAAATCACTTTTATAGAAATCACTATCAATGAACTGGTTGTAACTGAATTTTTGCATTATTCCAACAACAGCAAAATACACATCTTTTTCAGGTTCACATGGAGCAATCACTAAGACCACATTCTGGGCATTAAAACATACCTCAACCAATTTAAAATAATATAAATCCTACAAAGAATGCTTTCAGACTACCATGGAATTAACTAAAAATAAATTACACAGAGACAGCTAAAATCCCACAAATATCTGGAAATTAAATAATGTACTGCTAAGTAACAAATGAGACAAAGAAGAAATCTGAAAATAAATTTAAAAACTATTTTGACCTAAATGAAACTAAAACCACAATTTACCATATCTTTGGGATAAAGTGAAAGTAGTGATTAGAAGGAAACTTGTAGCACTGAATGTATATATTAGAAAACAAAGTTTGGAAATTAACAATATAAGCATCAACCTTAGGACATTAGAGAAATAGAGCAAATTAAATCTAAAGTAAAGAAAAAAAGATACAATAAAAGATTAGAACAGAAATAAATAAAATTGAAAAGCAAATCAATCAAAAATCAACAAAATCAAGAGGTGGAAGAAGGGGTTTAAAAGTAAATATGTACATATAACAAGCTTGTTTAGATAAGTTCACACCAATAAACTATTTAATATATTTATATAAATACACACACAATTTATTTAGCAATTTAATCAAATTAGTCAAATACTGTGGCTTGCATAATCACAAGATGTTTTCAATTGTGAATTGAATTAGACAATACTGTCTTGAAAACCAGCAGAATTATTTTTTTAATTAAATTGTGGTTAACTCTTACAATCTCAGATTTTATTGAAGAATAATATAATAACTTAATCCTGATAGAATATTAGTTATAGGAGTATTTAGAACACATTGACTATTGAATCATTCACATGTCCTCTGTCTTAATAAAAAGACAAAATTTTCTGTAATTAAGTGCAATAAGCATTTTACTTCTCCTATGGTGGAAAATATATGTGTATTTTTTCAATGGTCCAATTCTATTTATTTATTTTTTTTTTTTTTTTGCCTTAACTCCAGGGAGCTTACAAGTAAATATCTGTTTCAGTGTTTGTAAAGTGTAAGACAAGACCATTGACCTATATGTCTCATTGAAAATTTTCCAGACTTTTATTTCAGTTTTGTCCTACTGGTTGTATTTAATGCTAATGTATTAAATATATATGCAATATTGTATATAATACTTAAGTATTAAATGTATGTGCATGTATTAAATATGTGCTATATATTGAATATTAATCTATGGCTTGTTTATAAGGATGAGGAAGAGTTTAATAAATTATATTGGTATCTGATAGACGTTTAAATATAGACTTTTTTTGTAGATGGTTAACTTAATAAGAATAATTTTATCCTTCTTGTGTGATTGTGTCCAAATCACAGCACCAATACCACATATAACAGTTTAACAATATAAATTTTCTTAACTCCATAATTTTTATGATGTAAATTAAACTTTAAATTTCTAGCAAGTTACAGTTGTCCCAAAATCAATATTGAAGATTAAGAAGCCATTAAATGTTTAACACTTTATTAGATAGTAACTACTATTTTGAATAGTTCAAGGATTATTGTTTCAATAAGTAATGTTTCAGATAAGAGAATAATTGTTTATAGGAAATCATAACTTATTGTGATGGTTTTTCATGCTGGTATAAATATAGAACACTAGATTATATGAAAGTATATAAATCATTTTCTATTGATCATAAAAATCTAGAATATGCTTAAGCCATTGATTTATAAAGTTCTTAATTTATTATTTAGGTCATATTTTATATGATAATATTATCAACATTTGATCTGACCTGGAAAATAGTCTCTATTCTTCCTAATGGTTTATACAGTAAGTGATTTAATGTCCTATACATTTTTCCATTATCAATAAATTAAAATATGTAATTTTATATTATTATTGAGCACACACTTTAACATATGGCCTTAAAAATAAAGCAAAACTTTAGGAATGGGTAGCACAGTCTTAATAGTAACTCTTATGGGGATTGTGGGAAAGTGAGATTAAGGGTTCTTAAGGATATCTGAAATTTATACCATTAAATGTTAACAAACTAATGTTATAGCATGCTCAATTCCATCTTCCACAAGAAAGAATGGTGGTATCAGCCTGCAGAAATACAGCCTAAGATAGCAAAAGGCAGACCTTGAACATACACACTCTTCAAAATACAGTAAAGAGTAATTTTACTTATTTTCAAGAAATACTTATTCCAAATAATTACTTGGAGAAAAAAATATCCCCAAGGGAATGGAACATAGGCTTTTGTGCTTTTCTCATAATAATCTATATTATAAAATTATATGGGGCTAACCATAGGAAAATTCAAACAAGGACTAGTCTGTGTACTATAAATGGGAAAATTTTCAACATTTGATCTCTCTTATATTCACTATTTGATTAAGCTCATAAAAATTTATTGCCAAGAATTTTTTTTACAATCACTATAACCCATGTATTAGATATATCCTTAAATAATTAAAGAATACTTAAGAAAAAAAATTCCAAGAAATAACTGGTTTTAAGTTTATCACTTTAAAAAAGAATATATTTTACTAAAATAAAAATATTTGAACATTTAAAATCTGAAAGTTTAACTTAGAGAAAAGATAATTCACCATTTTTAGCAACCATAAAACCCAGATTCCTCTAAAAGACTGTACACAATTTTATGACAAAATATTTACTAGGATTTTTCTTCCTGACAATTGAACATAAAATGTACTTTGATGCCACTTTATCAATCCACTTTGAAGCATATCTTCAACAAGATGTAGAACACTCTAGGTTGACATCTGGTGTGGCTGCACCCCATAAAAAACATTTATCACAGAGAAGGTGGTCTGCTGAGCTAAACCTACAACTTTACTTTTTTATCAACCTGAGTAATAAATTATTATATTTGTACTATAGTGCAGCCCCAAATGAGTATTGCCAAATACCAACCCTTATCAGTCTATTACTGAATATTAGAACCAGATAAGTAGGAAAAAACACTCAGGCAACTAATTGTCTTAAATTTGAATAAAACTAGAAGCAGACAAACAGCAAAAGATCTGGAAAACAAGTTAGAGTCAGAAAAAGGAGATGTAGAGGATAGATTTTCTAACTCCAAGGTTTTTACTAGAACTTTGGGTTGCCTAATAGTATAGAATATAAAATAACTTGTCGGCTAGAAAAGATATCTGGATTTAGAAACCTAATTCCTTTTTATTAATGAATTCAAGATACTAAAAACATTGAATATTTCTATAGGCCACTTTATATTTTCTTACTATTTACTATTTTATTTTGCATTGCAAAAGAAAAAATATATATAACAAAATATTTTAAATAACAAGATAACCCTCCTCTCCCTCTTGTGGAGGAAGGTATATTCCTATATTCCACCCCTCAGAAGTAACCACAATTAACAATTCCTTATGAATTCTTTAAGACAGTTCCCATAATGGACACACATTTTTAATCCCAACTTATACAAACTCTTAATTCACTTGATATGTTAATTTTATTATGGTCATATAGCTATGACTATATCTGTAGCTTTACCCTCTCTTACATGACTGCATTTCATTCTATGAGTATATCATAGTTAATTAACAGGCCCTGTTTAGTGAACAGTAGACTGTATATCAAGTGGGGAATGTCTTTTACAGCAAAACAGGACTCCCAAATATAGTATTTTAAACAAAAATCGAGTCTTTTTGCATAGAAACAAGTCTCTAGCTGAACATTTGGCAGCTTTGGTTTAATAGCCCCCTTGATATTGGGGTTGGCCTGTGTCCTCAAAATTACAAAATTCCCCAGATCATCATGTCTACATTCAAAGGAAGAAGAATGCATCAGTATTATGTGTAACTTTCATCAGGAAAGTGACAACTTTTTCCCAAGCTTCCTTAACACATTTCTGCTTAGATCTCATTGTCAGGAAGATAAGAAGTAGCCACTGCTGGTGGCAAGGGAAGTTCATTAAGGAAGTAAGGAATTAAATCAAATGATTAAAGGGTTGGAATTTTTTATTGAGTTAGTCAAATAATGGTGTTTTCCATAGATCATTTCCTGTTTTTCTAAACATTTTCATAATGAAAATCTTTGTAAGTAAAACTGTGTAAAGTTAGTTGTATGACAGATTCCTTATAATGAGACAGAAACTTGAAAGAAATAGTAGTGAAAAGTAAAATAGAAGGGAAGAGAAAAAGAAAATAGGAAGAAGGGAAGAGAAAAGAGAAGTGAGGTGAGGGAAGAGAAGGGAATGAGGATAAATTATAAGACTAGAGGAAAATAATATGACTCAAAGCTATCTACAGATTCCATGCAATCCCATCAAAATACCAATAACAGTTTTTACAGAACTAGAATAAATAATCCTAAAATTTTTATGGAGCCACAAATTACCTCAAATAGCCAAGCAATCCTGAAAAAGAAGAAGAAAGATGGTGGTAACAGAATCCCAGATTTCAAAATATACTCCAAAGATATACCAATAAAAACTATGTTACTGGCACACAAATAGACACATAGATCAATGGAACAAGATAGCCCAGAAGTAAATCCACAACTACATGATCAACTAATCTACAAGAAGAGAGGCAAGAACATAGAGTGGGGAAAGGACAATCTTTTCAATAAATGATAGTGGGAAAACTGGGCAAGTATATGCAAAAGAATGAAACTGTTCCACTTTGTTACACCACACATAAAAATAAACTAAAAATGGATTAAAGACCTAAATGCGAGATCTCAAACCACAAAACTCCTAAAGTAAAATATAGATGGTAATATCTTGGATATTGACTTTTAGGAACAGATTTATGGATATGTCTCCTCAGGCATGGGGACAAAAACAAAAAGGAACTATTGAGACTACACCAAAATAAAACATTTTGCATAGAAAAGGAAACAATCAACAAACAAAAAGGCAACCTGCTGAATAGGAAAAGATATTTGCAAATATAAGGTGTTATTATCCAAAACAAAAAAATAAGGTGTTATTATCCAAAATATATAAAGAATATATGCAACTCAACACCAAAAAAAAACAAACAAAATCAACCCACACACACAGAACAAAAACCAACCAAACCAAATGAAAAGAAAACAAAACCAAAATACACAAATACTTCAGGTTAAAAAAATTGGGAAGAGAATCTGAATAGATTTTTCCAAATAAGACATCCAGGTGGCCAACCAGCACATGAAAAGATACTCAATATCATTCATCATTAGGAAAATGCAAATTGAAACCACAATAATATATCACCTCACATCTGTCAGAACAGCTATTATCAGAAAGATAAGAAACAAGTGTTGGCAAGGATGAAGAGAAAAGGGAGCCCTGATACATGGTTGGTGGGAACATAAATTGGTGCAACCACTGTGGAGAACAGTATGGAGGTTTCTCAAAAAATTAAAAATAGAAATGCCATATAATACAATAATTCTACCACTGGATATCTACCCATCAAAAAAAACACCCCACAAAAACACTAAATTGAAAGGATATAGGCACTCCTATACTTATTACAGGATTATTTATAAAAGCCAAAATACAGAAGCAACCCAAGTGCCCACTGATTAGATGAACGGATAGTAAGATATGATACACACACACACACACACACGTGCACACATGAATACTATTCAGCCATAAAAAAGGATAAGGTTTTCAACAACATGGATGAACCCAGGGCATATTAGGCTAAATGAAATAAGTTGGACAGAGAAGAACAAATAATCATATGATTTCACTTACATGTGGAATCTGAAAAACAAAACAAATTAACAATAACAACAACAAAAATAGCTCCTTAATAAGTACACATAACTGGTGGTTGCTAAAGAGGAGGTGGATAGAGGGATGGGTGAAATAGGTAAAGAGAGTAAGAGGTACAAACTTCCAGTTGTAAAATAAATACGTTATGGAGATAAAAAGTACTACATAGGGAATATAGTCAATAACACTGTAATAACCTTGTATGGTGACAGATGATGACTACCTTGATTGTGCTGAGCATGGAATGAAAGATGTGTAAAAGTGTCAAATCAATATGTTGTACTCTCAATATCACTATCACATTGCGTGACCATTATACTTCAATTAAAAAAAAAGAAAAGACTGGAGGAAAGTAGCTGGGGTTGACATAAATTAGAGGTACTATAACTTGTCCAGTTATTTCACATATGTATTTACTTTTCAGGAGAAGTCAGCTATCCACTGCCATAAATTTGCTGTCGGCTAAACTGCTCCTTCCTGATATTATCTCTGAATCCACCCTTTTGTGGGAGCAGGATACGGTATTCAGGTAAAAGCAAATTAAAATAATAGTGGAATATCATTTTATACCCATCAGTATAGCAAAAATTACACACACATTCACACACACACACAAACTATCACCACTAGTAAACGAATGAGGAAAAACATATGCTTCTAACCCGTTAGTCAAAATAAGAAGTATTGGAGACTTCTCGGAAAGCTCTCTGACAATATATTTAAAATGCATACAGTATAGAAAATAGATGATAGATGATAGATAGATGATTGATAGATAGATAGATGATAGATAAATGCCTTTCAACACTCTTGGAGATCTATCTATCCCTCAAAGAAGAATTATTATGAAATAATATATTAAGTAGAATGTTTATTAAATCTTTCTTAATAATGACAAAATTAACAACAAAGTGAATTTCTACTTATAATAAATGGTCCATAAAGCACAACACATTCACACTATAGAATGTTATGCATCTATTAAAGCTTGAAAGATCCTTACAAGAGAAAAACTAAAAAAAAAATCACAAATATGTGGAGATTAACATGCTACTGGAAAGCTAGTGGAACAAAGAAGAAATTTTTTAAAAAATGACACAAATGAAAAGGAAAACAACATATTAAAACATATGGGGTGCAGGAAAGCATTTTTAAGAGGGAAGTTCATAGCGATAAATGCCTACATTAAGAAAAAAAAGGGGGGGGCACCTGGGTGGCTCAGTGGGTTAAGCCTCTACCTTCAGCTCAGGTTATGATCTCCCTCTCTCTCTCCGCCTACCTCTCTGCCTACTTGTAATCTGTCTTCTCTATGTCAAATAAATAAATAAAATCTTAAAAAAAAAAAACAAAAAAAAACTTAACCTACCTTTATATGTCAAAGAACTAGAAACGAGACAGATGAATCCCAAAGTTAGTAGAAGTAAAAAAATAACAAAAGTCAAAGTGGAAATAAATAAATACTAAAAGGAGAATAGAAAAGATCAACAAAACTATGAGCTATTTTTTGAAGTAATAGAGTAGACAAACATTCAACTAGACTCATCAAAAAAGAGAGATGAATGAGGAGATGTTAACAGATATCACAACAATAAGAAAAGACCATAAGAGACTACTATCAACAATTACATTCCAAATAATTAAACTGAGAAGAAATGAATACCTAGAATAATATAATTTACCAAGTTATATCATGAAGAAAACAGAAAATCTGAGCAGAACCACCAAAAGGAAGGAGAATCAATAATCAGAAACCACCCAACAATCAATAGTCCAAGACTAGATGACTTTACTGGTAATTCTACCAAACATTTAAATAAGAATTAATATTGATCCTTCTCCTATTCCTCCAAATATATATGAGCTCGTTAATAGGAGTTGTGGAAGGAAGGGGGAAAAAAAAAAGAAAAATAATAATGAGGACAGAGACTTCCATAAAATATATCTGTAATTATGGTATCTAGTTTCCAAAAATACCCTCCTAATAAACCATGCCTCACAATATTTACAAATGTGTGTAGTCCCCCTCCCTTAAAACTGGACTAGACTTTGTGACTTGCTTGACCAAAGGCATCTTACAGAGTAACATTCTCAGACTTCCAAGGCCAAGGCATAAAAGAGCTTATAGTTATTGGCTAGCCCTCTTGGGCACTAATTCTTGGGATGCTACTTCTCAAAACATAGGCCACCAATGAGGAGTGCAGGCCGCAAGGAGAGGTTGTGTGTGAACATTCTGGTCAGCAGCCCTGGCTGAATTCCCAGTTTATAGGCAGCATCAACAGCCGCCATATGAGTGAGCCATCCTGGACGTTCAGCCTAGGTGAGATTTCAAATGGCTCCAGCATCCCCAACTGTCTGACTTACCACATGAGAGACCTCAAGCCAGAACTGATCATCTGGGCCTCATCAACAACACAAATGTGAGAAATAGATTTTCTTTTTTTTTTTTTATTTAAGCTACTAATTTTGGGGTATGTCTTTATACAGCTAAGAATGAGTGATTATATTAACATATTATTGTAAAATTCCATATGAAATCCATTTAAGTATTAATTAGGATGTTATTTTTGAAAGTGGGGAGGCGGGTCAACTGTGTGGCTTAGTGGGTTAAGCCCCTGCCTTCAGCTCAGGTCATGATCTCAGGGTCCTGGAATGGAGCCCTGCATTTGGCTCTCTGCTCAGCAGGGAGCCTGCTTCCCCACCCCTGCCCCCTGCCTGACTCTCTGCCTTGTGATTTCTCTGTCAAAAAAAAAAAAAAAGAAAAAGAAAAAGAAAAGTGGGGTGACTTGGTTTTGATCTAGTTTAAAAGAAAAAAGAGTAAGAATTAGAAAGCAAAACTAAAAGGAAGAGAATTTGGTGACCATGACTTATTGAGGATAAACTGGTTTTGGAGTTAGGCAGACCTGACTTGACAGAAATCCTGTTCTGCTTCCTCCTGATTGTCAAGGTCCCTTGAACTTCAGTTTTCCCACCAGTAAGTGAGGAAAATACTACCATTTGGGATGTAACTTGACAGCAAAGTCAGGGCAATTTATTGTTGAACTCTCCTCATAATTTCTCTAATTCCTCTGCAACATCATAATCACACATGAGATATAGAATATTGAAACTGAGACAGATATATTAGGTGTAATATGCATTACCATCGTATCAGTGAGATTCTTAGCAAGTCTATCTATTTGGGTGTTTCTAGGCCAACCCCACACTGCCTTGATTATAGTAGGTTTATAGCAGGGATTTTGGTGTGTGTGTGTGTGTATTTTGGTTCAGTATGGCAAAATAAACCTTACTAATGTTTCCTTTAAAAATTAGTTATAATATTCACATATTTATTCATCTATTATATACTACTATGTCCCACCCACCCTGACAGAATAACGATATAAATACAAAACAAAAATAGATTTCATTTGCATTGGATTACATTTCGAGATAATTTTGTAAAAAATTAACATTTTTATATAAAAACATGCCAACCAAGAAAGGTTAATCCTAATTAGAGATAGCAGGATTAAATTATATAAGTAGCAAATGACCATAAATCTTAAATAGATGAGTATATTTCTATTAGGAAGGGCATTCTAACGGGAAAAAAAAGCAAAGCAAGTTGTGAGGACATTTTAAGTCATGCATATATGGGCATTTTAACATTTGGCCAAAGAGCTACATAATAATTTAGAAGTGAATGAGAGTAGACACACCTTTTCCAAAACAAACATGCACTATCCTTCTCTATAGATTAATAACAGATTTTTTTCATTTGGGGGAAAATTTGAGGATTAAAAAAAAATTAGTACATTGTTATCTGAAGTCATCTTAGTATCTTATGTTAATAGATTAACATCACAAATATTGCCATTTTTTGTTTTGCTTCTTTTTGTTTCTTTCCTATCCAAAGAAACATTTAATGACTTGTTCAAGTCATTGTACAACATTAACTTGTTATTTTATGGAAGAATTATTTTCTTAAAATACTTATATAATCAAGTGTACTAAGATAATTTGTACGGAAAATAGCATAAAACAACTGCTGTTACTAATTTCAAGTCAGTAGTGCACATAAAAAGGGTAGGAATTGTAGCTGTGCTTTTTAGTATCTTAAGAGTATTGAGAGGTTCCAAAGTCTGATTTTAAGAAAAAATTAATTTTACAAAATGCAAATAAACATATTCTTGTTTCTCAAATCCATTTATTAGCAAAAATTTTCATGTTTGTCAGTGTCTCATTTAAATGTTTTTTAATTGGAGCATCTTCTGGAGCCTGGCAAACACTTCTTTTCACCTACTGTCTTCTTATATCCGTACTATGAAACACTGATCTGATTAAAATGAAACTGCATATGTTAAAGTATAATTATATGACACAAGGAGAAGGGAGCATTGTCAACAGTCAGTGATCTCAGGGGAGCCTGGGTGGCTCAGCTGATATAGCCTCTGCTTATGCATTCTTTTTCTCCATCAAATAATACATAAAATCTTTTTAAAAATTACATTAAAAAATTCAATGATCTCACCGATTTTTTAAAAAGTCTTAATTATGTATTTGAGAGAGAGAGAGAATGAGATAGAGGGAACATAAGCATGAGGAGTGGGAGAGGGAGAAGCAGTCTTCCCACTAAGCAGAGAGCCCAATGTGGGGCTCGATCCCAGGACCTTGGGATCATGACCTGAGCCGAAAGCAGATGCTTAACAACTGAACCCTTCAGGTGCTCCTCACTGATTTTTATAAAGGGATAACTTCTGCTAATTTAGTGAAGTATTCTTACTTTGGCCATTTTTCTGTTTCCACTGTAATAAATCTCGAATTCTCAGAAACACCAAAACATAACAGATTAACAAGAGTAAAAGCTTTTCATAAAGTTATCTTAGTAGCTTAGAGGCCAGGTGGAATCAATGAGAAAAATTAATTCTAACTCAATTTTAAAAACAGGGAAAATATTTCCATTAAGACAACTGTGTTTATATGTGTAGTCATTACCACCTTTATTTCTTTTTAACTTTTTAAAGCGGATTTGAATATGAACTGGAGGGGTAACTTTGGGGTGAGGACAGAATTTAGAAATTTGATCTCACTCACCTGCTAAATACAGTATATTCTTTGCCAGCCTATTTCCTGGGCATTTGTTAGACAGATAAGAAGTTGAGAGAAACAAATGGAAAATGACCCAGATTTCTTCCAGAAGATTCAAAAGAGAACAGAAGCAACAGAAAGGGAAGAGGAAGAAATCACAGAGGCCAAATGGATGGGATTTTAGACAGCGATGAGGGAGAAGGACCAGGTTTGAGGGAACATCTGCCATTCACATGAAGGTTCCTGAAAATGACTGAGACAGAGAAAATAATCTTTAAAATATGCTTCAATATACATCAAGAATGTGTGGTCTGATCTTTGAAAATATATCAGGACATCGATAACCTTTCGACTATCAGTTATCATAGTTTGTTGGACTCTGTTGTATTGAATGTGCCTTTTTACACTGTTGGATCACATGGGGCCCAATTGTGTAAATCTTTCTTCCATGTGTGTGAGTGCATGTGTTTAGCTGACAATTGTGAATTAGCAATAACAGCACTTGTAGTTATTATAAAAGGTGAAAGAGGGAAAAAAAGAAAAAGAAAAGTAGAACTACCTTGGGATAGGAAAGAAAAAGATATCAAACATAAAACCCTTCCAAATGTGAAATGCATTTACATGTCAAACTTAGGAAGGTGTTTAGAGCTTTTATAATCTATGGGCATGTAATGTCTTGAACTCCACCACTAACTCTGCTGGCTTTCTCAGCTTTGTTCAAAGACCAAGATCTGTGCCACTTTAATCCAAAGAAAACACTGAAATAAAAACAATACCTATAATACCATAGATATGAGACTGATGAAAGGACCCCTATGTCATCTTCGGATATTAGAATAAGTATTAATGGAAACGATAGTGAGATGAAAGGACACATAACCTGTAAACTTATTTTTTTTCATTTTTGTCTAGCAGTTGCAAGAACAATCGTTTTACAGATTATAGTAATCTCCCCCCTCCACCATTTTTTGTTCTAACTACAGTTTCCAGGGAAGGGAAAACTATGCATAACTGATGTTTCGTTCAGTGAAGTTTTAAAATAGCAAAGTCTAGCTGTTCTTTTTTTAAGATGTATTTTTTTAAAGATTTTATTTATTTATTTGACAGACAGAGATCACAAGTAGGCAGAGATGCAGGCAGAGAGAGAGGAGGAAGCAGGCTCCCCGCTGAGCAGAGAGCCAGATGCGGGGCCAGATCCCAGGACCCCGGGACCATGACCTGAGCCAAAGGCAGAGGCTTTAACCCACTGAGTCACCCAGGCGCCCCTAAGATGTATTTATTTATTTGGGGGCAGTGGGTAACAGAGGGAGAGGGAGAATCTCAAGCAGACTTCACAGTCAGCACAGAACCCTACTTGGGATTCGATTTCACAACCTTGAGATCATGACCTGAGGTGAAACCAAGGGTCAGATGCTCAACTGACTGAGCCATGCCAGCACCCCTCAAGGTGTTCTTCAGTACTAGAAAAAGAGCTCCCAGAGGTGTATGGGCTTTACATTTAATATGACCTGTTCTTTTTCCTCTTAAAGAAGGGCTAGGTGTGCAATCACTCTGTTAAGGTGGACATTGGCTCAAATTTCAGCACTACTCTGTATTAGCATGATATCAGGCAGGTTGTTTAATCTCTTTTAGCCTGTGCTGAAGGAAAAAATCAAGCTTGGGTGGCAAAATGTGCCATCTAAGAGGATAGAGCTGATATGGAGTCCCAGATGAATGAACTCTGGAATAAGGAAGACCTGGGTTTGAATCCTGACTCCAGTGCTAGCAGTAATGTGATCTTGTGCTTTTAAAGCCTCACTTTCATACCTGTAAAATATTGATTAAAATGTACATCCTGAGGATTGCTTTAAATAATCAAAGAATACATATATTTTCTGTATAATGAAGAATCACTCTGGTCTTTATCTCTAGTTCCTGGGAGATGAAATCTATATCCTTGGAATTTTTCCAAGGGACAGTAATGACTTTGTTACTCATGGTGGGCCCCTCAACACAAATGAATTTATGCTAATGAGGCAACTCGGGACAGTAGCTTGTCACCCCAGAAAGACCAACAATGTGATTATAGGGTTGGGGCTTTGAGCAGGTGATATCAGCCTCACCAAAACTAGGGAGGTGAGGAAACCTAGAAATTTGGTTCAATCACATGGCCAGTGGTATACTCTCTCCTGCCTACAAATAAAATCCCAATAAAAACTCTGGATGCGGCCGGTTGTGGCACTTCCTGATGTGCCAGCAGGATGCTGGCAGGCAGCACATCCTGATTCCACAGAGAGAGGACAGAGAAGCTCTGCATTTGGGATCCTCCTATACCTTTCTTTGTGTTTCTTCATTTGATTTGTCCCAGTATATATCTTTTTTTGAAGATTTATTTATTTGACACAGAGAGAGAGAGAGAGTACAAGAAGGGGAAGCAGCAGGGAGAGGGAGAAAAATGATGTGGGGCTCAATACCAGGACCCTGGAATCATGACCTGAGCCAAAGGCAGACACTTAACCGACTGAGCCACCCAGGCGCCCTGCAATTTGTATCTTTAGTAATAAAAGTGTAATTGTGGGCACCTGGGTGTCTCCAATGATTAGGTGTCTGCCTTCATCTCAGGTCATGATCCCAGGGTCCTGGGATCGAGCTCCATGTCAGGATCCCTGCTCAGCAGAAAGCCTGCTTCTCCTTCTTCAACTCCCCCTTCTTGTGTCCCCTCTCTCGCTGTGTCTCTCTCTGTCATATAAATCAATAAAATCATTTTTTAAAAAGTGTAATTGTAAGTATAGTGCTTTCCCGAGTTCTTTGAGTCAGTTTAATGAATTATTAAACCTGATAGGGTTATAGAAACTGCTGAATTTGCACAGTTGGTCACAAGAGCACATATCCCCGGACTCATGGCTGCATCTGAATTTGCAACAGTCCTGTTAAATCTGTGGAGTCTGGGATAATTCTGAGTTGGTAGATTCAGAGTCAGTTTTGCAGTATTTAATATTCCAAGTGCTCTAACTCATAGATAATTATTGATTGTAACTATTAATATTAGTGTTCTTAGGAACAGAACAAAGAGAATCAAATACAAAAGTTGGTAACTTCTAGGAGAGTTCTTTAATACTAATACTGTAATACTAATACTATGTATTAGTATTATATTTATATTATATTATATATGTATTATACTATATATACTATCGACTATATAGTATAATACTAATACTAATAATATACATACTATATATAGTATAAAACTAATACTGTATAATACTGTGTATTACAGTTACTAATTACTAATATTAATACTGTAATTGGGTAATGCTTTCACATTTTGTATTCGTTATGTTTACTTTTGAATTGAATAAAAGTAAATAATCACTTACAAAGACAAAATACATATTATTTTATATTTTTCAGTGTGAGAAGATTTTTTTGCCACAAGATTTTAAGAACCTCTAAAAACTCAGGATAACCTGATTCAAGTTCTACTCAACATAGTTATTTATGTGTTTTCAAAAGCTTACCGATGAGAAATTCACAGGACTATTATTTTAATTTCCACATTAAAGAAATAATAATATAATTCTAACAGGCAGTGCAGTTGTTCAAGTTACATCTTTAAGTGTGGTAACATACAAAAGTCTGCAGAATAAAGCAGCTAAGGGGCTCCAGCACACAACACAACTCTGCTGCTTCTTCTATAGAAATGATACATTAAAGAGAATGTCCCAGAGCAAAGCTAAAATCTCCCTTTCTACATAGATTCCTTCTTCCATCATACATGGAAGATGAGATTTGTTTAAAAATTACCACTTTCTGTGCTCAGTAAAAAATAAATAAATAAAAGCTCCTATGCTTCCAGAACACACTGTTTTATTCTGAAAAGATCAACAGTATAAAAAAATATTAATTAAGCAACAGTGTGATTCCACCTCAGACCACTTCTCTGGAATAAATAATCTTTAAGAGTGAAAATGTTGAGGGCCATTAACCCACTCTTTCATTAATATCAGGACATGACTCAAAGCTCAGCCATTATAGATATCCCATATTGATTTTCAAGAGTCATTTAGATTAAGAAGTGACATGGCATTGACATAATTCTAAGAATACACATTGTGTCAGAAACTCGGTATCAAAATACATATTTTCTAGAATCAGAATTTTTATGCAATTTTGATTAATTCAAAATTATAGATTTTTTCACTCTTGTTTTATATATGGAAAGATTTTTAAAAGATGTCTGGGTTTACTACTTTATGTAAAAATGTTTTACCTAATAGAAAACTTTTTTCTTTTATTAGGTATTTCTTAGTTGACTTTACCTGAGAATGAGAGGCCAAAACTAAAAGAGACTTGGTAGGGGCACCTGGGTGGCTCAGTGGGTTAAAGCCTCTGCCTTCAGCTCAGGTCATGATCCAGGGTCCTGGGATCAAACCCCGCATCGGGTTCTCGGCTCAGTGGGGAGCCTGCTTCCTCCTCTCTCTCTCTCTGCCTGCCTCTCTGCCTACTTGTGATCTCTATCTGTCAAATAAATAAATAAATAAAATCTTTAAAAGAGACTTGGTAACAGAGAATATTAGCTGGAACAAGAACAACCCTATGATCTTCAGAAACTTGATAAATCACTCACTATTCTTTGCTGTTAGAGTGAGATCAGTCATGATTGTCTTTCACAATACACGAAGACTGTGTCTATGCTTGAATACTGTGTAAGACATTAACAGAAATTTTGAAATATTTAGAGTTCTTGATGAATGAGAAAATGAATCTTAAGGATTATAAAATAATTACATAAACTGGAACACTGGGGTGGTTCAGTTAGTTAGGTGTCTGCCTTCAGCTGGGATTGTGATCCCAGGGTCCAGGGTCCCATATCAGGCTCCTGGGATCAAGTCCCCTGTCATGCTCCTTGCTCGGTGGGGAAACTGCTTCTCCCTCTTCCCCTCCCCTTGCTCATGCTCTCTCTTTCTCTCTCACTCTGTCTCTCAAATAAATAAAATATTTTTTAAAAAATCATTTAAAATATCTACACAAACTGACAGATACACTTAATATTGCAAAAGGGTAACTTAAATGTAGCAAGGAATTACCCATTTGTATTAGGTGTAGTAAACGAAGAATAAGAAAAAATAATTTACATATTATATTTCCTATTTATCATTTGAGTAATTTGACTTAAAAAACTTAATTTCTACCCTTCATCACAATATATCTTCAAATCTAAATGATCTTTCTGAATATGTCACCAGTAGAATTACCAAGATGACAAACTGTTTTATTATCTCTCTAATTCTAGGATACTATTGCACAAAATACCACCCAATAATTCATGTATAAAACCAACTTTCAAAGGGACACCTGGGTGGATCATTGGCTAAGCATCCAATTCTTGATCTTAGCTCAACTCTTGACTTCAGAGTCATAAACTCAAGCCCCGAGTTAACCAAAAATACTTAAAAATTATTCTGTAAACTTTCAGAATGGCTACTTTGGAGGCTCTCAAGAAAAATTCTCTGTTTTCAGGTATCTCACAAGGTTTGGGATAGTTGCTACTCTAGCTGTCATGGTCCCCCAGATTGAATTGCACCTGAGCTGTTCTGAGCAATTTTTAACCCTGTCGCTTCCTCCTGCTCTTGCACATTACTTATTGTTCTTGTTGATGTTGCTCCACTGCCTGAGGGAGCACCCTTCTCTTCCTCCAGTGGTGGGTCATCTACCTGCTCATATATAACCCACTTCTTCCAGAAAGCCTAACTTAAACACAGGCGTTCAGTGAGGGGCTTCCCTGTGCACTCCCATCGCATGCTCTGTCACCAGATTTTTCATATGGTACACAATTATTCAGTCACCTGAATGAGCTCTGAGTTTAGCAAGGTCAAATACTACTTTCCTCATCTCTCTATTCTTACCACAGAGTCTGTCAGTAGGGCTCAAAAATATTTGTTGACAGCTTTTGGCTTTAAGGCACAGTACACCAAAATAAAGTGTTCTTAACATCAAGACACTTAGTGGGTTTATAAAATATAAGGACTCAGAAACTAAATTTCTGAGGGAAAAGAAATTAAACATGGCCTTTGTCCTTATGTCCTATAGTTTAAGTAGCTTGTGCTCTTTTTCAGGTTACGAATATGTCCCAGACAGAACTTTCTTATTTCAAAATAGTAAAGAGATCCTATATATGAATAGCACAGTTTACTAGTGAATGTTTCTAAAAGAATATGCAATACTAATAACATTAGATTAATAGTATTCTGTTTATTTAACATGAGATAAAATTGAACCATTGAAAAATTTTAAAATATTTTAAAAGGGTTTATTCATTTTTATTTTATTTTTTCATATTTATAATTCATCTTTATTTTTCATGATTTTCTTTTTTACATTTTTTACATTTTTTTTAAATTATTTTTCAGTATTCCAAGATTCATTGTTTATGCACCACACCCAGTGCTCCATGCAATATGTTCCCTCCTTAATACCCACCACCAGGCTCACCCAACCCCCCCAGTCCCCTCCCATCCAAAACCCTCAGCTTATGCATTTTTAGATAGCAATTCATAATATTCCAAACAGTCTGTCAAATTCTCCTTCCCAACAAAGTCACCTAATTTCACCTCAGAAAGTATCTAGCAAGTAAACTCAGAAATAGATAGTGAAAATAGCACAAAACATAAATAACAACAAAAATTGTTAATTTTAATGGTTTATTCACATCTACCCTATATCTACATTATGATGTATATTACTAATATCAGTGGAGCTACATAATGTTACATAATTTGCTCAAGATCATAAAATTCTTAAACATGAGAACATAATCATGGTTTCTGGTTCAAACTATGCTCTCTGGCTTCAACTTTGTGCACCTGGGCTCTGGTCAGTCTACTAATTACTGGGTTATATTGAATACACCTTTTAACTTTCATGGTCCTCAATTTTGTAATGAATAAAATTTTACTTATTTCCCTCTTATTTTCCTCTAAGGTACCTCCCAGCTCAAATAGTCAAAGATAATATCATTTTAGAACGTGGTCTTTAAAAAAAAAATTATTTACTTGAGATTGAGAGAGAAAGAGAGAACACAAATAAGAAGGACAGGAGAGGGAGAGAGAATCCCAGGCAGACTCCCTGATGAGCCTGGAGCCCAAGGCAGGCTCAATCTTGCAACTGAAGGTCATGACCTGAGCGGAAACCAAGAGCTGGTACTTAACTAACTGCACCACCCAGGTGCCCTGAAGTGGCCTCTTTCTAATGGTACATTTTCTTCACAGAGCCTTTACATTTCATTATTTCCCAAATTATTTTGATGTAAACATTTTAATCATGTAATTAATGACCTTCAAAATGACTTGGGAAATACAAAAAGTAAAAGATATACAAAAGAATCTACCATTGTGAAGAGGCCTCCTTCTAAAATGTTATCTGTTGCCCATGTTAAAATGAGCAATATGAATATCTCATAGAATTGAATTCTAATACTATTTCTTTAAAAGTGACTTTTCATGGTTGCCTTCAAGGCTCAGTGGGTTAAGTGACTGCCTTCGGCTCAGGTCATGATCCTTGGGTCCTAGGATCAAGCCCCACATCAGGCTCCCTGCTCAGTGGAGAGCCTGCTTCTCCCTCTCCCTCTGCTGTTCTGCTTGCTTGTGCTCTCACTCTGTCATATAAATAAAAATATTTTCAAAATTTAAAAAAATAAAAAATAAAAATGACTTTTCAATTAGTAAGTATCTTCACCGATCTCTGCAATTAATCCATTTGTTGAATAAATATTTCTTTGCTTAGAAAATACCAGATACTATTCTAGGTGGTGGGAATACAACAGTGAATAAAGTAGAAGAAACACACACACACAAAAATAAACCTTGGTCCCTCCGTGGAATTTATAATCTAGTAGGAGAAGCAGGAAATAAAAAAAAAATAGGAACACATAAAACATACACCATGTTAGATCATGATAAGTGCATAAGAATAAAGTAGAGAAGGACACAGAAAGCATTAGGGGGAATTAAATATCCTGTATCCCTATTCTTCATGTATCAGTTAATGCCACAAAGGAAAAAGGTGAGTGTTGATAAAACAAAATGACTGAAGAAGTAGAAATATGCAAATGTATATGGGGGAAGGGGAGATAAATATATTTACATATATATTATACACATCTATATATACACTTGCCATTTTTAAGCATATATATATATGTATATACAAATATATACATATCATATATATAAATACAAAAGCAGCATACATGACATAAACAATTATAGACAAGTAATACAACCTCAATGTGTGCACATATCTACACCTGAATAAGTGCAGAATGAATAGTTAATAACAAAAGTCTAAAATACAATTTTATTTTGTGACTCAGAATTTATCTCAAGTGAGAAAGAATACTATGATTTCATACATATATCTAACTAAAAACAAAACTAGTATCTAAACACTGCACATTCAGTTGTACCTTCTTAAATGACCTTGGAAAAGTTATTCAAGTTTTTTATTTTACAATAAATATTGTTTTTAAAAATTTAAAAATATTGTTTTAAAAATCTAGTTTGATAATTTGCCATTGTGCTCTATAGAATAAGAATAGCTCTTCTCTCTCTCCCACCCACAGTGTGTATACACATGCACACACACAATCATACACACACATATGTGCACATACACAGTTAGCCTAGATCAAAAATGTCTAGGCAGTCAGGCAAACTTGTATAGGAATACTTTTTTTTTTTTTAATCATCACTTGAGAAAACTATGAAATGAAGGCTATGTGAATTATTTTCTAATACTAAAAATAGTGTGCCATGTAAATATGCCATATAAATGTCATATTTCTGTCTCTGATCAAGTTTTCCCTGCATTTATCATTAAATCTTTCTCTACTTGAACATATATAATTTAGGGTTAGATTTGGCTGCTAAAAAGAGGAAACAAACAACAACAACAAAAAATCAGTGGCTTGTTTATTCCCTCAGATAAAACAAAAAACAGACACTGACAGGCCTGAGCAAGAGCAGTAGCTACAAACTCACACTCATTAGGTATATTCTTCATTCTCTTAGCCCATGACTGCCATTCTTACTATGAAGCACATTTTTACAATGCCTACTGGAGCTCCAGAAATCATATCCACACTTCATGCAATAAGAAAGAGGAGGGGAAAAAATAAAAGAAAGAAAGGGGAGGAAAGGAGATCATAAAGGATGCATAACCTGAATAAATCATCTCACTTTGAAGAGTATACCTAGAATTCTGATGCAACATCTCAGATGGATTAAATCTGCTTAGCTTTTATCAAAAGTCACAGGCCCATACCAAGGTACAAGGATGGTTGAGATGGGAATATTGCCATTGCGAATAAAACTGGGATTCTTTGGTGAAGAAGCAGAGAGTAGTAACCATCTGTTACCCTTGAAGTTAACTTTTAAAATGTTGGGGCCTTGGGGCACCTGGGTGGCTCAGTGGGTTAAAGCCTCTGCCTTCGGCTCAGGTCATGATCCCAGGGTCCTGGGATCGAGCCCCGCATCAAGCCCCACATCGAGCCCCGCATCGAGCCCCGCATCGGGCTCTCTGCTCAGCAGGGAGCCTGCTTCCTCCTCTCTCTGCCTGCCTCTCTGCCTATTTGTGATCTCTCTGTCAAATAAATAAATAGAATCTTTAAAAAAAATGTTGTGGCCTTAAAACATATTAAAGAAAATAGCCCATTTTAAAACTATGGGAAAACTATGAAATTGATCATTTTAGCTGCTCAGTCACCTTTTGTATACATGAAAGTCTGAGCATAGACTTAAAGCCCACTGAGTTACCACAATTATTGTTGTGGGCAGACACACACAAAAATACACATGCACAAACAATCACCATTGCGCAAAACTTGCAAAACTAGCATAAAGGAGGTGTGAAGGCAGATAAGATCTTAGGTTTTAACCTGCTTACATTTATTCAAGTTTTGGTCACCCTTTATAGATTGTATGACGTTTTCTTTTTTGTCCTTGGACTATCTATCAGTTTATTCTCACGAAGCAAACTGTCTTTTCACCAGTATTTCTTGGGGTGACAAGTTGATCAAAGGCTGCCTTCCTATGCTTTAGCTGCATCAATCAATAATCCCCTTGACCTTCCTATCATGGATGCTGGATCTTTCTAAGTCAAATTTGAGCTGATAACATTAGTTGTATGTGATATAGGCAATAGAAACATACCACATCTCTCAAGTATTTTTGGCTATCCAATCATGGCAAAGTACACTCTAATACTAATTAATAGTGCTGGTCCATAATATTCTCCAGGTGGTACTGAATGCTTTACTGAAGTGGGAACACATGATACTGCAATGCATTTTATGCAACACGAGTGTAACCATCCCAGGTCCTTTTATGTATCCCAGTAATATGGAGTCACTCACTATCTTTTCACACCTACAGGAGTTCTCAGCCTTTGAAAACATATTCATGTTAATCAAGGAGATCAAAGGAAAAGGGAAATGCCAATTTTTTTTTAATTTGACATATTCTTGGGAGTACATAATTGTATGTGGCAAAACTGCCTTAAGTAGGAAAAGGCTCTTCTCAACTCACCTAACAAAATGAAGAATTTTACACAGTTATCAGATAATTGATATACTCAATGTGCTTTTTAAAAGAGAAAATTTATCTAGGTAGTTCAAGGGGAAATGGTGATTTTACCTAATTTTTAGAAGTAAGAGTAGCTGCAAGATTTAGAATGTAGTTCTTCATGTAAGTGGTAATTCTGGGCACCAATCCCAAGCCTAATATAAAACTATCTGACTTTATGGTCTCTTCACTCACTTGCCACTAATAAGTAAATTGGCTCTTGGGTTTGGCTATAATAGAGAATGTCATAGATATCCCAGAATGGTGGCAATTTCCAGACTAATAACTAAAATGAGAATAAGAACAGGACCCTTTTGGATAATTCAAAAAATATGCTTTAGCATATAAGACTTCAAAGATAGTCTAACATCTGAGGAAATTAAAGAAGTACATCTTTCCTAGCAATAAAAGAAAGAATTTTACTTCCATTTAATGCCTCTCCCAGATGATCAGTTTTCTACTACAATGAAAGATATAAGTTCCAGAATTGTGAACAAGTTTAAAAATACCCTCATTCCTGAATTTTTTCATCCTTTTGTGTCTAAACTGAAATTTTGCTGAGCCAAGGACCAGAGATTGCCTTTTTGATTAACTTTTGTAAAGAAGAGACAAATTCTTCTCATATCTGTTTCTTCCTGGAATCATCTTAAAGACAATAACCACATCTTTATTTCACTTTTTGATATGGCTATTCAGTGTTAAGTTCATTGATAAGGCTATTCAGAATTACATAGAGGATTCTGGCATGTCTCAGAATACCTATAGTAGATACATTCCACAGTCTCCACAAAATTTAGTGATCTGCACACATATCCTCTTTGTTGCTGTGGGATTGTGCTTAAGGACCTGTCTATGAGCCGAATGAATAAGCTGGAGATAAAGGGAAGGAGTAGGAGGGAGGAAGTTTAGAAAGTCTAGAGCTTTAAACTGAGAAGAGGAATGGTCTAACCTTGGTGAAGGTCATAAGCAACCTTGACAAGAACAGGTTAGGTGAAATGGTATGGAAAGAGACTGATTGGAGTGATTTAAAGAAAGAAATGGACCAACATGAATAAATTATATTTGCATCCAGTGACATGAAAAAATATCATTAAACGTAATGTTAAGGAAAAAAAGTAGCCATAAAAGCACATTTATTATATGTATTATTGCATTTATATAATTTACAATCCGGCCAAACTAAATCTTAGTTTTCAGTAATGTCCACTGGAGCAGCAAAAATATAAGGAAAATAAAAGGAGTGATTACCATACCATTAGAATAGTGATTATGTTTAGGAAAGAGGAATGGGGTTTAGTTTATGAATGACTATATTAGAGACATATTTCCACAGTAGTGAAAATGTTCTACTTCTTGATCTAAGTAGAAACTTCATTTATGTTTTCTTTTTTGTTAAATAGAAAGTTGTACACTATATTTTATGTTTATTTCTGTATGTGTGTTATTTGCAAAATAAAACATTTTGAAAAGTAAGACAAGATGGGACAGAATTCTACTTTTATCCATGATAAAGTTACTGAGACTGGACTCAACCCACTGCTCTAAACAATTACAACACTGGAAAAAATATGAGACAGTTGCACAAATGAATATCATTCACTGGATAGAGAGTTGTAAAGTACTGTAATCCTTAAGAGAAGGGAAACATATGAGGTGAGTTCTATATTGTCCCAGTTTCCTTTATTGGAGATGGAGTCTCAAAAAAGCATGACAATCTTGCTGAACTTGAGAAGGCAAAATGAGATAAAGACAATGGAGTATGGAACCAACAACAAAATCAAGTCTGGCAGATTAAAAAAACTACAAGTAATTCAACCATCATCAAGAACAAAAATCAACAACCTATAAATAGAGGGAAGATGATCCAGATTCCTTACAACATATCATTCTCAGTATCTAGCATAGAGTTACAACTATTTGGCATACCCCCCCCAAAAAAAAATCCAGAAAATTCAACCCATACTCAGGGAAAAAAATACCATTTAATTAGAGCAGATTCTGAGATGTCTCACATGTTGAAATTAGTAGTCAAGGACCTTAAAAGAACTAGTATAAATAAATCCAAATATCAGAGAAAATATGGACATAAAGAATAACTAGATGAGGAATCTCCACCAACACAAGAACCAAATGAAAATTTAAGACTAGAAAAGTGAAATTTTATTAAATGAGCTTAATGATACTTTGAAGACTATGGAAAAAAGTACATGTGAACTAGACCTATCAATAGGAATTACCCAATCTCAAAAACCGTTCTATTTATTTCTTCAAATTAAGGGTTGTGGGTGCAGAATTAGGCTGGGAAGCATTATGGAATATTCTTTAACCCCTTATAGCCTCTTTTGTACAAACAATTATGAAGGTAGTTTGATTGCACCGTTTGTATTTTAACCAGGAGAATATAAAGAAATGAGGGAGGTGTGAAGCAGTTGAGGAGAGAAGCAGATAAGGATTATAAATTTGATTCAACAAGAAATTAAATTTCAGGCTAATTAAATAGTAAGACCATGAAAGAGATCAAGGAGTATTAAAAAAAATTGCTAGGATTGATGGACCATACATCCAGGAGGTATCAAAGATTGAATTAGGTAACTAGAGGCAGTAAATTGGAAAGTCAGAAAATAAAGGTCAGAAAGTGGGAGGTATAAAACTTAGATTATGGGAGATTTTACTTATAGATAATGAAGGAGTCTAGGAGATCACACTATCCAGTAGAACTTTCTGTAATAATGGAAATGTCCTGAGCTATAAAGTAGGGTAGCCAACTAGCCACACATATCTATTAGGCCTTAAAATGCAGAGTATAATTAGGAACTAAGGGCCATATGTACCCCAATGTTCATAGAAGCAATGTCCACAATAACCAAACTGTAAAAAGAGCCAAGATGCCCTTCAACAGATGAATGGATAAAGAAGATGTGGTCCATATATACAATGGAATATTAGCCATCAAAAAAGATGAATACCCATCTTTTGCATCAACATGGATGGGACTGGAGGAGAATATGCCCAGTGAAACAAACAGAGAAAGTCAATTATCATATGGGTTCACTCACTTATGGAACATAAGGAGTAACATGGAGGACATTAGGAGAAAGAAAGGAAAAGTAAATTGGGGGAAATCGGAGGGGGAGATGAGCCATGAGAGACTGTGGATGCTGAGAAACAAACTAATGGTTTTGGGGGGGGGTGGGGATATGGATGAACCTGATGGTGGGTATTAAGGAGGGCATGTATTGCATGGTGCACTGGGTGTTATATGTAAACAGTGAATCTTGGAAGACTACATCAAAAACTAATGATGTACTATATGGTGACAAACAGAACACAATACAATAAATAATCAATTCCAAATTTAAAAACTTTATTATTCACATGTGATTAATGACTATTAGGCAGTGCAGTCTAAGGGTAGGACTACAGAAGTGAGCAGAAGAAGTCAGATAGGAAACAAGATATTTCAGGAGAATAAATATTACACTGGAAGGATCACCTATGCAGTTACTGAAATCACCAATTTTAGTATGTGTGGTGAAAGGAGAAAGAGGGACAATGAGCCAGGCAGGAGTATCAATGTCAAGGAATGAAGGAAAGTTATCTGGACAGCTGCAATAAGCAAGGTAATGGTTACTCTAGTCTTTTGACATGAAATTCAAACCTGGAGGGTTGCAGGGAGAAAGATGGAAGAATGATCTTGAAGCGGTAGTGAGGGGTGTGAAGGACACCTTCCTGACCACAGGTATTGTGCTCAAGGAAACAGACTGCTTGAGAGGGGTCCCAGGAATGAGAAGAATATTCAAGGGAAAGTAAGTTTCCAGATTGAATGAGAGACTAAAGAAGAGAATGTTCAAACAGAGACATTATCTTCACTTTCTAGGTGAGCCTCAGGGAGGTGAAGTAAATTGTTCAAGACCACAGAGCTTAAATAATTGTAAGAAAGTTGAAGCTTGATATTTTTATTCCAGTGTCCATGCTCCCAACAATTATACCATACTGTATATCTTGCACCCACTGCAGTGCCTAGAATATCCGGAGCACCTGGTCCCTATTAAATATTTCTTAATTAGCATCCACTGATATAGCACTGAAGAGTGGCTGTAACTATGGCCTAGCATTCAACTCCACTGGCCACATATAACTGCACATAAATGGTGCTTATTTCATGGCAGAATACAGATGACTCGAGGTTTAGAAAAGTTTGTCTCTTTATATGTATTTGTTTTATGTTTCTATCTACAAAAGTCCAATGGACATCATTTTAATTGTTCCCAAGTTACTCTCATATGCCAAAATGCTAAAGTACAGTGTTACTATATTTTGTCATTGTGGATTAAATGTTCTTTCCTAAATTTCACTTCCTCTAGTTTACCTTCCAGTTTCCCTGAATTACTGTTTTAGAGACACTATGACACAGACAGTAATAACTTTTGACAATTTTAAAGTCATATAATTTATCCTGAGTTTTCATGGATTATTATAATGCTAAGACTACATTTTAATCACATAGAAAATTTGAAAGTTAGCCATAGGAATGTGAATTCACTTTTTTCCTAGAAATGAAAAACAGAATGTGAAACTATGAATCTTCCTTTTCAAAAGTTACTGAAGCTTGGTTACTTCTAGAATTTTTACACCTTGCTCAATTGACTTGTTCTATTTGCTAGCTTCTTGGAACTTAGGTTTAAAAATGTACTTGTTACACATTTTTTCTAAAATAAAAAAAGAGACAAATCACATATCTTTTATTATTTCCATTTTTTCCAGAAGCCTATGTGTATTAGTCATAAGTAGGGCAACATGCTAATGAAGAGATGTGGAGTGGAGGTATGGCTAAGAGAAAGGAGAGGTCAAGGAAGAATACAATATGAAAGAAAACATGACAGCAAGGAGACTTGAAAAGACACATTTTAGAGGACAAGAAAAAGAATCTGAGAGTGACCAGCCTGACAAGGGATTTGTACATTGACAGGACATCATCAAGAAACATAGCAAATGGTAGCCTTGAGTATGTTGGGTAGTTTGGAATGTTACCAAGGTAGTGGAGAGTAAAAATGGTGGCAGCAAATGGAGAGGGAGACTTCTGACCAAGCTAGAAACAAATAAACCCTAATCATCAACAAATAAACATTAATCATATCCAAGGAATTGCTGGTATCAGCATCAGGCCCAGCAACTTGCTCTCTAATAGCAGATCTGACAGTGAGTATAAGAGCATAAACGAGAGACAAGTGGCCCGGCGCTGACAGGTAAGAAACATACCAGGAAATGAAATACAAGGCAAAATTACCTGAAATGTGTCTACAAACCAGAGATGTGGAAAAGCAGGGGTGTCAGGAGGTTGTATTTATTATGTGTTCAGCACCTGGAGCTAAACAAGACTGCTCCTCTAAAGATTTAGGATACAGTCACCAAGACATCAGCAAATACATATTTATGAGTTACAAGGTGTTCACAGACCTGGGCTATATGCTAGGGGGAAGTAGAGTAAATATGAGACATGGCCCCTTTCCTAAAACTGACTGTTAAATTGAAAAGACTGAAAGAAAGGAAAATAAAAGGATTATATGCTTACTACCAGATGGCTGTAGTTTATAAGCAGAATATATACCTCTCTGGGGTGGAAAACTTTTGTTTTTACTTAAATAATTTAACAAATACATGTAATTTAACATATATACAAATATTTTAACAAATATTAATATATGTAAAATAGACAACAGCTTTTATGTGCATACCATGTGCCTATAGGTCACTGTGTGGATAGAGATATACATTTTCTTTGTCTATGAGAGATCAGAGGGTGGAGAATTTAAGAATATAGACTTTTGAGGGGCACCTGGGTGGCTCAGTGGGTTAAGCCTCTGCCTTCAGCTCAGGTCATGATCTCAGGGTTCTGGGATCGAGCCCCACATCAAGCTTTCTGTTCAGTGGGGAGCCTGCTTCCGCCTCTCTCTCTCTGCCTGCCTCTTTGCCTACTTGTGATCTCTGTCAAATAAATAAAATCTTAAAAAAAAAAAAGAATATAGACTTTTGGGGCACCTGGGTGGCTCAATCAGTTAAGCATCTGATTCTTGATTATGGCTCAAGTCATGATCTCATGAGTTATGAGATTGAGCCCTGCACCAGGCTCTAGTCGGTGGGGAGACTGCTTGAGATTCTCTCTGCCTCTTCCTTTGATCCTCCACACTCTTTCTCTAAAAATAATAAATAAATATATATATTTATATATCATATTATATGTAATGCATATGTATGTATGTGTGTGTGTGTGTGTGTGTGTGTGTATTTGAATTTAAATATTAAAAAAAAGAATATAGACTTTGGAGCCACACTACTCTGGTGCAAAGCCAGGCTTCATACCTTTACTAGCCATGTGATGTTGCATATTTCCTTTGTCCCCAGGGTTTCCTGAGGAGTAACTGCCAGGTCCCCATCACATAGGCCAGGTATTTGGTAAGTGCTCAATAAGTGCCAGCTCTTATGGATATATATATATAGAGAGAGAGAGATCATATATATATATATATATATATATATATATATATCCTAGAGAAGAGAAAAGCTATATCTTATTTATTTTAGAGGGAAAGTACAAGCATGAGTGGGGGAAGAGCAGAGGGGGATGGACAGGGAGTGGAAGGAATCTCAAGCAGAATTTGCGTTGAACACAAAGCCCAACACAGGGCTCAATCTTAAGATCATGACCTGTAGGAAACCAAGGGTTGGAAGCTTAACCAACTGAGCCACCCAAGTACCCCCAGAAAAGCCATGTCTTTAATAGAGGAATTACAATCCTTTACTTGGTTTCCATGATGATAACAAAAGTAGATGATTTATTAGTGCTATTGGACTTTTTGCACAGGAGGTAAAATACAAGAGAATTAAAACAAATGTCTGTATTCAAAGTGTAATGCAAATGACAGAAAGGTGGTCAGTTTGAATCATCAGATGTCATTACTTGGATATACCATGCTCACTGAGGTTGCTAAGTCAGGAGTATTTCCAATTGCATATCTACCATGGACCAAATTTGAGGGTGACACTGAAACTCTTCACTAGGAGTAATTGACATCTGGATAAACCAATGGCCCATCGTTGACTGAACTGAGCCCCAATGTACTGTGTTCTTCCATGACTCAATGTTTAAAGCTGGGTGATAATGAAATCCCTATAGAAATCTCAGATTTCCATGTAATCTGTTCACCTAAAGATATTATCACATGTTTATTAATTACACAAACATCTTTAATGCCTCTTATTGCTAAGATCTGTTTTACAGGTAGAAGTTTTAATGTATCCAAAATGTTATCATCTATATGATTTTAGTTTTCTGCCTAATAAAAAGGGAACATTTTTCCTTTGCCATTTAAAAAAAATTATGTTTTTTAAAAAGTGTATTATTCATTTATTCATTATTGAAGTATAGTTGACACAAATGCTCCATGAGTTTTAACCTACAACATAGTGTTTCTATAACTATATTTTATGCTAAGTTCAGCACAAGTAATGCTACCATCTGTCACTATACATCACCACTGTATCACCCATGACGTTCTCTATGCTGTATCCTTTGTCTCCATGATTTATTCATTCCCTAACCAAGGCCTGTATCTCCCACTCCCCTTCATTCCTTTTTGCCCATCCCCCCAACCTCCTCCCCTGTGGCAATCATCAGTTTGTTCTTTGTATTTATGCATCTGTTTCTGCTTGTTTTGTTCTTGCTCACTGAATCCTGCCTAAAACATTTTTCAGTATCTATTTGGCATAATCTTATCAAATCCCTATAGATAAGGCAATCATGCTTACTGAAGTTGCTCTTTTCATTTTCATTGAATGCAGTCTCTTCTTTTATTCTTAATGTTTATTATCCACTGGATACTTTTCAGTAAATTTTAGCAAAAATTAATTCTAATGACAACAAAAACATTATATATGTATGTATATGTATGTTTGTGTAGTGAGAATTAAAAATGATTAAATGATTAAAGTTTGTTATATAAAATGATAAAATAGAAATCTGAAACTGTTTTATCATTGTAATTTGTCATTTTAAAGTAAAAGAAACATGTCTAGCTCTGTTTCTGTTAACACATAATTTGACATTAATTAACAAAGAAGTTTTGGAATAATTTAGGAGGGTTAGGAAAGAAGTGTGGTATTTACAATCAAGATTGGAAAACTGTTGAACATAAATAAGTCAACAAATAACTTTCACAACTGAATTATCTTAAGCCTCTGGCTTGTATATCAGCAAGTTTTGCAGACTTTCCTTAAGCCATTTAAATAAACCGCCATAGGGGCGCCTGGGTGGCTCAGTGGATTAAGCCGCTGCCTTCGGCTCAGGTCATGATCTCGGGGTCCTGGGATTGAGCCCCACATCTGCCTCAGCATCCCTGCTGAGCGGAGAGCCTGGTTCCCCCTGACTCTCTGCTTACTTGTGATCTCTCTCTCTGTCAAATAAATAAAATCTTTAAAAAATAATAATAATAAATAAATAAATAAATAAATAGACGGTCATAACACTTTCCCATCTTTCATATTATGGCTATCATAAGCTTTCTTACTAAATTTTAAAGATTAAAGAATTCCACATATGGATCAGTTTTGAAAAGATGTCACTTTATCTTTATGAACAATATTTATTCTTAAGTATCAAAGGTTAAGAAGTTGAATTCATCAGTCTTGAGCTTTTAGGTTTGCTACCAAACAAAATTATACTAATTCCCTAGTATTTAGGTGTGAAATTAGATTGCCACAAACAAAATATCTGAACTATGAGCTTTGTGTTTCTATTTGTTCAAGCAGGATACAAAGTTTTCAAACATTCTTGGTGATTTCAAAAGGTGATTCACCTGCCCACCCCCCCACCACCATGTCTGTGTGGTCTTTGTTCTAGTGTCCATTCAGACCACTGAGCTGATTTTGATTCAGACCAGCTGAGGCCTGATTTTGACAACTGCCCAACCACTGAGGCTTGCAAAATACAGAGTGACATGAACAGCTCACTCATGTGAGGAGCAAATTCTCTGTGTTTTGCTAAATGAAGGGGAGATGCTACAGTAGTGTAGCTTGAGCCCTAAAATGTAACAGAGATTGTTTGTATCTTGAAATTATTCCAAATTTTCTTTCACTACACATCGACACTATCCCTTTCTCAAACCAATCCATATTTCCTAATGTATTGCATTGAATGGTTTAAGTGGCAGCCACTCTTTCAAACCCAGAAACACCATTGTTCTAAAATGATTACATCTTATTGCTAAACCCTGCTTATTGCATGGAACCCCTTCCTCTCTTTGCTGCAGTCAGCCCCTGTACACTGGGTCTTCTTGTTTCCTTGACCACTATGACCCCCTCCCTCCACTGCAAACTTCTTATATCTAAACTACACTATGGATAAAACACATGATTTTCTTGAAGAAGCTTGTGGCCAACAGTAAAAATCAGCAGATGCAAATAGATACTATAACATAGATGAATAGAAATCTCAGCACTTACACAGCAGGTAACCCTGTTTCAACTATGTGAACAATTTTATTATAAAAGACTTACTTATGGAACATAAGGAATAACATGGAGGACATTAAGAGAGGGAAAGGATAAGTGAATTGGGGAAAATCAGAGGGATAGATGAACCATGGGAGACTGTGGACTCTGAGAAACAAATTGAGGGTTTTGGAGGGGAGGAGTGAGGGGTTAGGTGAGCCTGGTGGTGGGTTAAGGAGGGCAAGTATAGCATGGAGCACTGGGTGTAGTGCATAAACAATGAATCTTGGAACACTGAAAAAAAAAAAAAAATTGTACCCTGTACCACCCAGCCTTCTAAAATTCTCTTCACAAGTTAATAAATAAAAACACTCACAGTAACTTGAAAATTAATGCTAAACTGGAATCTTTGCTGCATTTTGAAAATTTCATTACAGGTCATATAAGTAATTGATCAAAAGTTTCTGAACTGCTACAAAAATACAGAAAACTAAGGCTCATGTAGCAGGTGATCATATGAATTTATTAGAGTTGATTTGATGGAGTTTTTCCAACTTTCATAATAATCTATCTCTGCAAAACAGACCAATTATGTACTATTCATGCTCCAGCAAGTGAACTGTAAAATTAACAATCCAATCACCTGTATAGACAGGCTCTAAAATTTACTGCATTTTTATGTGGCATTCTATTTAGTTAATGGAAGTTCTGACTTTTCTGACACAACTCTACCTAATTATCAGATGTTACTGGTGGGATTATCAATAATAAAATGTTAATCACATTTTGCTAGTATCAAAATTTAAAACCAAAAAATCACCAAAGTAAGGAAAGATAGAAATATTAATCTGTATAATAACTGACAAAATTTTATGTCCACTAGTGGCTTGATGAATAACAGAGTAATGCTGACACTTTAGAGAAGGATGATAATAATAATGATGAACCACACATTACATGTAAATGAGAACAAAATCTCCCTACACTTTATATTGTTGAGATTTGAAGGCCCTTCCTTTGTATTTCACAGCTTATAACCACTTTTGTGCATTTATGCATTTAATTTTGTCCAATCTCATATAATACTTCCAAGGTAAAAGTAGACTCCAAAGATTTGGTGATGCGTATTTGTGTTTTTCTTCTCTGACTGTATATCATCAAATATTCAAAGGGCAAATAGCATATTACATCCTTTCAAAAAAATCTTCCATGATTAAGTAGTAGGAAGCAGGTTCAATAGCATAAAACTCACAGAAATTGTTATTTTTTCAAGTTAAAAATAACTTATGAAATGGAAGATTTTACCTGTCACAGAGCAAGCCCTGACTCATTTTTATGAAGACTGGATCTCAGACACTTAGAGGGCTTTATAGGAGTCTTGCCACTGTCAGAGCAGCTCAGCAGGTATTAACTTCCTGCTGGGGATTTGATCATTTCTCCTCCCATATGGCTCTTTTTATAGAAACGAAAAAAAGCTCCACTAGATATAAAAGGTTTTAAAGAAAGTGTTTCTTCACATACTGAATATATTTTAAAGTTTTTCATGTGCATATATATAAAGCAACTCTGTATATGTAAAACTAGTGAATACCTAAAAATAATATGATATAAACTCAGAGGAAATTAGACATTGCAGAATGTACCTGTGTCCTTGAATACTAACATTCCCACAGGTACACATACTATTTGAGCTCCACCATCAGAAAATAAAGATTATTTTTCAGTCTTCCAAATTATCAAGCTTATTTTAGTTTGGACAATGAAAGTCTTTTTTTTTTTTTTTTAAATACTGATACTATTGCACTGGTTTCTAAAAGAAAATGGGTTCAATTTCTTCATTTAAGTAGGAGTTAGAAGGAGATGAATGTATAATTCAATAAAAATAAAGCATTACATTTCTCCTTTGTGCTTAGCAGGTCCCAAAATGGTAGAAAAGCCTTCTTTTAATCTACTTCTGATGACCTGTAATCTCAGAAAAGTTCCCATCTCACACAGAAGAAAAACCTAAGTCCACACTTTGCCCTACAGAGAACTGTCAGTCCTTATCCCTCCACTGACTCATTGGCCTCCACTTACACCACTTCGCCTCTGCTCCAGCCAAACTAACCATCCTTTGCTTCTGGAACATTCAAGCACACTCTGACCTCGAGGTGTGTACATTTACTGTCCCTCTGTATAGTTACTGTACATTTACTATTCCTCTGTACATTTACCTTCCCTCATAGATCTGCTTTGCTCACTCCCTCACCACTAAAAAGGTTTCCCTGATAACTAGTATAAATTAACACCTCCCACTATCACTTTTTATATCATCACACTCTACTTTTTTTGGTAGTCCTTAATACCTGAAGACTTGGGGCGCCTGGGTGGCTCAGTGGGTTAAAGCCTCTGCCTTCAGCTCAGGTCATGATCCCAGGGTTCTGGGACAGAGCCCCACATCGGGCTTTCTGCTCGGCGGGGAGCCTGCTTCCCCCTCTCTCTCTGCCTGTCTCTCTGCCTACTTGTGATCTCTGTCTGTCAAATAAATAAGACCTTAAAAAAAAGTACCTGAAGACTTAGGACATATTTATTTCTTTATTCCCTTTTATTTTCTGTCTTTTCCTCTGGAATATAAACTCCACAGAGACAGTGATTGTTTTTGTTTTTTTTTTCCCCTCCTTGACTACTGTATCCCATGCTAATAGAATATAAGTTGAAAAAATAAAAAAAATGAATAAAGAATGAAATTACATCAGAGTTGTCAAAAGAGGCAGGAGGAAATGGAGGTGCTAACTACTTTGACACCTTATTTTGAGCTAGCCTCTTTCTTCTTTCATCATGAAAACAAATAGAGGCAGTGTTGCATAACAGTTAAAAGCATAGGCTTTGTATTAAGTCACACTGCTGTTCAAATCTCCACTTCCTTTCTAGCTACCAAAATATTATTGGGAGGTACTTAGGAACTTTGAGTCTGAATGGCAGCACCTGCAAAATGGAGCTAGTATTCTGAGGATTAATTGTGCATTTTATATAAATTTCTAAATATAATGCCTAGCAATTTGATTAATATTTCTTTCAGAACTCTTAAAGTTATAGAAAGTTCACCTATATTCATCAATATTACCTTTAATGAAGTGTAGAAAAACATACATAATTAAAACATAGACAACTCCAAAGTTTAAAAAGGCGTTCTAGGGGGGAGGAGTCAAGATGGCGGAGAAGTAGCAGGCTGAGACGACATCGGGTAGCAGGAGATCAGCTAGATAGCTTATCTAACCATTGTGAACACCTACAAATCCAACGGGAAATCAAAGAGAAGAAGAGCAACAATCCCAGAAACAGAAAATCGATCACTTTCTGAAAGGTAGGACCTGCGGAGAAGTGAATCCAAAGCGACGGGAAGATAGACCCCGGGGGGAGGGGCCGGCACCCGGCAAGCGGCGGAGCGACGGAGCACAAAATCGGGACTTTTAAAAGTCGGCTCCACTGGGAGACATCGCTCCAGAGGCTAAACTGGGGGGAAACCCAGGCGGGGTCAGCATAACCCCAGGACCCGCAGGGTCACAGAAGGACTGGGGGTGTCTGAGTGCCGCAGAGCTCGCAGGTATTGGAGCGGGGAAGCCGGCTATAGCGACAAAGCCGAGGAGTGAGCTCTAAGCCCAGGGTTACCTTGTGCCGGTCGCAGGCTGGGTGGGCTCGGAGCGCGGCCGGAGGCCACAGAGACAAAAGCGACCCGGCGCTTTTCTCCAGCTCCAACAATTGACTGCTTTCCTCGAGGCGCGACCGCAAGCCAGGGAGGCGGGACTGTTGGGCGCTTTGCTCTGAGAGCGCACTGAGGAGCGGAACCCCAAGCTCTCGGCTCCTCCGGGCCGAGAGATTGGGAGGCCGCCATCTTCATTCCCGTCCTCCGGAACTCTACGGAAAGCCCTCAGGGAACAAAAGCTCCCGAAAGCGAACCCGAGCGGATTCCTTAGCCCGGCCCCTGGCAAGGGCGGTGCAATTCCGCCTGCGGCAAGGACACTTGAAAATCAGTACAACAGGCCCCTCCCCCAGAAGATCAACAAGAAACCGATCCAAAACCAACTTCAGTCACCAAGAACAGCGGAATTCCACAGCAGGAGAAAGCAAATCCTACCTGGACAAAATGACAAGGCGGAAAAACTCACCTCAAAAAAAAGAACAAGAGGCCGTACCGAAGGCTGGAGACCTAATCAATACAGACATAGGTAGCATGACAGATCTAGAGTTCAGAATGACAATTCTCAAGGTTCTAGCCGGGCTCGAAAAAGGCATAGAAGATATTAGAGAAACCCTCTCCGGAGAGATAAAAGCCCTTTCTGGAGAAATAAAAGAACTAAAATCTAACCAAGTTGAAATCAAAAAAGCTATTCATGAGGTGCAATCAAAAATGGAAGCTCTCACTGCCAGGATAAATGAGGCAGAAGAAAGAATTAGTGACATAGAAGACCAAATGACAGCGAATAAAGAAGCTGAGCAAAAGAGAGACAAACAACTACTGGAACACGAGGAGAGGATTCGAGAGATAAGTGACACCATAAGACGACACAACATTAGAATAATTGGGATTCCAGAAGAAGAAGAAAGAGAGAGGGGAGCAGAAGGTATATTGGAGACAATTATTGGAGAGAATTTTCCTAATATGGCAAAGGGAACAAACATCAAAATCCAGGAGATGCTAAGAACGCCCCTCAAAATCAATAAAAATAGGTCCACACCTCGTCACCTGATAGTAAAATTTACAAGTCTTAGCGACAAAGAGAAAATCCTGAAAGCAGCCCGGGAAAAGAAGTCTGTAACATACAAGGGTAAAAACATTAGATTGGCAGCGGACCTATCCACAGAGACCTGGCAGGCCAGAAAGAACTGGCATGACATATTCAGAGCACTAAACGAGAAAAACATGCAGCCAAGAATACTATATCCGGCTAGGCTATCATTGAAAATAGAAGGAGAGATAAAGAGCTTCCAGGACAAACAAAAGCTGAAAGAATTTGCAAACACCAAACCAGCTCTACAGGAAATATTGAAAGGGGTCCTCTAAGCAAAGAGAGACCCTAAAAGTAGTAGATCAGAAAGAAGCAGAAACAATATACAGTAACAATCACCTTACAGGCAATACAATGGCACTAAATTCATATCTCTCAATAGTTACCCTGAATGTTAATGGGCTCAATGCCCCAATCAAAAGACACAGGGTATCAGAATGGATAAAAAAACAAAACCCATCCATATGCTGCCTACAAGAAACTCATTTTAGACCCGAAGACACCTCCAGATTTAAAGTGAGGGGGTGGAAAACAATGTACCATGCTAATGGACATCAGAAGAAAGCTGGGGTGGCAATCCTTATATCAGATCAATTAGATTTTAAGCCAAAGACTATAATAAGAGATGAGGAAGGACACTATATCATACTCAAAGGGTCTGTCCAACAAGAAGATCTAACAATCTTAAATATCTATGCCCCTAACATGGGAGCAGCCAACTATATAAACCAATTAATAACAAAATCAAAGAAATACATCGACAGTAATACAATAATAGCAGGGGACTTTAACACTCCCCTCACTGAAATGGACAGATCATCTAAGCAAAAGATCAACAAGGAAATAAAGGCCTTAAATGACACACTGGACCAGATGGACATCACAGATATATTCAGAACATTCCATCCCAAAGCAACAGAATATACATTCTTCTCTAGTGCACATGGAACATTCTCCAGAATAGACCACATCCTGGGTCATAAATCAGGTCTCAATCGGTACCAAAAGATCGAGATCATTCCCTGCATATTTTCAGACCACAATGCTCTGAAGCTCGAACTCAATCACAAGAGGAAATTTGGAAAGAACGCAAATACATGGAGACTAAACAGCATCCTTCTAAAAAATGAATGGGTCAACCAGGAAATTAAAGAAGAATTGAAAAAATTCATGGAAACAAATGATAATGAAAACACAACAGTTCAAAATCTGTGGGATACAACAAAGGCAGTCCTGAGAGGAAAATATATAGCAGTGCAAGCCTTTCTCAAGAAACAAGAAAGGTCTCAAATACACAACCTAACCCTACACCTAAAGGAGCTGGAGAGAGAACAACAAAGAAAGCCTAAACCCAGCAGGAGAAGAGAAATCATAAAGATCAGAGCAGAAATCAATGAAATAGAAACTAAAAAAACAATAGAACAAATCAACAAAACTAGGAGCTGGTTCTTTGAAAGAATTAATAAGATTGATAAGCCCCTGGCCAGACTTATCAAAAAGAAAAGAGAAAGGACGCAAATAAATAAAATCATGAATGAAAGAGGAGAGATCACAACCAACACCAAAGAAATACAAACAATTATAAGAACATACTACGAGCAACTCTATGGCAACAAATTTGACAACCTGGAAGAAATGGATACATTTTTAGAGATGTATAGACTACCACAACTGAACCAGGAAGAAATAGATAACCTGAACAGACCCATAACCAGTAAGGAGATTGAAACAGTCATCAAAAATCTTCAAACAAACAAAAGTCCAGGACCAGACGGCTTCCCAGGGGAATTCTACCAAACATTTAAAGAAGAATTAATTCCTATTCTCCTGAAACTGTTCCAAAAAATAGAAATGGAAGGAAAACTTCCAAACTCATTCTATGAGGCCAGCATCACCTTGATCCCAAAACCAGACAAGGATCCCACCAAAAAAGAGAATTACAGACCAATATCCTTGATGAATACAGATGCGAAAATTCTCACCAAAATACTGGCCAATAGGATCCAACAGTACATTAAAAGGATTATTCACCACGACCAAGTGGGATTTATTCCAGGGCTGCAAGGTTGGTTCAACATCCGCAAATCCATCAATGTGATACAATACATTAATAAAAGAAAGAGTAAGAACCATATGATACTCTCAATAGATGCTGAAAAAGCGTTTGACAAAGTGCAGCATCCCTTCCTGATTAAAACTCTTCAAAGTGTAGGGATAGAAGGCACATACCTCAATATTATCAAAGCCATCTATGAAAAACCCACCGCAAATATCATTCTCAATGGAGAAAAACTGAAAGCTTTTCCGCTAAGGTCAGGAACACGGCAGGGATGTCCGTTATCACCACTGCTGTTCAATATAGTACTAGAAGTCCTAGCCTCAGCAATCAGACAACAAAAAGAAATTAAAGGCATCCAAATCGGCAAAGAAGAAGTCAAACTATCACTCTTTGCAGATGATATGATACTATATGTGGAAAACCCAAAAGGCTCCACTCCAAAACTGCTAGAACTTATACAGGAATTCAGTAAAGTGTCAGGATATAAAGTCAATGCACAGAAATCAGTCGCATTTCTTTACACTAACAACAAGACAGAAGAAAGAGAAATTGAGGAGTCAGTCCCATTTACAATCGTACCCAAAACCATAAGATACCTAGGAATAAATCTAACCAAAGAGGCAAAGAATCTATACTCAGAAAACTATAAAGTACTCATGAAAGAAATTGAGGAAGACACAAAGAAATGGAAAAATATTCCATGCTCATGGATTGGAAGAACAAATATTGTGAAAATGTCTATTCTACCTAAAGCAATCTACACATTTAATGCAATCCCTATCAAAATCCCATCCATTTTTTTTAAAGAAATAGAACAAATAATCCTAAAATTTATATGGAACCAGAAAAGACCTCGAATAGCCAAAGGAATATTGAAAAAGAAAGCCAAAGTCGGTGGCATCACAATTCCAGACTTCAAGCTCTATTACAAAGCTGTCATCATCAAGACAGTATGGTACTGGCACAAAAACAGACATATAGATCAATGGAACAGAATAGAGAGCCCAGAAATAGACCCTCAACTCTATGGTCAACTAATCTTCGACAAAGCAGGAAAGAATATCCAATGGAAAAAAGACAGCCTCTTCAACAAATGGTGCTGGGAAAATTGGACAGCCACATGCAGAAAAATGAAATTGGACTATTTCCTTACACCACACACGAAAATAGACTCAAAGTGGATGAAGGACCTCAATGTGCGAAAGGAATCTATCAAAATCCTTGAGGACAATGCAGGCAGCAACCTCTTTGACCTCAACCGCAGCAACTTCTTCCTAGGAACATCGCCAAAGGCAACAGAAGCAAGGGCAAAAATGAACTATTGGGATTTCATCAAGATCAAAAGCTTTTGCACAGCAAAGGAAACAGTAAACAAAACCAAAAGACAACTGACAGAATGGGAGAAGATATTTCCAAACGACCTATCAGATAAAGGGCTCGTATCCAAAATCTATAAAGAGCTTATCAAACTCAATACCCAAAGAACAAATAATCCAGTCAAGAAATGGGCAGAGGACATGAACAGACATTTCTGCAAGGAAGACATCCAGATGGCCAACAGACACATGAAAAAATGCTCCACATCACTCGGCATCAGGGAAATACAAATCAAAACCACAATGAGATACCACCTCACACCAGTCAGAATGGCTAAAATTAACAAGTCAAGAAATGACAGATGCTGGCGAGGATGCGGAGAGAGGGGAACCCTCCTACACTGTTGGTGGGAATGCAAGCTGGTGCAACCACTCTGGAAAACAGTGTGGAGGTTCCTCAAAAAACTGAAAATAGAGCTACCCTACGACCCAGCAATTGCACTCCTGGGTATATATCCTAAAGATACAAACGTGGTGCTCCGAAGGGGCACGTGCACCCGAATGTTTATAGCAGCAATGTCCACAATAGCCAAACTGTGGAAAGCGCCTAGATGTCCATCAACAGATGAATGGATAAAGAAGATGTGGTATATATACACAATGGAATACTATGCAGCCATCAAAAGACATGAAATCTTGCCATTTGCGACGACGTGGATGGAACTAGAGGGTATCATGCTTAGCGAAATAAGTCAATCGGAGAAATATAACTATCATATGATCTCTTTGATATGAGGAAGGGGAGATGCAAGGTGGGGGGGTTTGGGGGGAGGTAGGAAAAGAAAAAATGAAAAGATGGGATTGGGAGGGAGACAAACCATAAAAGACTCAATCTCAAGAAACAGACTGAGGGTTGCGGGGGGGAAGGGGGACGGGAGAGGGTGGTGGGGAAATGGACATTGGGGAGGGTATGGGCTATGATGAGTGCTGTGAAATGTGTAAACCAGATGATTCACAGACCTGTACCCCTGGGGATAAAAATACATTATATGTTTATTAAAATAAAAAATTAAAAAAAAAAAAAAAAAAAAAAAAAGGCGTTCTATTAGATTCATATAAGAAATTGGGAAATCACAGGTATCATTAATAGAATTGCATAACTCAGCTCATTGGTATTAATATGAATCACTATATTGTTATAGAGGTACTAAATTTATTTTTATCATATTGTGCTTATTTTATGTATTTATTTTCAAATTTTTGTTTAAATTCTACTTAGTTAACATATAGTATAATGCTGGTTTCAGAAGTAGAATTTAGTGATTCATCACTTACATATAATATCCAGTGTTTTAACACAAGTGCCCTCTTTAATACCATCACCCATCTTGCCCATCCCCCACCCGCCTCCCCTCCATCAACCCTAAGTTTATTCTCTATAGGTAAGAGTCTCTGATGGTTTGCTTCCCTCTCTTTTTTTGTCCCCTTCCTCTATGTTCATATGTTTTATTTCTTAAATTGCACATGTGAGTGGACTGACTTATTTCACTTAACATAATATATTTTAGTTCTATCCACATCATTGTAAATGGCAAGATTTCATTCTTTTCAATGGATGAGCAATATGTTTATTTTAAAAATATTCACTGAATGCCAATATTCCAGATACACTCTAAGCACTGTGTCTTTCCATTTTTCTGATGGGAATACAAAAACAAGACTCTTTATGATTGGAAAGATCATTTAGATTTCTCAAAGACAGAAAAAGACACTCTTTATATTCTTTACATTTTTAACGTACATTTGCCCAAACCAAAACTTAAAATAAAAAGTGAAACCATTTACCCCCACTTACAAAGCTTATCCTTTTGATTTAAAAGGAAAGCAAATTGATCTGACATGGCTTGTTTTTCCTAGAGCTGTTAAAATTGACTTCTGAGTTGTGTCTAAATTGATAGTTTCCAAGCTTTACTGTACATTAGTATCACAGTGGGGGATAGTGGTATGGATCTTATAAAAAATGGAGATACCTGGACTCCCTCTGACCTCTCAGTTTTTGGTTCAGAATTTTGAACCCAAGAATGGGCATTTTCAACCTCAGTTCAAGTGATTCTAATGTCTTATTACCCACTCTGAGAGGTACTCATCTAATAAATGTAAGTATGTATTTAAAGAAAGTAACACAAATTTCAATACTATTTCTAAACAAAAACTTATAGAGACATAAAATTTTTAGCATTTTAATTACATAATTAAAATCTCTGACTAATGTAACTATGTGTTTTTGTCATGATTAGGTAATATAAAGAAATTAAGGCTACATTATAGCACTAACATGATACTCTTTACAATCTGTAGAATTTCTCTCCAATAATTATTCAGTGAAACAAATTATATAGATTTGGGTTTTGTTTTTGTTTTTGTTTTTAAGAGACTATTGAGAACAAAACATATCACAATTAACTTAAAGAAGCCTGGAAAACTATAAATTTTGTTTTAATTTTTGCTTGTTTTTAAGTCTAGTTTAAAGAGTATAGTGTGATAGAAAAAAATAGTATATAAGGAAATCCTCACTCTTGTCTACTATAGCTTTCTATTCTCTTTGGATGGTCCATAAGAAGTAGAGGAAGAGGGAGAAACCTAGAAGTTTTAAAGAGCTTGGAAAAGCCTATTGATATGAAATGACTGTCGCACTTCACTTTCACTACTTGAGAAATAATTATTTCCACTTATGGTTGACAGGCTGGAATCAAATTTTAAACTCTAGATGTCTGGGTGCAAGTGGCGGGAAATGGCAACTAAGAATGCCTGTCAGCAAAAGTTTACTGAAATCTTGAGGGGAGTGGCATCTATTTGACATAATAAAAACATACAGGACCACACAAATTGGATGTCTTGAAAACATTTTTTTTTTTAATCTGAAAACATGTGGAGGGCTTATATTTACTCTTAAATTAGTTTTTGTTTTTAGAATTCACTTCCTTAAATATTTCCAATTAAAAAAAAAAAAGAATGTAAAAAGGGGCTACATGTCATCAAGTTTTCTTTGTTAGGAATTTTCCCAATTCTTCCCATGAAGTCAATATAATTAAGCAATATGTACTACAGAAACTTATTGTCCATTTTTTAATTAAAGATAAAATATTTTTCCAGAGGGGGATTTAAAGGATTTTCTTAGTGAAATAAGACAATTTTAAATTAAAAAAATGTTAATATTTATGAGTAAGATAGGAAAGGTTTCTTTGACTGTGTTCTCTTTTTCTTTGACTGTGTTCTCATGATATTTTCTACATGAACACTGTGATTACTTGACAGACAATTGAAACTGATGGTCCTTAGTGTATGTAATATTGTTTTTCTGCATTCAATTTAGGCTTACACATACATATTTTTCAATTTTTTTAAAATTTTTATTTAAAAATTTTCCAATACTTACTTTCCAGGAAAAAAATTAAATAGAAAAATGAATCTTTAGACCATAATTTGGTTTCCTCATCACTGGCAGTATATGGATCACTACATTCCCTATATGAAGTCTGTGCTAATCATTTAATGATGTATAGAATCTAATGTAAAAATTTACGTGTGTTTTATGAAGAACACTGTCAGCCAGAGGAATAATCTGATACTATCACAAGATCACTGTAATTTATAACAAATTTTAAGAAACTAAATTTTGTTTTGGTGGTCTAGGTATAATCAGAATGTTTTAAAATATTGTTTTGTATATATTTAGAGAATCACAGAACAAGTATAATTTCTTTCAGAATAAAAATTACTATGCAAGATCATGTTAAAAAGATCATATTGAGTAACTACGGGAATGTTCATTCTAGCTATGACTGAGAATAAAATAGCCAAACAAGAACTTTTTTCTTTTTCATTCTAATCATTGTTTGGTAAAGAATGTGGGGTTTGGATTCAAAGTCACACTTCTACTGTGTAAAACAGTGCTTGCCATATATTATGAACTTATTATTTTTTCCTTCTTTTCCTAAACTGGTTTACACATAAAATCTCCTGAATAAGTAAGCATATTATAATATTTTATTATCCTACTCATATTAGTAGCATAAATGCTATTGATACTAAGTATATATTATATTCATATTGTAATATATGTATAGTGTATATATACATATCAGATATAACACATATATACAATACATAATATAATGTAGTGTATAAAACCTGGGATTAAATATCATGAGTGTGTTGCAAACTTACAATTTAAAAAGCCTAAGCATGTATCTTAATATATTCTGTAGTGATCTTCTGTTAATGGGACATAATATTTATTTTAATTATACCTAATAGTAGCATATAATATTGTATCTGCAGATACCAATTATTAGGGAACAGTGCAAATTAAATACAGTAAGTTCAGATAACATTGTTATTACTATTCTATTTTTCTTAAAAATTAACAAAACCACAAAATTCTAAAAAAATTTTATGATGTGTTTTCATCATGATAAATTTGAAAAGTGAAGAAATTGAATAATTTCTCTAGAATAAGGTAGAATACTTTAAGGTAAAAGTGATAATTGTTTCCTATAAAATGAGATAAACACAAATATCTGAAAGAGTGCTGCTTATTCTTCCTTCTCTAAAATTGCTGGGGCTGTCTCATATTTAATTTTAAAATTAGAATCAAAACATACTATATTAAAACAAAATAGCTGCCTTAGAGGGGCAAGATGGTAGAGGAACAAGGGACCCTATTTTAACTGGTTCCCTGAACTGAGCTGGATATCTACAAAACCACTCTGAACATCAATGAAATCAGCCTGAGATCTAAGATTATACACTTCTGGATCTCTGTGGTGGCAGAGGATCATCAGTTGAGAGGTACAAAAGGTGGAGTTGGGATTGCACAGACTGATATTGGAGGATAAACAGAAGGGAAAGGGAGCCACCAGAGCTAACCATTGGAAAGAATACCCCAATGCGAAAGGACACTGTGCTTGGGGACCAGCAATAATTTGGAGACTGGAGGCTGTGAGACAGGAAGGGACAGATATCAGCACTCAAACAGAACAAAGGGACATAAGGGACAATTGCTGGGATGGGCAGCCGCAAGATCAGACCTAAGTCTACGGTCTCCAGACCAGCTGTAGCCACCACCACCGCACGCCTGAGAGGGCCTGACATGGACTGGAGTCAGTGGTCCCAGGAATGGCAGCCTCTGGGACGGAGCTCACCTGAACCAGTATCCCTGGTGGTTTTGGTGGCACAGGGATACAGAGACAAGTGGGTGCCTCAGTTGATGACTGAGATGGTGTCTGGGGTACACACTGCCTGTGGGAGCCTGCAGTATTCACAGGGGTTTGGGGGTGGGCGTCTCTGTGTGTTCTGGACAACTGAGAGAGGAGCAAACCATAGCTTCTCTCTCAGGTGGAAGTCTGGGTCCCGATAGTTTACTTTACTCTGACCCTCCAAAAAGGTGGAAAAAGCTGTTGGAGAACAAAAGCCTCCAGAGAACAAAAGCCAAAAAACTGGTTTCCAGCCCCTTAATACGGGGCAGGGCAACTCTGCCCAAGCAGGACTGACTGAAAAACAACACAGCAGTCCCCTCCCCTAGAAGACAAACTGAAAGAACAAGAGGACAATAACCGTAGGGTCCTCATAAAACCCCACACCAGGAGAAAACAGTATATTAAGTATATTAAGCTCCTGGTATTGTCTCACAGTCTGTATATTTCTTAGATACAACTTTTCTCTCTTTCTAATTATCATGATCCTTATTCTTTTATTTTTTTTTTACCTACTTACCATTTCAACTAGATGTTTAATACAACATGTTCAATAGCAATTTTTTAACTTGAACTTTTTCATACATATGCATTTTTCCTTTTCTTTTTATATGTATATATAGATATAAGCTTCAATGTAATCCTTTTCTTCCTATTCAATATGACCTGTGTATATATACCAGTTCTAATTTCCCTGTATCTCTGGAAAGTAAAGTTCTCTAACAAAGATAGCAAGATGCACCCAGGAAGAACAGAAATATACTTCCTCACCTATATTGAGGGATTATAACTACCTTCCCATCACCCACCCCTTTTTACATTTTGTTTTTTTGTTTTTTGTTTTTCTATTCTTGGTCTTATTGTTTGTTCATTTGCTTTTGTTTTGTACTTTATAAATCTTATTCTTAGGACTCATTTTGGCTGAGTTTTTTTTTTTTTTTTTTTTTTTGTCAGTTTTTTCTTTGTTGGTTTTGTTTTTATACTTTATAAATCTTACTCTTGGGTTCATTTTGGCTAGGTTTTTCTTCCTTTCTTTCTTTTCAGCAGTGGCTTCTGATTGCTCCAAAACTTCCCAGGGTGCACTCAGTAGTGGTTGATATTTCAGCTATAAATCCCCTCAAACACAACTCAACAGAATGACAAGAAGGAGGAATTCTCAGCAAATAAAAGACCCAGAGACAATGGCCTTTCCAGCAAATCTAATGGCTGCAAAGGCTGGCTTACTGGTCACATATTCTTTCAGTCTCTGCTGGTCCTGGAAGCTTCTTATCTCTCCATCTCTTCTGAAAGACAGCCTTACTGGCTAAAGAATTACTGGCTGCATATTCTCATTTAATACTCTGAATATGTCTTGGCAGCCCTTTCTGGCTTGCCAAGTCTCTGTGGACAAATCTGACATTATTCTGATGTTCCTCCCTCTTGTTTTTAAGTTAAGATCAAAACCTCTCAGAAAACAAGAGTCCAGGGTCTGATGGATTCCCTGAGGGAATTCTACTAAATATTCAAAGAAGAAATAATACCTATTCTCCAGAAGTTGTTTTAAAAAATAGAAACAGAAGGAAAACTTCCAGACTCTTTCTATGAGGTCAGCATTACCTTGATCCCCAAACCAGGCAGAGACCCATCAAAAGGGAGAATTTTGGACCAATATCCCTGATGCATATAGTTGCCAAAATTATAAACAAGATCCTAGCTAATAGGATCCAACAGTACATTAAAAGGATTATCCATCATGACCAGATAGGATTTATCCCTGGGATTCAAGGGTGGTTCAACATTCACAAATCAATCAATGTGATAGAACACATAAATAAGAGAAGAGACAAGAACCACATGATCCTCTCAACTGAGGCAGAAAAGGCATTTGACAAAATACAGCATCCTTTCCTCATTAAAACTCTTCAGAGTATAGGGATAGAGGGACTATTCCTCAACTTCATAAAATCCATTTATGAAAAACCTACAGTGAATATCATTCTCAATGGGGGAAAAGTTGAGAGCCTTCCCATTGATATCAGGAACACAACAAGGATGCCCACTCTTGCCACTATTGTTCAACATAGTACTAGAAGTTCTAGCAATAACAATCAGACAACAAAAAGAAAGAAAATGTATCCAAACTGGCAAAGAAGAAATCAAACTCTCTCTCTTTGCAGATGACATGATTCTGTATGTGGAAAACTCAAAATTCTCTACCCCCAAATTACTAGAACTCATACAGCAATTCAGTAATGTTGTCAGGATACAAAATCAATGCACAGAAATCAGTTGCTTTCTTATACACTAACAGTGAAATGGTAGAAAGAGAGATTACAGAATCAGTTCCATTTACAATAGCACCAAGAACCATAAGATAAGTTGGAATAAACCTAACCAAAGAGATAAAGGATCTATACTTTAGGAACTACAAAACACTCATGGAAAGAAATTGAAGAAGACACAAAAAGATGATAAAACATTCCATGACCATGGATCGGAAGAATAAACATCATTAAAATGACTATGCTGCCCAGAGTAATCTATACTTTGAATGCCATCCTGATCAAAATACCAATAGCATTTTTCAAAGTGCTGGAACAAACAATCCTAAAATTTGCATGGAACCAAAAAAGACTCTGAATTGCCAAGGAAATGTTAAAAAAAGAAAAACAAAGCTGGGGGCATCATGTTACCTGATTTTAAGCTATATTACAAAACTGTGATCACCAAGACAGCATAGTACTGGCACAAAAACAGACATATAGACCAATGGAACAAAATAGATCCCAGATATGGCCCCTCAACTCTGTGGTCAACTAATCTTTGACAAAGCAGGAACAAATATCCAATGGAAGAAAGAAAGTCTCTTTAATAAATGGTGATGGGAATATTAGACAGTTATATACAGAAGAATGAAATTGGACCATTCCCTACACCATACACAAAGATAAGCTCTAAATGGATGAAAGACCTCAATGTGAGGCAGGAATCCATCAAAATCCTAGAAGAAAACATTTATGTTTTCAAAACAGCTTTGACATCAGCCACAATATGCATATTGCTCCCTTCAAGACACATTTCCTAAGGCAAGGGAAACAAAAGAAAAATGAACTTTTGTGACTTCTTCAAGATAAAAAACTTCTGTACAGCAAAAGAAACAGTCAACAAAACAAAGAGGCAACCCACAGAATGGGAGAATATATTTGCAAATGACACTACAAAGGCCTGATATCCAAGATATATAAAGAACTTCTCAAACTCATACCTAAAAAACAAAAAATCAAGTCAAAAAATGGGCAGAAGGCATGAGCAGACACGTCTCCAAAGAAGACATACAAATGGTTAACAGAAACATGAAAAAGTGTTCATCATCATTAGCCATCAGGGAAATTCAATCAAAACCGCACTGAGATATGACTTCATACCAGTTAGAATGGCAAAAATTAACAAGGCAAGAAACAAGAAACATTGGAGAAGTTGTGGAGAGAGAAAAACCCTTTTACACTGTTGATAGGAACGCAAAATGCAAAAAGGTGTGGAGGTTCCTCAAAAAATTAAAAATAGAACTACCCTATGACCCAGCAATTGCACTACTGGGTATTTACCCCAAAGATACAGATGTAGTGAAAGAAGGGCCATATGCACCCCAATATTCATAGCAGCAATGTCTACAATGGCCAAAATGTGGAAAGAACCAAGATGCCCTTCAACAGATGAGTGGATAATGAAGATGTAGTCCACGTACTCAATGGAATATTGCTCAGCCATTAGAAAGGATGAATAACCAACTTTTGCATCATGAGGCTGGAGGAGATTATGTTGAGTGAAATAAGTCAAGCAGAGAAAGTCAGTTATCATATGGTTTCACCTATTTGTGGAACATAAGGAATACCATGGAGAAGGAAGGAAGAAATGAAAGCGGGGAGGAAACTGGAGTGGGAGATCAACCATGAGAGACTATGGACTCTGGGAAACAAATGGAGACTTTTAGAAGGGAGGGGAGTGGGGGGATATGTGAGCCCAGTGATGGGTATTAAGAAGGGCACATGTTGCATGAAGCACTGGGTGTTATAGGCAAACAAAGAATTATGGAACACTACATCAAAAAGTAATGATGTACTGTATGGTGACTAACATAACACAATAAAAAAAAATAAAGCTAAAGTTTAAAAAATAAATAAAAATAAAATAAAACAAAATTTCTAAACATTAAAGAACAGTCCATTTTCACCTCATTTATGAAGGTCTACACTCTTTAGATAAAAACTTTTTTATTGATACTTTATACAGTAAAGATGAGGAGAGCATAAAATTGAAATTTAGTTAGCATTTTGTCCACAGAGAAGGAAACTGATCGATAAGGGTCCCACTGTGGTTTCACAAAGAAATAATACTATTAGATTAACGATATCTCACAAATTAGCTTGAGAAATTAAAGGTAACTACAAGTAGATTATCACAGCCTCCCTTATTCACATATCACTGATCACAGTGACAGTTTATATCAGATATTGAAAAGAACAGAAACTACTAGTTATATACAGCATTGAAAAGGGAGACAGTAACACCAACCACTAATCCCCTGTCTCAAGGCTCTGTCCACAAGTGGATATAGCTGGTGAATGAAATAACATTAGTGACTCTTGTTGGATCACAACCTGACAATGATGGAATCCATTCATCAGTCATTTCTTCATGTGTATACCCTATGATGAATCTTGTCTCAAAACATTATACAATCCATGGGGCGCCTGGGTGGCTCAGTGTGTTAAAGCCTCTGCCTTCGGCTCAGGTCATGATCTCTGGGTCCTGGAATCAAGTCCCACGTCAGGTTCTCTGCTCAGTGGGGACCTGCTTCCTTTCTTCTCTCTCTGCCTGCCTCTCTGCCTACTTGTGATCTCTGTCAAATAAATAAAATCTTAAAAAAAAAATTATACAATCCTACAGCACATGATGTCACAGCACTCAGTTCTTATATTTCTTGATATCAAAAGCAAGGCTCCTTTCTCTTTAGTACACCTGTCTTCATTTTGGTTTCAGAGCTAGCTTTTGCTTCTCACTGACACCTTTATTCTTAAGACCAATCATTAGAAATTTAACCTAATTTCTATTTGTTCAACTACCTGATCTTTTTCAGTAAGACAAACCATAATAACAGTTATTATATGGTTGTTACTTTCTTCCTTATTTTACCTTAAGGAAATAGCAATCTAGATAATCTCTAAAAGTGATAAATCTTGCAAAAGAAAAAAATGCATTAGGCCTAGAAATGAAAAGGAGGGGACGTTCATGAGCTTTTGAAAATTCAAATGTTAAGGGGCTGGCTCTAATAAATGTATGCATTGATAACAAATTTATATGTGGTCCACTTTTATTGTCATTGACTAGGTACCATGGGTAAATGGTTAGATGTGTATGAAGAGAAAGAGTTGGCCACTTGACTACTTACAATACCATAGACTGAAAAAAAAAAAATTGGAGAAAAACTATTTTTTTTCCCTTTCTATTAAACATTTCAGCCTTGGTATGGGGGACTGAGGTTCTCTGGTACTTATGACATGCCTTATCTTACCCACCCCACCATAGCCCTTGGCTGCAGGGTGGGAATGTTCTTCAACCCCCTGAATAGTTCCACTTGCAGGGTGATAGCACAATTAGGCAGACATGGCAATGAACAGTTTTGGGAAACACACACACACACACACACATACACACACACACAAGAGCAATAGAAAAGCTCACAGAGGTCCATCATTTGGGGAACAGGCTTTCAGGGTTACAGTGGATTTATAAGGCCTTCCAATAGGTGATGGAAGTGACAGACATTAAGTAGGAATGATTCATGAAACTCTAGGTATTCCCTGTGTTTTCACATATTACCAGAGTGAGAAAATCTAGGGAAAGGACAGACTTCTGGTTCTAAGAATAACCTATTCTCTTAGTCACTTAATTTAATATTTTAAAATATGTTATCTTCCTTAGTCCTACAAAAGTATAGTGGGACACATGGTTGCTTTATCAAATGGTTGTGATTTATAAATATTATCTGACATATGTCTTGGCACTCTCTTCTCTCTAGTCAAGACAATCATAAAAACTTGAAGAATACAGGGCGCCTGGGTGGCTCAGTGGGTTAAAGCCTCTACCTTCAGCTCAGGTCATGGCCCCAGGGTCCTAGTATTGAGCCCCGCATTGGGCTCTCTGCTTGGCGGGGAGCCTGCTTCCCCCTCTCTCTCTGCCTGTTTCTCTGCTTGTGATCTCTGTTAAATAAATAAATAAAATCTTTAAAAAAACTTGAAGAAATCAATAATAACAATGTGTTTAAGTCATGTTTCATTTTTAGTAGAATTGGTTGACAAATATACATGTAGATTGTGCAAAATTGCATATAGTTATATACACATTCATACATATATGGAGAGTGTGAAAAAAGAGAGAAAAAAGATTCATAATATATTCATAGCATAACAATATTTTGATAGATTAGCCAAAGTGTTTTTTTTTTTTTTTCCCCATCTGGGCAGGCTGTAGGACATTCTCTGATTTTTTCACTCATGAAAATGTTGAAACATCAGAAAGAAGATAAAACAAAAGTATCACATTCTGACTATCGAAATTCAAAAACTTAGATCTCCAGAGAATTGGAAGAGCTTAGAGTATGAGTGACAGATTTACATTACGACAAGGAACACAACTTTCTGCTCAAAACCCCCAATATCCAGATATAAGACAATTTCCTTGGACTAGAAGGACAAAGAAAAGAAGAGCTTTGGGAAAGAAAAAAAAGGAATGAGTACATGGTGTGGGTCCTTGAGTCAGGAGAGTCTTGCCTCTATAGCATCACAGAAAAAATGAAGCAGACAGAAACCCTGGATATGTCCCAGAAAGCAAAAGAAAGGATGCAGAGAATTCAAGTACAGAGGAAAACCATGTCTTCTTTCCAGGTAAAGCCCAGGAAGGCAAAAAGACACAGAGAAGAATATTTCTCTTACTCTTACTATTTGTAGAAAAGTAGTAAATGATTAGAAACAGGTTCATGGAGTTTCTCACAGCCACATTATTTCACATAAAAGGAGGTAGGACCCATGCATTAACAAGAAGCAATGGAATTAACTGAAAGACAGCAGAGCTAAATGAGGTCCCAGTCCTAAAGCATGCAAGGAATTGAATTTTGCCAGCAACCACATAAGCTTAGAAGCACATCCTTCCCTGGTTGAGCCTCAAATGAGACTGTAGTCTTAAAACAAGGGAACACATAGAAGTGGTCTTCATGGAAAAAACACCAGAGGGGAAAAAAGATATCTTAGTTTATTCTAGAGTAGCTTGATGGTTATCTAGACAATATGCCACCTTCCTATGAATGTGGTAGAATTACAAAGTACCCCCAGAATTTAGGAGCACTCCAGGGGAAATGGGGTAGGACTCCAAATTGATGAAAATAGTTTTAACTATACTGTGAAATAAAGTCATAATAGTAATTTATTTTTAATTATAAGAAAATATTATATTTCCTACAAACTTGGATTTTTATTTTGTATTAAATGTCAAGCCTCCCACAGATGGAGATCTTCCCAGAATAAAAATAAAAACTTAGTGCATCCCATTATCTGCATCATAGAGTAATTAATAGAGCTCAGTTTTCTTGAGAACAATTTATAATCTCATGTAATATGTAATGTGCTTAAATAGGATTAACTTTCATTTATAAATTCTGATTTCAAATATAATTCCAGTGAATTGTAAGAAGACTGACTTTAATATTAGAATGTCTTAAATGTCTTAAAAGATAATGAAGGGGCACCTGGGTGGCTCAGTGGGTTAAAGCCTCTGCCTTCGGCTCAGGTCATGATCCCAGGGTCCTGGTATTGAGCCCCACATCGGGCTCTCTGCTCAGCGGGGAGCCTGCTTTCCCCTTTCTCTCTGTCTCCCTCTCTGCCTACTTGTGATCTCTGTCTGTCAAATAAATAAATTAAAAAAAAAAAGATAATGAATGCAACCTTTTAGTGTTTGTTAACAAGAATATTTAGAATGGGGCATGGAACAAGATGGCTAAAGGCCTTATACTGGGTGCCAAATTTCTAAGAACACAACCACATTTTAAATAAAAAAGTGATTTTAGAGGTATCAGGATCAGAAAGATAACATTTACCATCCACGCCTGTTTATCCCTCATTCTGTCCAAAAGTGGAGACCTGGGACACTAGCAAAAGTGTGAGAAATGGAGCCAACTGGCTCTGATTCAAGATCAGTGAGGTCACTGCCCATTCCTTCTAAGACAGCTACCAAGAGAAACACCAACATCTCCCTTTTTATTTGCATTTATAAAAAAAAAATTAGACATGTCCTTAGAGTTTCAGCCCATTTAGAGAAACTACAGCGTGGAATTAAAAGCTAAGGTGAGCTTGAGGGATGTCCTCCAAACCAGGGAGAGACTGAGGAGTGGAGTTAAGCTGCTCAGAGAAGCTAATTTCTCCAGGCTTTTCCTCTTCTTCTGGCCAGAAAAAGCTCTTAGGAGCAAGAGAAAAAAAGCTACAGTTTCAATGAGAGAATCAACCTCCATCATCTACTATCTCAGCAAAGTTTGCCTACCACACCATTCCCCTCACCAAGTTGTACATTTAATTAATCAACAAAACAAATCTATGAATTAAAACAACTCTGGAGAAGTGAAAGGATGAACTTAAGTAACAAAAGAAAAACAATAGCATGAGAGAAATATACCTTAATGGTAGAACATATCAAAAAATACTTACATATTTTGTTCAAGACCAAAAAGTCAAATGTGTCATGCAGGTCCCATAAAAACTAATGTTATTTTTTAAAATTTAATTCCAGTATAGTTAATATAGAGTATTTTATATTAGTTTCAGGCTAATATGATTTTGAATGCAGGGACATAAATGCAATATCCAATAGTGTCAACAAAGAGCAGATGGTTGGTCCTTTGACTCTTTGGTAGAATATTATGTTTTGGACACAGGGAAAATTTTAAGAAAAACTCCTGACAGAATGTAATGCATATATAAGAGAAGAAAACAGAGCCTAAAGAAGTGAGACAACTTTCTGAATACTTATGGTTGAATTGCAATCTGTAAATAAACATCGGAGCATCAGGACTGAGTGCAAAAACCACAATATTGGTTTTTTAATACCTGTATAAAAAATACATGAAATATGTTTTACTGAAGGCAGGGATTATAAAGGAAAAGTTAGGCCATGTTTTTGTGGAATCCTAAGTAGTACATAACATATTTGAAAACAAAATGTGTAGTGTTGGATGTGCTGCTGCATGTATCCATAATAATCAGTGTCAATAAGAATGAATGGGTAGGTAATATAGCCAAATGCAGAAAACTTCCTGTTCTGATTATGCTGAGAAGGCTAAGAAGGCTACAGATTGAAGATATAAAATACCTCATCAATACTGACTACCTTAACTTTTTAGATATTATATCATATTATATCCACATATTTCATGACCTTGTTCTAATCCCACAACTGGCATAAAATCCACTTCTTAAAATATGTTCATGTTGGAAATTATACCTCCTGGTATACAGACAAATTTCAGGACTAGTAATGCAATAGGAAGTTAATAAAATTATATCCATAGCACTTATCACTATCACCTAGTACTATATCACCATAACTTATCTAATAAACACAGTGGCATCAGTCACTGATGTATCCTTACTCCTGAAACTGCAATTACACCTATGTTCATCTGATGTCAACAGCAGATAACCAATAAGACACTTGAAATATAAGTGAATACTTATGATTGTTTTATATCCAGTGTTACGTGATTAATGATATTGTCTTACCACTGACGCCTATTGTTTCAAATGATGTAAAGTTAGGCCCTACTGAACGGTGTGGAGTTGAAATAACCAAGCACTGAAGCCATTTACTATAAGGTAGGCTTTAGAATTATGTTAGGAGAACTCAGGAGGTGGTTGCCAGCAAAGGGAACAGACAGCAAGGTACTAGAATAGAAGACACCTTTCCCTTTACACAGGAACTTCATATTTTTAAGGAAATATATATATATATATATATATATTTTTTTTTAAACATCCCTTGCTATATGAAATAATAGAAGTATGTGTAAACTAGAAAGATAGCAAAAAAGAGGTGAATAATTCTATCTTGGTAGGGTCAACTAAACTTGTTCAGGCAGAAAGAAAGTATGGTAGAAGAGACAACTCTTATTGCCATCTTATTTTAGCTTATTTATATTGTTCAAATTGGATTTTAAATAGTTTAAATTAATTCAATAGCAAATTAAGAAGGTAGTATTCCAAAAAGAAGAAAGTGTATGTTATTGGTGTAAAGAAGGGAAAATTAGCATCATGTAATGTTGCTAGGATGCAGAGTACACAGGAGAGAGTAAAAAAAGAATAAAGCAGAGAAGCATGAAGCAGAGAGCAACTAGAGGCAAAAGCAGGGGTCATGGCATTAGGGGACTCATGAACTCCACTAAGGGGCTTGATTTGATCCTAGGGACATGAAGAGGTCACTGAGAGGCTAAAAGCAAAATTCTAAATGGTCAAAGTTCCATTTTAAAAAGTGAAATGTCATAATGATAGTTGAAGAAAGAAGAAATCATAGACAAGGGAAAAAGTTGGGAGATTACTGAGATTATATGACTGAAAGATGAGGGTGGGGGATGGGAGGAGAAGACAGTAGTACTAAAGGAAAAGGATGAATTTAAAAGCTGTTTGGAAGGTAAATTCTGTGTTGTTTGATGATTTATTAAATGTATGTAAAAGGGAAGATGGGGTAATTAAAGATGACCCATTGTTATCCAGAAAGATACTGTACCACTAATTAAGTTGGAGAAGTCAACATAATTAGAGGTTTTAGGGGGAGAGATAATTATATTGGCTTGGAACAGGGTTTCAAAGATCTAGATATCTAGTGAAAGTATCTACTAAGAATACACACTGTCATCTAAAATTGACAGAGAGATTTCCCTTCAGTAATACATGTCCCAATTTATTTTTAGTATAGGTATATTTGAATTTTGGGGAGATATTTCTACATTCCTTTCCCCAAAAAAACCTAATTTCAATACATATTAAGCTAGTTTTTCTTAAAAACACTTTAAACATTAGTCATATTAATTGTTATCTGGTTAGTCTTAAAATCAAAATGCATGTGTTTGAATTATAAAGGTTCAATTGAATACGGAATACCTTCTGTCTGCCAAATAGTTTTAATGTGAAGCATAAAAAAATTAAGAAAGATCATTAAATATATGAATAATTTTTCTATGTTTTATAGAATATTTTCCAGTTTATATGCTCATTAAACAGTGCTGGAAAAAGTTCATTTATGATGACTAATCAAGAAACCCTTCTTGTAAACTCAAAGTTGGATTCAAAAGCTTTAGCTTTTTATTCTTTATATTGTTTATTATATTTACTTATAATCACAGTTTTTTTAATTTTTATTTTTTAAGATTTCATTTATTTACTTATTTATTTGAGAGAGAGAGAGAGAGAAAGCGAGGAAGAGTAAGAGGGGTGGAGGGGTGTGGGGAGAGGAGAAAGGAGATGGAGAAGCTGAGCAGGACCCCCCCACCCTGCAAAAAGTGTCAATGAAGGGCTCCATCCCAGAACCTGGGATCATGACCTGAGCTGGAGGCAGATACTTAACCAACTGAGCCACCTAGGTGCCCCTATAATCACAGTTTTATCCAATGTTTTATATGAAGTAGTAGAAGGCCAGTGTTAATAACTCCAGGTTGATTATTAATACATTTTTAGATTCCCTTTAAGGGAAGAGATTCTAGTTGCCCATCTTTACTCTAGGAGCATGTCTTGAAAGATAATCCTTTAACAGATTTTTTCGTAAGTATTGAATCAGTAAATCATATACCTGAAACCAAAATTACACTGTTAACTACAAGGAAAAAAAAAGAGAGAGAGAACTACAGTGTCAAAGATAACACTCATACAGGGCCTTTTATGATCCCTGCTTTTGCTGACAATGCATAGCTAATATTACATGATTTTCTGCCACCACAATCTTAATATGTATATGAGTGTTTGGTGGTAGATACATTAATTGGATATTTTTAAATTTTTAAATTAATTTTTAAATTAAATTAATTTATAATATATAATATAATAAATATATATAATATATAATAAATTAATTAATTTAAATTAATTTTTAAATGAAATATTTTAAATTTGTACTTTTTTTTTCATTTTAGCAATATAGTTCTAATCACAATATATGGAGACTCTTCACACTCTTGCCACACTGATTAGTTCCCTATGCTATTGTCTACCTCCCCATACTCACCAAGCATAGCCCCAAATTGTGTGGTGTTTTCCCTAAATGAGCTCTTCCTCATTTCAAACATAAATGATTACTGTTATACACTGATGGTTCCCAAATCAGTATTGGGAATTTTGATCCAACTTGTAAACTCTAGGATGATATTATTAAGTAGTGTTTTCTTTCTCTGCTTTAACTTTAGGTTCTCTGAAAGTCAGCTTGATTTGGTCCTTCTGCAGCTACTCAGAGAGGTGCAAACTTATTACTTCCCATGGGGTAACTCCTAATATTTCAGGTCTTCCTATGTGCTTGCTCGAGAAGCCTTTTATGCAAGATGTTGGAGAACAGTGTATTGGAATTGCTAGAACACTATGCATTTTTTTGGCCTCATAGAATGAATTTGGAAGTTTTTCTTCCACTTCTATTCTTTGGAACAGTTTGAGAAGAATAGGTATTAAATGTTCTTTAAATGCCTGGTAGAATTCCCCTAGGAATCCATCTTGGCCCTGGACTTTTGTTTGTTGGGAGATTTTTTTTTTTTTTAATTACTGATTAAGTTTTCTTTGCTTGTTATGGGTCTGTCCAAATGTTCTATTTCTTCCTGTTTCGGTTTTAGTAGTTTGTATGTTTCTAGGAATTTATCCATTTCTTCCAGATTTCTACGTTTGTTGGCATGTAATTTTTCATAATATTCTTTTATAATTGTGTGTATTTCTGTGATGTTGGTTATGAGCACTGCTCTTTCATTTGTAATTTTATTTACTTATTTTAAAGATTTTTATTTATTTATTTGACAGAGATCACAAGTAGGCAGGGAGGCAGGCAGAGAGAGAGGAGGAAGCAGGCTCCCCACTGAGCAGAGAGCCTGATGCAGCCTCGATCTCAGGACCCTGAGATCATGACCTGAGCCGAAGGCAGAGGCTTAACACACACAACCACCCAGGCACCCGTGATTTTATTTATTTGGGTCCTTTCTCTTTTGGTAAGTCTGACTCAGTGTTGATCCATTTTGTTCTTTCAAAGAATCAGCTCTTAGTTTTGTTCATCTGTTCCACTGGTTTGTTTGTTTCTATATCATTTATTTCTGCTCTAATCTTTATTTCTCTTCTGCTTTATTTGCTGTTTCTTTTCTAGCTCCTTAAGTTGTAAGGTTAGGTTGTCTATTTGAGACTTCTTGCTTCTTGTGGTAGGCCTGTTATTGCAATATACTTTCCTTTTAAGACTCCAATTGCTGCATCCTTAAAGTTTTGGAGTGTTGTATTTTCATTTTCATTTCCTTCCATGTATTTTTTTAAATTTCTTCTTTAATTTCCTGGTTAACCCATTCATTCTTTAGTGGGATATTCTTTAATATCCATGTATTTGTGGTCTTCCCTAATTTTTTCTTGTAGTTGACTTCAAGTTTCATAGTATTGTGGTCTGAAATATGCCTGGTATGGTTTCAATAGTTTTGTATTTGTTAAGGGCTGACTTGTGATGCAGTATGTGATCTAGTCAGAAGAATGCACCATATGTACTCTAAAAGAATATGATTCTACTGTTTTAAGATGAAATGATCTGAATATATCTATTAAGTCCATCCAGTCCAGAGTGTCATTCAAAGCAATGGTTTCCTTGCTGATTTTCTGTTTAGATGATCTGTCTATTGCTTTAAGTGGGGTGTTAAAATCCATTACTATTATTGTATTATTATCAATGAGTTTCATTATGTTTGTTATTAACTGATTTATATATCTGGGAGCTCCCAAGTCGGGAGCATAAATATTTACAATTGTTAGATCTTCTTGATGGATAGACCCCTTAATTATAATATTATGCTCTTCTTCATCTCTGGTTACTGTTTTTGGTTTAAAATCTTGTTTAATATAAGGATGGCTACTCCACATTTCTTTGGCATCCATTTACATTATAGATGGTTCTCCATCCCTTCACTTTCAATCTGCAGATATCTTCAGGTCTAAATTGAGTCTCTTGTAGGCAGCATATAGATGGGTCTAGTTTTTGTGGGGGTTTTTTGTTTTGTTTTGTTTTGTTGTTTTCTTATCCATTCTAAAACCCTATGTCTTTTGATTGGACCATGTAGTCCATTTACATTTAGAGTGATTACTGATAGATATGAATTTAGTGCCATCGTGTTACCTCTAAAGTTGGTATTTCTGGTGAGGTTCTCTGTTCTTTTCTAGTCTTTGTTGCTTCCCCCCAACACACACACCCAAAGCCCCCTTTAATATTTCTTACAGGGCTGGTTTAGTGGTAACAAATTCCTTTAGTTTTTGTTTATCTGGGAAAAATTTATCTCTCTTATTCTGAATGAGAGCCCTGCTGGCTAAACTATCCTTGGCTGCTTATTTTTCCCATTTAGCATCTTGAATATGCCATGCCATTCTCTTCTGGCCTGCCATATTTTTGTGGACAGATCAGCAATGAACCTAATCTTCCTTCCCTTGCAGGTTAAAGGCCTTTTTTTTTTTTTTTTTTCCCCTCTCTCTTCCAACTTTCAGGATTCTTTCCTTGTCTATTTTGTGAATTTGACTATGATATGTCTTGGTGGTGGCCAACTTTTGTTGAGTTTAATGGGAATTCTCTGTGCTTCTTGGATTTTGATGTCTGTTACCTTCCCCAGATTAAGAAAGTTTTCAGCTATAATTTTCTCAAATAAACCTTCTACTACTCTTTCTTTTCTTCTTCTGGGACTCCTATGATATGAACGTTATTATGCTTTAAAGAGTCACTGAGTTTTGTAAGTCTACATTAATGATCCACTACCTTTTTTCCCCTCTTTTTTAGCTTGATTATTTTCCATAATTTTACCTTCTGTTGCACTGATCAATTCCTTTGATTCATTCATCCCCATTGACATTGCATCTATTTGGTTTTGCATCTCAGTTATAGCATTTTTTAAAAAATTTTGGCCTGACTACTCTTTAGTACTCTTATCTTTTCAATAAGGGATTCTCTAGGGTCTTATATGCTTTTTCCCAAGCCTAGATAGTATCCTTAATGATTATTGTTTTAAATTCTGATTCAGACATCTTACTTGCAACTGTATTGATTAAATCCTGGCCATTACTTCTTCCTGTTTTTTGTTTTTTGTTTTTTTTTTTTTTGGTAAGTTATTCCATCTTGTCATTTTGTCAGGGTCATGGTTTTTTGTGTATGAAAGCCTGCTATATTCCTGCTCCTGAGAGTAATGGCTATATCAAGAAGAGAAGGGGAAAAAAAAAAAAAAAAAAGGAAGCCAGCTCCTATTTCCCATAGAGCTGAAGCTTTGCAGGACTTTATGTTCAGTAGACTTGGTGTGAGTGAAGTGTTTGTTCTGGTTTTCCGGAGGTGGGGCCTACTGCACTGATTCTCATTTGGACATGCTCTAGTGTAGATGCACCTACAAGGCACAGGAGATAGGGATTGGTGTAAGCGGCTCCAGCCTCCATTGGGCAGTGCTGCTTTGCTCACTGAAGTCCATCAGTGCTAATGGTCAGGGAGACAAATGGTGTCACCCTGTTCTCTCCTCCCCAGAGGGGGAAGTTCACACCCACCTCACTATAGGAAGCCTTCACAGAAGAGCAAACAATCAGTCCTCTTGTGTCTCCAGCTTCCACCATATCCCTGCCTTACCCCTGTCTGCATATGAGCTGTCCACCTGCCAGGTAGCACAGTGCTTCCATGTTTTATCTCAGGTATATGGCTGGGTTTCAAAATTCTAAATTTTAGAGATCCATGTAGCAAAGACCAGACCCATGCTGATCCTCTGGGGGAGGGTCTCACTGTGCTGTGGCTGGTGCCAGTTCGTCCCAGAAAAGTGGTCTTGCAAACATGTAATAGTTTAGTGTTTATGGTAAAGCACAGCAAAAACCAGCACCAAGGCTTGCTGCCTGCAGCTGGTGTCTCTGTTCCTATACTAGTGTATAGGATAACACATTGGCACCGCCAGTTCTTTCATCCCTGGATTGGCCATGCTGCCACTCCCAAATGCACTCAAGCAAAGGAAGATTTTCTCCCCATGCTGCCCAGGTGATCCTCAGACCACACTGCCTGCTCCAGGGTGTCCAGCCTCCTTCCCCACTGGAGCACCTATAAGCCAGCCATGCATGACTCTGGTGATGGCAAAGACCTTTAAAACTTCAGACTTTGTGTTCCACTGCTTATAAATATTTGCAGTGGTAATTCCCCTCTTCTTTTGTCAACCAGTGGTTTTGGGGAAGAGATTGTGTGTGTGTGTGTGTGTGTGTGTGTGTGTGTGTGTGTGTGTAATCACCTGTATGCACTTTCACTCTTTCTCTCTCTTGCTCTTCTCTCTGTGATCAGGGCCCCTCCCTTTGCAGTACCCACAGTTACTTTCTCCCACAAATCAATACTCTGCAGTCCTACCTCCCATGATGTGACCATTTTTCTACCCCTAGTTGTGCAGTTTTGCCTGACTGATTTCTTGGGTGTTCAAAATGTTTTGGTATTTATCAAGCTGTGTTCAAGGAATGTGGCAAGCTTAGGGTCTTACTCCTCTGCCATCTTGAGTCTTCATGAGCACTAAGCATTTTTTGAATCTCTCTAGGAATCACTCTGTCAATGACTTAGCATCCAAGCTGAGACCCCTTCCAATTGCACTATGACAGTTCTAAACTGAACTACATTAAACAAAAACAAAAACAAAAAGGAGAGGCTAGGGCAAGACAGTGGACAAGTAGGAGTCCTCGTTTCAACCTGTCCCCTAAAGTGAGCTTATCATCTACCAGAACACTCTGCACACCCATAAAATCAGCCTGAGATGTAGGATTATATACTTCTGGATCTCGATGGGGACTGAAGATGCCAGTGGAGAGGTAAAGCAGAGTGGGAATTGGACTGATATCAGAGAATAAACAGAAGGGGGAGGGAGCCATCAGAAGCAACACATTGGAAAGTACTACCCCAATATGAGAGTGCCCTGTGATTGGGGACCAGAACTAACTTGGAGTCTGGTTAAAAGCATTCAAGAAGAGCAAAGGTTCTTAAGGGGTAACTAGTGGAATTGGGCGGGCACAGGCCTAAGCCCAAGGACCTAGGACAGCCACCGCCGGAGACCACCCATGCCAGAGTGAATGCGGCAAAGCCTCTAGGCCATGGTCCCTGAGCCCCTAGCTTTCCATTGCTTGAACAAACAGCGGACTAGGCACCCTTTGTATGTTAGGGAGTCTGATGTGTGTGCCAGTCAGTGTTCTCTAGATCCCCAGCCTCTTGCACTCTGCACACACACTGCACAACCAGGGACTGAAATGAGCTCCCCACCCTTACCTGAGAGTGCACATGCTAGCTGGTGGGCTCTAGGACCAGCAGAGAGTCTGAACACTAACAGCCTGGACTTGAAAATCTCAGTGTGCTATCTCTGAAACACCCATGTCCCTGCAACGGCAGCCACTGGAGTCAGACTCCCTGGACCAATATCGCTTGAGGTTTTAGTGGCACGAGAGTGCAGGGACAAGTGGGGGCACTTGTGCAACTCCTGAGACAGTGGCTGGGGGCACGCATTGCCTGTGGGAGGTTGCACAACTCAGTGGAGTTTGTGGGGATTGGGGGAGTCTGTGTGTTCTGGACTACCCAGAGGGGAGCAGACTGAGGCTTTTCTCTGAGAGGGAGGTCTGGGTGCAGTTTGCTTTCTACTAAAGCTCCAAAAAGCTACAAAGAGCTGCAAAAGAGCAAAAAACCTCCAGAGAACAAAAGCCTGAAAAATCGGTTTAAACAGAGCCCAATCCCTTATAGGGAACAGGAGGACTCAACCAAAGCAAGACTGGCTGAAAAACAATGCAGCAAGCCTCTCCCCCAGAAAGCCAGCAGAAAGAATGAGAGGACAATCACCACGAGGTCCCCATAAAACTGTATCAGGGGAAAACAAGATATTAAGCTCTCAGTATTGCCCCAAAACCTGTATATTTCATAGATACATTTATTTTTAATTCATTATCACTATTCTCATTCTTTTTAATTTTTTAACCCATTTACCATTACAACAAGAGGTTCAATACAACAAATTCCATAATAACCTTTTAACTTGAACATTTTTTCATACATATACCTGTGTTTTTCTTTTTTTTGTTTTTTTTAATATACATATTGTTATAGGCTTCAAGGTCATTCTCTTTCCCTAATCAGTACTACCCCTATATATAAACCAGTTTTAATCTCCCTTTATGTCTGGAAAGTTAAGTCCTTTAACAACGATATCAAGATACATCCAGGAAGAATCAAAATAACCTTCCTCCCCCACACTGAGGATTTATAACTACCCTCCCATCTTTTTCTTCTGTCAGTGTTTCTGTGTATTTGTTTTTGTTCTGGTATTACATAAATCATATACTTGGGGTTTATTTTGGCTGGGTTCTTTTTTTTTTTTTTCTTGTCATTTACATTTGTCGGTCTTTTCGTTTGTCCGTTTTTGATTGTATACCTTATAAATCTCACTTTTAGGGCCCATTCTGGCTGGGTCTTCTCTTTTTTTCTGTCTTTCTCTTTCTCTCTCTTTTTCTTTTTTCTTTCTTTTCTGGTGACTTCTGATTGCTCAGAAGCATTCCAGGGTGCACCTTGCCTGGATCATGGTTGATGTATTCAGCTACACATGCCCTCAACCACCTCTCACCAAAATGACTAGGAGGAGGAATGCCCCAAAGAGGAAAAATTCAGAGGCTGTACCCTCTCCATCAGAGCTATTGGATATGGACATAAACAGTATGTCAGAAAGGGAATTCAGGAGGGGGAGGAGTAAAGATGGCAGAGAAGTAGCAGGCTGAGACGACATCGGGTAGCAGGAGATCAGCTAGATAGCTTATCTAACCATTGTGAACACCTACAAATCCAATGGGAAATCGAAGAGAAGAAGAGCAACAATTCTAGAAACAGAAAATCGATCACTTTCTGAAAGGTAGGACCTGCGGAGAAGTGAATCCAAAGCGACGGGAAGATAGACCCCGGGGGAGGGGCCGGCTCCCGGGAAGCGGCGGAGCAATGGAGCACAAAATCAGGACTTTTAAAAGTTGGCTCCACTGGGAGACATCGCTCCAGAGGCTAAACCGGGGGGAAGCCCATATGGGGTCAGCATGGTCCCAGGTCCCACAGGGTCACAGAAGGACTGGGGGTGTCTGAGCGCCGCAGAGCTCGCAGGTATTAGAGCGGGGAAGCCGGCTACAGCGACAAAGCCGAGGAGTGAGCTCTAAACCCGAGGTTACCTTGGTCGCAGGATGGGTGGGCTCAGAGCGAGGCCGGAGGCCACGGAGAAGGAAGTGACCCGGCGGTCTTCTCCAGCTCCAGCAATTGACTGCTTTCCTCAAGGCGCGACTGCAGGCCAGGGAGGCGGGGCGGTTGGGCGCTTTGCTCTGAGAGCGCACTGAGGAGCGGAACCCCAAGCTCTCGGCTCCTCCGGGCCGAGAGATTGGGAGGCCGCCATCTTCATTCCCGTCCTCTGGAACTCTACGGAAAGCCCTCAGGGAACAAAAGCTCCCGAAAGCAAACCCGAGCGGACTACATAGCCCCGCCCCTGGCAAGGGTGGTGCAATTCCGCCTGCGGCAAAGACACTTGAGAATCACTACAACAGGCCCCTCCCCCAGAAGGTCAACAAGAAACCCAGCCAAAACCAACTTCAGTCACCAAGAACAGCGGAATTCCACAGCAGGAGAAAACAAATCTTATCTGGACAAAATGACAAGGCGGAAAAACTCACCTCAAAAAAAAAAAGAACAAGAGGCCCTACCGAAGGCTGGAGACCTAATCAATACGGACATTGGTAACATGACAGATCTAGAGTTCAGAATGACAATTCTCAAGGTTCTAGCCGGGCTCGAAAAAGGCATAGAAGATATTAGAGAAACCCTCTCCGGAGAGATAAAAGCCCTTTCTGGAGAAATAAAAGAACTAAAATCTAACCAAGTTGAAATCAAAAAAGCTATTCATGAGGTGCAATAAAAAATGGAAGCCCTCACTGCTAGGATAAATGAGGCAGAAGAAAGAATTAGTGATATAGAAGAACAAATGACAGAGAATAAAGAAGCTGAGCAAAAGAGAGACAAATACTGGACCACGAGGAGAGAATTTGAGAGATAAGCGACACCATAAGATGACACAACATTAGAATAATTGGGATTCCAGAAGAAGAAGAAAGAGAGAGGGGAGCAGAAGGTATACTGGAGACAATTATTGGAGAGAATTTCCCTAATATGGCAAAGGGAACAAACATCAAAATCCAGGAGATGCTAAGAATGCCCCTCAAAATCAATAAAAATAGGTCCACACCTCATCACCTGATATTAAAATTTACAAGTCTTAGCGACAAAGAGAAAATCCTGAAAGCAGCCCAGGAAAAGAAGTCTGTAACATACAAGGGTAAAAACATTAGATTGGCAGCGGATCTATCCACAGAGACCTGGCAGGCCAGAAAGAACTGGCATGATATATTCAGAGCACTAAATGAGAAAAACATGCAGCCAAGAATACTATATCCGGCTAGGCTATCATTGAAAATAGAAGGAGAGATAAAGAGCTTCCAGGACAAACAAAAGCTGAAAGAATTTGCAAACACCAAACCAGCTCTACAGGAAATATTGAAAGGGGTCCTCTAAGCAAAGAGACCCTACAAGTAGTAGATCAGAAAGAAACAGAGACAATATACAGTAACAGTCACCTTACAGGCAATACAATGGCACTAAATTCATATCTCTCAATAGTTACCCTGAATGTTAATGGGCTAAATGCCCCAATCAAAAGACACAGTGTATCAGAATGGATAAAAAACAAAACCCATCAATATACTGCCTACAAGAAACTCATTTTAGACCCGAAGACACCTCCAGATTTAAAGTGAGGGGGTGGAAAACAATGTACCATGCTAATGGACATCAGAAGAAAGCTGGGGTGGCAATCCTTATATCAGATCAATTGGATTTTAAGCCAAAGACTATAATAAGAGATGAGGAAGGACACTATATCATACTCAAAGGGTCTGTCCAACAAGAAGACCTAACAATCTTAAATATCTATGCCCCTAACATGGGAGCAGCCAACTATATAAACCAATTAATAACAAAATCAAAGAAATACATCGACAGTAATACAATAATAGCAGGGGACTTTAACACTCCCCTCACTGAAATGGACAGATCATCTAACCAAAAGATCAACAAGGAAATAAAGGCCTTAAATGACACAATGGACCAGATGGACATCACAGATATATTCAGAACATTCCATCCCAAAGCAGGAGAATATACATTCTTCTCTAGTGCACATGGAACATTCTCCAGAATAGACCACATCCTGGGTCATAAATCAGGTCTCAATCGGTACCAAAAGATTGAGATCATACCCTGCATATTTTCAGACCAAAATGCTCTGAAGCTAGAACTCAATCACAAGAGGAAATTTGGAAAGAACGCAAATACATGGAGACTAAACAGCATCCTTCTAAAAAAATGAATGGGTCAACCAGGAAATTAAAGAAGAATTGAAAAAATTCATGGAAACAAATGATAATGAAAACACAACAGTTCAAAATCTGTGGGACACAACAAAGGCAGTCCTGAGAGGAAAATATATAGCGGTGCAAGCCTTTCTCAAGAAACAAGAAAGGTCTCAAATACACAACTTAACCCTACACCTAAAGCAGCTGGAGAGAGAACAACAAAGAAAACCTAAACCCAGCAGGAGAAGAGAAATCATAAAGATCAGAGCAGAAATCAATGAAATAGAAACTAAAAAAACAATAGAACAAATCAACAAAACTAGGAGCTGGTTCTTTGAAAGAATTAATAAGATTGATAAGCTCCTGGCCAGACTTATCAAAAAGAAAAGAGAAAGGATCCAAATTAATAAAATCGTGAATGAAAGACAAGAGATCACAACCAACACCAAAGAAATACAAACAATTATAAGAACATACTACAAGCAACTCTATGCCAACAAATTTGACAATCTGGAAGAAATGGATACTTTTCTAGAGATGTATAAACTACCACAACTGAACCAGGAAGAAATGGATAACCTGAACAGACCCATAACCAGTAAGGAGATTGAAACAGTCATCAAAAATCTCCAAACAAACAAAAGTCCAGGACCAGATGGCTTCCCAGGGGAATTCTACCAAACATTTAAAGAAGAATTAATTCCTATTCTCCTGAAACTGTTCCAAAAAATAGAAATGGAAGGAAAACTTCCAAACTCATTCTATGAGGCCAGCATCACCTTGATCCCAAAACCAGACAAGGATCCCACCAAAAAAGAGAATTACAGACCACTAACTTTGATGAACACAGATGCGAAAATTCTCACCAAAATACTGGCCAATAGGATCCAACAGTACATTAAAAGGATTATTCACCACGACCAAGTGGGATTTATTCCAGGGCTGCAAGGTTGGTTCAACATCCGCAAATCCATCAATGTGATACAATACATTAATAAAAGAAAGAGTAAGAACCATATGATACTCTCAATAGACGCTGAAAAAGCATTTGACAAAGTGCAGCATCCCTTCCTGATTAAAACTCTGCAAAGTGTAGGGATAGAAGGCACATACCTCAATATTATCAAAGCCATCTATGAAAAACCCACCGCAAATATCATTCTCAATGGAGAAAAACTGAAAGCTTTTCCGCTAAGGTCAGGAACACGGCAGGGATGTCCGTTATCACCACTGCTGTTCAACATAGTACTAGAAGTCCTAGCCTCACCAATCAGACAACAAAAAGAAATTAAAGGCATCCAAATTAGCAAAGAAGAAGTCAAACTATCACTCTTTGCAGATGATATGATACTATATGTGGAAAACCCAAAAGGCTCCACTCCAAAACTGCTAGAGCTTATATAGGAATTCAGTAAAGTGTCAGGATATAAAGTCAATGCACAGAAATCAGTCGCATTTCTTTACACTAACAACAAGACAGAAGAAAGAGAAATTGAGGAGTCAGTCCCATTTACAATTGCACCCAAAGCCGTAAGATACCTAGGAATAAATCTAACCAAAGAGGCAAAGAATCTATACTCAGAAAACTATAAAGTACTCATGAAAGAAATTGAGGAAGACACAAAGAAATGGAAAAATATTCCATGCTCATGGATTGAAAGAACAAATATTGTGAAGATGTCTATTCTACCTAAAGCAATCTACACATTTAATGCAATCCCTATCAAAATCCCATCCATTTTTTAGAGAAATAGAACAAATAATCCTAAAATTTATATGGAACCAGAAAAGACCTCAGATAGCCAAAGGAATATTGAAAAAGAAAGCCAAAGTCCGTGGCATCACAATTCCAGACTTCAAGCTCTATTACAAAGCTGTCATCATCAAGACCGTATGGTACTGGCACAAAAACAGACATATAGACCAATGGAACAGAATAGAGAGCCCAGAAATAGACCCTCAACTCTATGGTCAACTAATCTTTGACAAAGCAGGAAAGAATATCCAATGGAAAAAAGACAGCCTCTTCAACAAATGGTGCTGGGAAAATTGGACAGCCACATGCAGAAAAATGAAATTGGACTATTTCCTTACACCACACATGAAAATAGACTCAAAATGGATGAAGGACCTCAATGTGAGAAAGGAATCTATCAAAATCCTTGAGGAGAATGCAGGCAGCAACCTCTTTGACCTCAACCGCAGCAACTTCTTCCTAGGAACATCGCCACAGGCAACAGAAGCAAGGGCAAAAATGAACTATTGGGATTTCATCAAGATCAAAAGCTTTTGCACAGCAAAGGAAACAGTTAACAAAACCAAAAGACAACTGACAGAATGGGAAAAGATATTTGCAAACGACATATCAGATAAAGGGCTAGTATCCAAAATCTATAAAGAGCTTATCAAATTCAATACCCAAAGAACAAATAATCCAGTCAAGAAATGGGCAGAGGACATGAACAGGCATTTCTGCAAAGAAGACATCCAGATTGCCAACAGACACATGAAAAAATGCTCCACATCACTCGGCATCAGGGAAATACAAATCAAAACCACAATGAGATACCACCTCACACCAGTCAGAATGGCTAAAATTAACAAGTCAAGAAATGACAGATGCTGGCGAGTATGTGGAGAGAGGGGAACCCTCCTACACTGCTGGTGGGAATGCAAGCTGGTGCAACCACTCTGGAAAACAGTGTGGAGGTTCCTCAAAAAACTGAAAATAGAGCTACCCTACAACCCAGCAATTGCACTACTGGGTATATATCCTAAAGATACAAACGTGGTGCTCCGAAGGGGCACGTGCACCCAAATGTTTATAGCAGCAATGTCCACAATAGCCAAACTGTGGAAAGAGCCTAGATGTCCATCAACAGATGAATGGATAAAGAAGAAGTGGTATATATACACAATGGAATACTATGCAGCCATCAAAAGACATGAAATCTTGCCATTTGCGAGGATGTGGATGGAACTAGAGGGTATCATGCTTAGCAAAATAAGTCAATCGGAGAAAGACAACTATCATATGATCTCTTTGATATGAGGAAGTGGAGATGCAAGGTGGGGGAGGTTGGGGGGAGGTAGGAAAATAAAAAATGAAAAGATGGGAATGGGAGGGAGACAAACCATAAAAGACTCAATCTCAAGAAACAGACTGAGGGTTGCAGGGGGGAGGGGGGACGGGAGAGGGTGGTGGGGAAATGGACATTGGGGAGGGTATGGGCTATGATGAGTGCTGTGAAATGTGTAAACCTGGTGATTCACAGACCTGTACCCCTGGGGATAAAAATACATTATATGTTTATTAAAATAAAAAAATTTAAAATAAAATTAAAAAAAAAAAAGAAAGGGAATTCACGGTAACAATTATTCAGGCAATGGCTAGGTTGGAGAAAACCATTAATGACAACATGGAATCAATTAGGGCAGAAGTGAATGCCACCTGGGAAGATGTTAAAAATGCTCTCAATGAGACCCGATCTAATCTAAATTCTTTAACAGCTAGGGTAACAAAAGCAGAAGAAAGAATTAGTGATCTAGAGGACAAACTGATAGAGAAAAAGGATCAGGAGGAGGCCTGAAACAAACAACTTAAAAGCCATACAAGAAGAAGTAAGAAAATAAATTATGCCATGAAAGGTTCCAATGTCAGAATTATTGGGATCCCTGAGGGGGAGGAGAAAGAAAGAAGATTAGAAGATATTAGTTGAACAAATTCTCTATGAAAATTTTCCTAATCTGGGGAATGGAAGCAGTGTTCCTGTCCTAGAGACAGAAAGGTTTCCCCAGAAGATCACAGAATCTAGAAAGACCTTGAGACACCTCATTGTGAAACTAAAGAATCATAATTTTAGACAGGAGCTCTTGAGATTAGCTAGGGGGAAGAGATTCCTTACATGCAGAGGAAGGTACATCAGAATGTCAGACCAGGTTTGTGTGGACAAACCTGGCAAGCCAGAAAGGGCTGGCAAGACACACTCAGGGCATTAAATGAGAAGAACATGCAACCAAAAATACTTTATCCAGCAAGGCTGACATTCAAAATCGATAGAGAGATAAAGAGCTTCCAAGACTGACAAGGTTTAAAAGAGTATGTGACCACCAAGCTGGCACAAAAAGAAATATTAAGGGTGGTTCTATTAGAGAAGAAAGAACCCACGAGTGTCATAGAACAGAAATTTACAGAGACAATCAATAGAAACAAGGACTTCACAGCCAACATGATGTCAATAAAACGTATCTTTCAATAATCACTCTCAACTTGAATGGCCTAAACGTTCCCATAAAATGGCACAGGGTTGCAGATTGAATAAAATGATAGGACCCGTCCACATGTTGTCTACAAGACCCATTTTGAACCTAAAGCTACATCTGGACAGAAAGTGAAGGGATGGAGAAGCATCTTTCATGCCAATGGACCTCAAGAGAAAGCTGGGGTAGCAATTCTCATATAAGATAAATTAGATTTTAAAGGAAAGACTGTAGTCAGAAATAAAGAAGGACACTAATCATTCTTAAAGGGTCTATCTACCAAGAAGATCTAACAACTGTAAATATTTATGCCCCCAATAAAGGAACAGCCAAATACATAAGACAACTGTTAGTCAAGATAAAGAGTCATATTGATATGAATACATTAATAGTAGGGGATCTTAACACGCCACTCTCAGGAATAGACAGATCATCCAAGCAGAAAATCAATAAAGAAACAAGAGCATTGAATGACACCTTGGACCAGATGGACCTCATAGATACAGAACATTCCACCCTAAAACAACAGAATACTCATTCTTTTCAAGAGCACATGGAACATTCTCCAGAATAGACCACATCCTGGGTCACAAATCAGAGCTCAATGGATACCAAAAGACTGAGATTATCCCCTGCATATTCTCAGACCACAATGCTTTGAAACTGGAACTCAACCACAAGAAAAAGTTTGGAAGGAATTCAATTATTTGGAAGCTAAAGACCACCTTGCTTAAGAATGCATGGATCAGGGGCACCTGGGTTGCTCAGTGGATTAAAGCCTCTGCCTTTGGCTCAGGTCATGATCCCAGGGTTCTGGGATCGAGCCCCACATCAGGCTCTCTGCCCAGCAGAGAGCCAGCTTCCTTTCCTCTCTGTCTGCCTCTCTGCCTACTTGTGATCTCTGTCTGTCAAATAAAAAAATAAAATCTTTTAAAAAAAAATGCGTGGCTCAACCAGGAAATCAAAGAAGAACTTAAACAATTCATGGAAACCAATAAGAATGAAGACACTTCGGTCCAAAACCTATGGGATATGGCAAGGGCAGTCCTAAGGGGGAAATACATAGCCATCCAAGCCTCCCTCAAAAAAAAACTGAAAAATCCAGAATACACCAGCTCCTTTTACACCTTAAAGAACTGGAGAATCAACAACAAATTAAGCCAACCCCATACACAAGAAGGGAAATAATCAAGATTACAGCAGAGATCAATGAAATAGAAACTAGAGATACAGTAGAACACATTAACGAAACTAGAAGATGGTTTTTTGAAAGAATCAATAAGATCAATAAACCATTGGGCAAACTAATCCAAAAGAAAAAGAGAAAACCCCAATTAATAAAATTCTGAATGAAAAAGGAGAGATCATGACCAAAACCAAGGAAATAGAAACAACCATCAGAAATTACTATCAACAGTTATATGCAATAAGTTAAGCAACCTAGATGAAATGAATTCATTCCTGGAAACCTACAAACTTCCAAAACTTAATCAGGATGAAATTAACAACCTGAATAGACCAATATCTGGTAACAAGATTGAAGAAGTGATCAAAAACTTCCCAAAAAACAAGATCCCAGAACCTGACTGATTCCCTGGAGAATTCAACCAAACATTGAAAGAAGAAATAATACCTATTCTCCTGAAGCTATTTCAAAAAATAGAAACAGAGGGAAACTTCCAGACTCTTTATGAAGCCAGCATTACCCTGATCCCCAAACCAGGCAAAGACCCCATCAAAAATGAGAATTTCAGACCAATATCCCTGATGAATATGGATACAAAGATTCTCAATAAGATCCTATGTAATAGGATCCTACAGTACATTAAAAAGATTATCTACCATGACCAGGTGGGATTTATCCATAGGATGTAACGGTGGTTCAACATTCCCAAATCAATCAATGTGACAGAACAAATCAATAAAAGAAGAGAAAGAACCACATGGTCCTCTCAATTGGTGCAGAAAAAGCATTTGACAAAATACAGCATCCGTTCCTGATTCAAACTCTTCAAAGTATAGGGATAGAAGGAACACTCCTCAACTTCATAAAATCTATCTATGAAAAACCCACAGCAAATAGCATTCTCAATGGGAAAAAGTGGACAGCCTTCCCTTTGAGATCAGGAACACAACAAGGATGCCCACTCTCACCATTGTTATTCAACACAGTACTAGAAGTCCTAGCAACAGCTATCAGACAAAAAAAAAAAAGAAATAAAATGTATTCAAATTGGCAAAGAAGAAGTCAAACTCTCTTTGCAGAAGGCTTGATACTTTATATGGAAAATCCTTAAGACTCCACCCCCAAACTACTAGAACTCATACAGCAATTCACTAATGTGGCAGGATACAAAATCAATGTACAGGAATCAGTTGCTTTCTTATACATTAATAATGAAAATATAAAAAGGGAAATTAGAGAAACGATTTCATTTACTATAGCATCAAGAACCATAAGATACTTGGGAATAAACCTAACCAAAGAGGTAAAGGATCTGTACTCAAGGAACCTCAGAACACTTATGAAAGAAATTGAAGAAGACACAAAAAGATGGAAAAGCATTGCATGCTCATGGGTCAGAATAATAAACATTGTTAAAATGTCTATACTGCCTAGAGCAATCTATACTTTCTTAAATTAAAAAAATATATTTTTTTAATTCCCAATCAAAATTCCACTAGCATTTTTCAAAGAGCTGGAACAAATGATCTTGAAATTTGTATGGAACCAAAAGAGACCCCGAATTGCTAAGGAAATGTTGAAAAAGAAAACCAAAACTGGGGGCATCACGTTGCCTGATTTTAAGATTTACTACAAAGTTGTGATCACCAAGACAGCATGGTACTGGCACAAAAGCAGACACATAGACCAGTGGAACAGAGTAGAGATCCCAGATATGGACCTGCAGCTCTATGGTCAACTAATCTTTGACAAAGCAGGAAAAAATATCCAGTGGAAAAAAGACAGTCTCCTCAATAAATGGTGCTGGGAAAATTGGACAGCTATGTGCAGAAGAATGAAACTCAACCATTCTCTTACACCATACACAAAGATAAACTCAGAATGGATAAAAGACCTCAACATGAGGCATGAATTTATCAAAATCCTCAAACTCAACACACAAAACAGATAATCACATCAAAAAATGGGCAGAAATGAACAGACACTTCTCCAAAGAAGACATACAAATGACTAACAGATACATGAAAAAATGTTCATCATCACTATCTGTCAGGGCGATTCAAATCAAAACTACATTGAGATACCACCTTACACCAGTTAGAATGGCCAAAATCAACAAGACAGTAAACAACAAGTGTTGGAGAGGATGTGAAGAAAGAAGAATCCTCTTACACTGTTGGTGGGAATGGTTGGTGCAGCCACTTTGGAAAACAGTGTGGAGATTCCTTAAGATTTTAAAAATAGATCTTCCCTATGACCCTGCAATTGCACTACTGGGTATTTACCCCAAAGATACTGATGTGAAAAGAAGGGCCATCATACCCCAATGTTCATAGTAGCAATGGCCACAGTCGCCAAATTGTGGAAAGAGTCAAGATGCCCTTCAATGACAAATGGATAAAGAAGGTATGGTCCATATGCACAATGGAATATTACCCAGCCATCAGGAAGGATGAATACCCAACTTTTGTATCAACACGGACGGGACTGGAAGAGATTATGCTGAGTGAAGTGAGTCAGGCAGAGAGAGTCAATTATCATATGGTTTCACTTACTTGTGGAGCATAAGGAATAACACAGAGGATATTGGGAGATGGAGAGGAGAAGTGAGTTGGGGGAAATTGGAGGTGGAGATAAACCATGACAGACTGTGGACTCTGAGAAAAAAACTGAGGATTTTGGAGGGGAGTGGGGTGGGGGGTGTTGGGTGAGCCTGGTGGTAGGTATTATGGAGGGCATGTATTGCATGAAGCACTGGGTGTGGTGCATAAACAATGAATTCTGGAACACTGAAAAGAAATAAAATAAAATGAAAAAAAAAAAATGAAGGACAAACAGTGAGTTCAACCGTGTGGTGAATATATACAGTTAGGTAGGACTATATTGTGTCCTGTTCCAACTCAGTTTTCTCTGAGCTCTTTCAGTAGCTTAGATCATAACACACTTTCATTAAAATTAAAACTTAAAACTTGCAAATTAAAACTTGCAACCACAGTGTCAAAACACACAAAATTTAGTTTGTTAATAGGCTAAAAACAGTTAACTGTTTTAACTCTATCCCTATACATATTTTAAGTTAATATGTAATAAAAATGAACTTCCGATTTCTCCACATCAACATTAAATAATTTGGAAAAAAAAAAAAAAAAGCAGAGAAAATAGCAAAGAAGACCAAGCCCAAACAGTGAAGTAGGCAAAAAACCAGTGAATACATTGTTTTAAAGAGGAGAGTACTAAAAGAAAAGAACAAAAATGTATAAAGAGGAGGGTACAATCAGTGAGGCCCAATGCTACTGACAGGTCAGCATAGAAGAGGACTGAGGACCAAGCACTGGATTTAACAGTGTAAATCACTGCTTGCCTTAACAATATGAACTTGCTTGGAGTGGTCCAAAGAGAAAATGGAGGATAGAAAATAATTTGTAACATCATGAATACTTTTTCTTTTTATGGAAGAAATAAGAACTTGTTTGACTGATTCAGTAGAAAAATTTGATGCATCAGGAGAGGAACATTCCTGAGGCATAGCCTTCAGTAGGCTAGAGGATAGGGTCTAGTATTTAAGAAATGTGGGGGAGGAGAGCTTAGACGATATCACCGACAGTTCATCTCTACTAAAACAAGGGAGCCAGAGTATATGAGAACAGATGAGGTTACATCTGTAAATATGATAGCAACAGCTTGTGGAAATGCTCTACTGATTGCTTCTATTTTCTTAGTGAAATAAGATGCAAGATCATCAGCTGAAACTGGGGATGTAGCAGAAAAGTTAGAAGTTGGAGGACAAGCCAAATATGAAATAGTTCTTTATTTGTTGACACTGAATAGGTAATCAGAGCAATCCATGCAGAGTTTTAAAGGCCACAGCAAGGCATTTGCATTTTACTTAAGTGTAATAAGAAACTATGTTTATAATCAACCTTTCCTTAAAATTATCTTATAGTGTTCTATTCATTGCTGAAAGATAACTTTTTATTTATGCCATATTATTTTTATTTTATTTTAGATAGGTAGATAGACAGACAGATGGACAGGGACAAAGATAGAGACATCTATATGGCATATATGTGTTTGGGAAATCCTTTAGATTTAATTTTATCTTACTAATAAGGCAAAAAAACTGTTCAAAAGGTATCATGCTTTCATTTTTTTTAACTTAAGAAATCTGCTATATAAGAAAATTGTTCAATTTAATAGAGAATCTATAAAATCTGTGTTCGTAAAAATGCATCCTATTAAAAGCACCTGTAGGTATGGCTTGCTCCTCTAGCTGGTATACACTCTGAAAACTTTAGGATTGCTAAATTGTCTTTTGAATGTTAATAATGCTACCAGTGTTTGAAAGATAGTTTCTCTTAGAATAGGATGTTAGGAATCTAGCTCACCTATCTAATCAAATTTCCCAGGCTGTACCTAGAGAATTCTGTTAAAAAACAAAGACAACATTAGCTGCCATCTATTTGCTTCATAAAAATATTATATGAACTAATGAGATAATTCTTGTAAATCACATTAGTTCCTCAGAGATAAGTGCTCAATAAAGACAAAATGATATTATTATTATCATCCAGAGAACACCAGATCTTTGTCTTTACAGTCCTGGTTAGGGGGTTATCAGGTACATACAGGCATCTGCTGCTGTGAATTGGAATGCATTTCAGATTTAGATGCATACTTTCACAAATGCAGTCTTTCATAGGTTGAACAAGTTGCCTCTCATTTAGATTATGTGTATCAGCATTCAACAAAGGAGTTCTAAGTCCAAGGAGACTTTGTCTAATGATTGAATACAATAAAATTTAATTAAAATTTTCATCTACATGAATTTTAAATTAAGATGAAGTCTTCAAGTAGATATTTAAGTCTGTGAAAATATCTATTTTTAATTCTATTGGCCCAGATTTAATGACACCTTTTCACTGTCAAGCTCTTAAAATTATCTTCATCCTATGATAGGGTTCTACTAGTTCTGAAATCTTTTTTCAATAAGAGAAACAACATGTAAGTCCCAAAGTTACGACAAATATATCACGTCTGTGTCTTGTCCTATAGTAAGTCCAAGAAAATGATAATATTATCTAAATCATAACTTATTCCTTGACTACAGTAATATTCCATAAACTAATGTCCATATACTTTTTTTATATTTATAACATAGTCTTATAATTTGAAAATATGTCTATCAGGTGAAAAAAGTGAAATTCATGATAATTACTATGCCATTTATTTTTGTATTTATAACACATTATATACTGATAGACCATATCCTGAGCCATAAAATAAATCTCAATAAAATTAAAATGACTCAAATCATACAATATATGTTCTCTTATCACAAAAAAATAAATTAGAAATAACATAAAGCTATCTAGAAAATATCCAAGCATCTGAAAACTGAGTAACACAATTCTAAACAATTTATTGATCAAAGAAAAAAAATCAAAGGAGAATTAGAAAGCATTCTGAACTGAAAGAAAAGGACAACACATATCAGGATTTGACATCTAACCACTTGGGTTCAAATGAGCAAATTGAATGGATAAATCATGCAGCTATTTACTTAATTTATATAAATAAAATGAGATACAACTAAGAGACCTTGGGATCGTTAACATTCCAGTAATCATTCCTAGAGTCCTGCCTAGCAGAGTTGGGTTCCCACAACAAGGCATATACCATGGAGGTATGTATATTTGGAACTCCACTCAGTAATCATCTACATAACTAGAGTTATTTCACTATCCTATTCCTTATTCCTGTGATGGTATAAACTTCTTTAGAATATAGGCCATCTTTATATACTTAAAAAAAATCCCTATTTGCAGGCTAGAGACATTTGAAGATGAAGAGTTTTTATATTACTGTATATAAGGGATGAATAGCTCACATTCATTCAGTGTAACCACAAGACTCTAGGTGAAAACCTCTGACCCCTTTTATTCTGTCCAAATTCAAAGCAACACTATTGACTTTAGGATTTATCTTAGAGACATAAGTGTTTCATCTGAAAAAGTTTACAACAGGGGCTACAAGGTGAGCAAGAGCAATGATGTCAATCTTAAAAAGAAAAAAAAATAAATAAAAGAACTTTGATAGGTCACAAGTTACCAAATTTTTTGTGTGTTTAGTTAAGAGTATTTATTGATGACCTGCTTTTTGATAAAAATAGTGCTACTCTTTAGTAGTTAAAATGTGGTGAAATGAATATATTCAGGACTGTGTGTGTGTGTGTGTGCATGCTATCTCAGTACTTTAGGTAGATGCCCTTATAGTCTTAGACATGAGTGCTTACAACAAAAGCACATAAAAAAGTAACTGAACCACACTTGTGTTTGTGTGTATAGAAGAGATAGGTAAGACTAGAAAAACTCTAATTTGATAAAAAGAGTGTCCCAGGCAAAGGAACAAAAACTAGAAACTGATGCTAATGAAATTTAATATTCTAATTGATAGTGGGGACAATTACGGAAATAAGGTAAGTAGAAAACTGTTCATGGAAGGCCTTTTCTCCTGTAGTAAGCTAAACTCTATTCTCTAAATAGTATTTGTCTTGGGAAGGGATGGATGAGTGAGGGCAGTAAGGAAACAGGAGCCAGCACATAAGGATTGATGAATTATAATCAAGTAGGTAAGTAAAGTGAAATATTTTTGTTTTAATTATTTGAGAAAAACAAACCTGAAGGCAGAAAAAACAAATAGAAGCTCAAGTAAGAAGTCTAGGTAAGAGAAGACAATTAGGGTGGAATTAAGATTATGGCAGCAGGGATAAGGAAAAGGTGACAAAATAAGAATACTATTAAGAGGTAAAATCAATTGTGATTGATAACTGATCAGCTAAGGCTAAGGTGAAAGATGCCAAATCATAAATAAATTAAAGATCTGGGGATTGATAAAATATGTGATGGTACACCCAATGCAAACACAGAATGAGTCTCTTCCACTACATCTAAACAAGCACTGTGTACAGGTTTCCCATTATTTTGTCCCTGCTATCAAAGTACCTGGCTCAAAAATCAGTTCTCAATAAAATGTGCTGAATGCACACAGATGAGAGCTCACCCACCCACCATGTCACAGCTACAGCCCCACTATAACAGGTTAGTGTATACCGTTCACACAGGAATGTTTTTTTTTTATTACCAGGTTCTGGTGGTGGGGGAATAGCACTCTGAACACCATAGGACATCTTCTATAGAAGACCATTCTTTCAAGATTGGGAAAGATAGCTGATTTGGCTAATACATAGAAACAAATGCAGAGAAACAAACAAAAGGAAGAAACAAAGGAATATATTCCAATGAAAGAATAAGATAAAACCTCAGAAAAAGACCTTACTAAAAGAGAAATAAGCAATATACCTGATGTATTTTTTTTAATTTTATTTATTTACTTGACACACAGAGAGAGATAGAGGGCACAAGCAGAGGAAGCAGCAGAAGGAGAGGGAGAAGAAGGCTCCGCACAAAACAGGGAGCCTGACATGGGGCTTGATCCCAGGATCTTGAGATCATGACCTGAGCCAAAGGCAGACACTTAACTGACTGAGCCACCCAGGCACCCTGAAAAGTTTCAAAGTAATGATCATACAGATCCTCACCAAACTTGGGAGAACAATGGATGAACACAGTGCGAACTTCAACAAAGAGATGTAAAATGTTCAAAACTATCACACAGAAGTTACAGAGCAGAAGAATATAACTGAACTGAAAAATACACAAGAGTGGTTCAACAGCAGACTGGATAAAGCAGAAGAACAGATCAATGAGTTGTAAGACAAAACACCCAGACAGAGTAGCCAAAAAGGAAAAGGGAACGTCAAAAAATGAAAATACCTTAAGGGATATTTGGGACAATATCAAGAACAACATGTACATTTCTGGGGTCCCAAAAGAAGAAAAGAGAGAAAGGACCAGAAAACTTATTTGAAGAAATAATAGCTGAAAACTTCCTTAACTTGAGGGATGCAGGTCCAAGAATTCAAGAAAATTCCAAATGCCATGCCAGACCACATAATTAAAATGGTAAAAGTTAAAAAAAAAAAAGGAGTTTTAAAGGCAAGGAAAAAACTTGTTATGTACAAGGGAAACCCCATAAATCTATCACCAGATTTTTCAGCAGAAACCTTATAGGCCAGAATAGAGTGACAGGACATATCCAAGGTACTGAAAGGAAAAAACTTTCAATAAAAAATTCTCTATCCTCCAAGTTTATCATTCAGAATTGAAAGGAACACAGAATCCCAGATAAGGAAAAACTGAAGGAATTCATCACCACTAAGTGAATTATAGAATAAAGGATAAAGGGACTTTTTAAGCTGAAAAGAAATGACAATAATAAAAAATAAACAAATAAAAATCTCACTGTAATAGCTAAAGGAAGCAAAGAGAACATATTGATCACTTATAAGCAAGTAGGAAGGTTAGAAGACAGAAGTAGCAGAATTAACTAAAACTAAAATAATTAGTCAAGGGATACAAAAAATGAAAAGAGGCAAAATGTGACATCACAAATATAAAACATTGAGGAGGGATAAACATGTAAAGTTTTAGACTGTGTTCAAATTTAAGTTTCTATCAACTTAAAACCAACCATTATATACCTAGGATGTCATATGCAAACCTCATGGTAACCACAAAGCATAAAATTATAATAAATACACAAAATGAAAAAGTAATCCAAACATAACACTAAAGAAAGCAATCAAAAAGGGAAGATAAAGAAAATAAGACACACACAAAAAGGAATAACAAAAACAACCAGAAAACAATTTACTAAAAGGCAATCAGTATACAACTATCAATAATCACTTTAAATGGAAATGGACTACATTAATCAAAAGACATAGAGAAGCTAAATGGATAAAGAAACAAGATCCATCTATCTGCTGCCTATCAGAGACTCACTTCAGAAGTAAGGACACACAGTCTGAGAGTAAAGGGATGGAAAAGATATTCTGTGCTAATGGAAATAAAAAGAGCTGGTACAGTTATATTAAACAAAATGGACTTTAAAACAAATATAATAAGACAAAGGGCATCATGTCATATTAAAAGGTCAATGTAGCAAGAAGATATAACATATTAATATATATAAACCCTACTAGGAGAACCAAAGTATATAAGGCAAATATTAATGGACCTAAAAGGAGAAATTGACAGCAATAAAATAATGCTAGGGGACTTTAACTCTACTTACATCATTGGATAGATCATTTAGACAGAAAATCAACAAGGAAACATTGGCTTTAAATGGCATATTATACCAGATGGACTTAATAGATATATAGAGAAATTACTTTCAAAAGCAACAGAAGACACATTCTGTTCAAGTGCACATGAAATAGTTTCTGGGATGGATTACATGTTAGGCCACAAAACAAGTATCAGTAAATTCAAGAATTCAGCATCCTTTCTGATCACAATAGCATGAAACTAGAGCTCAATTACAATAAGAATACTGGAAAAACCACAAATATGTAGAGATTAAACAACAGGCTACTGAACAACTAATGAGTTACTGAAGAAAATCAAAGGAGAAATAATAAAGACAAAACAAAACAAAACAAAAACCTAGAGATGAATGAAAACAGAAACAGGACATAACAAAATCTATGGATGCAGCAAAAGGAGTTTGAAAACAGAAAGTTCGCAATATAGACCTACCTCAAGAAACAAGTAAAATCTCAAATAAACCATCTAACTTCATATCGAAAATAGCTAGAAAAAGAACAAATGAAACCAGTGTTAGAAAAAAAGGAAAGAAATAAGAAAGATCAGAGCAGAAATAAATGAAATAAGGATTGAGAACACAAAAAGATTAATGAAGCCAGAAGATGGTCATTTGGAAAAATAAAAAAGTGACAAAAGCTAAACAAGAAAAAAAGAAGGCTCAAAAATAAAGAAAGAAGAAAAAGTTACAACTGAGACCACAGAAATACAAGGATCATAAAAAATTACTACGAATAATTATACTCCAATATTTGGATAAGCTAGAAGAAATGGATAAATTTCGAGAAACATACAATCTTCCAAGACTGAATCATGAAGAAAAAGAAAATCTGAATAGACTAATTTCTAGCAAGGAGATTAATCATTAATCAAAAGTTTCCCAACAAACAAAAGTCCAGGATCAGACAGTTTAACTCTACCATTTAAAGAAAATTTAATACCTTTCCTTTCCAAACTTTTCCAAAAAATTGAAGAGTAAGGAATGATAATAAACTTACTTTTTTTTTCTTTAAAGATTTTATTTATTTATTTGACAGACAGGGATCACAAGTAGGCAGAGAGGCAGGCAGAGAGAGAGAGAGGAGGAAGCAGGCTCCCTGCCAAGCAGAGAGTCCGACATGGGGCTTGATCCCAGGACCCTCAGATCATGACCTGAGCCGAAGGCAGAGGCTTTAACCCACTGAGCCACCCAGGCGCCTCAATAAACTCATTTTATGAAGCCAGCATTACCCTGATACCAAAACCAGACAAAGACACTGGAAAAAATTAAATTACCAGCAAGATCCCTGATGAACAGAAATACAAGAATCTTCAATAAAATCTTAGCAAACTAAAATCATCAATACATTAAAATAATCATATACCACGATCAAGTGGAATTAATTTCACAGATGCTAGTATGGCTTGACACCCACAAATCAGTATGATATGCCACATGAGCAAAATGAAGGATAAAAATCATATGATCATCTCAATAAATGTAGAAAAAGGATTTGATAAAATTCAACACAATTTATTTACTTATTTAAGGATTTTATTTTATCTGTTTGACAGACAGAGATCACAAGTAGGCAGAGAGGCAGAGAGAGAGAGGAGAAAGCAGGCACCCTGCAGGGCAGAGAGCCCGATGTGGGCTCAGGTCAGGACCCTGGGATCATGACCTGAGCTGAAGGCAGAGGCTTTAACCCACTGAGCCACCCAGGCACCTCTCAACACAATTTACGATAAAAACGGTCAGCGAAGTGGGTAGAGTGGAAATATACCTCAATATAACAAAGGTCATATAAAACAAGACTAAAACTAATATTATATTCAATGGTAAAACACTGAGAGCTTTTCCTCTAAGATCAAGAATAAGACAAGCCCACTCTTGCCACTTTTACTCAAAATAGTATTGGAAATCCTAGTTATAGCAATAACTCACGAAAAAGATATCCAAATTGGTAAGGGAGAGCCAAAACTGTCACTATTTGCAGCTGACATAATACTGTGTATAGAAAACCCTAAAGTCTCCAGCAAAAAAACTTTAAAATGAATAAATAAAGCCAGTAAATTTGCAAGACACAAGGTCAATACACAAAAATCTGTAGCATCTCTATACATTAACAATAAACTATCAGAAAGACAAATTAAGAAAATAATCCCATTCACAACTGCATCAAAAATAATAAAATACTTAGGAATAAATTTAACCAAATAGGTGGAAGACCTGTGCACTATATCTATAAGACACTAATGAAAGAAACTAAAGACACAAAAAATGAAATGATATTCTGTGCTCATGGATTGGAAAAAATATTGTTAAAATGTCTATACTATCCAAAGCAATCTGCAGATTCAATGCAATCCCTATCAAAATTTTAATTTCAAAACAAAACAAAAAAAAAATTCTAATAGCAGGGGCACCTGGGTGGCTCAGTGGGTTAAATATCCGCCTTAGGCTCATGTCATGATCCCAGGGTCCTGGGATTGAGCCCTACATCCCATTCCCTGTTCCGTGGGGAGCCTGCTGCTTCTTCTCCCCCTGCCTGCTTCTCTCCCTTTTTATGCTCTCTCTTTAATAAACAAAATCTTTTAAAGAAATCTAATGGCATTTTTCACAAAACTAGAACAAATAATCCTAAAATTGGTATGGAACGACAAAAGATCTCAAATAGCTATTATTTGAGCAAAGGTGAAGGTATCATGCTCTCTGGTTTCAAACTATACTACAAAGATACAGTAATAAAAAAGTATGGTATTGGCATAACAACAGACACTCAGATCAATGGAACCTGATAGCCGAGAAAAAACTTAGGCATATTTGGACAACTAAATTACAACAAAGGAGCCAAGAACATACCCTGGGGAAAAAATACTTTCTTCAATAAGTGGTACTGAGATAACTGGACAGCCAAATTCAAAAGAATGAAATTAGATCAGTATTTTATACCATATGCAGAAAGTTATTCAAAATGCATTAAAGATTTAAATCAGAGACCTGAAACCATAAAATTTCTAGAAGAAAGCATAAGCAATAACTGCCTTGACAGCAGTCTCAGTGACATGCTTGTGGCTCTGATTCCAAAGGCCAGGAAAACAAAAGCAAACATTAACAAATGGGACTACATTAATTTAAAAAGGTTCTACACAGCAAAGGAAACCATTATCAAAAGTAACCTACCAAATGGAAAAGATATTTGTAAGTCATATATCTATTAAATGGCTAATATACAAAAAATATAAAGAACTTTTACAACTGAACAGTAAAAAAGCAGCACAATTAAAAAATGGGCAAAGGACATGAAGAGACATTATTCTCAAGAAGACATAAAAATAGCCAACAGGCACATCAAAAGATGTTCCACATCACTAATCATTAAAGAAATGCAAACCAAAACAATGAGATATCACCTCACACCTGTTAGAATGGCTATTACAAAAAAAAAAAAAAAGACAATAAATAACAAATATTGGTGAGGATATGAAGAAAAAGGAAACTACATACAATGTTGGTGGGAGTACAAATTGGTGCAGCAAATGGAAAATAGTGTGGAATTTCTTTAAAAATTAAAAATAGATCTACCATATGATCCCACTATTCTACATCTAGATATTGATCTGAAGAGAACACAAATAATAATTTGAAAAAGATATATGCACCTCTTTGTTCATTATAGCATTATTTACAATAACCAATATATGGAAGCAACCTAAATATGTCAGTAGATGAAAGAATAAAGAAGATGTGGTATTGTATACACAGACACACACAGACACACACACAGTGGAATACTATTCAGCCATAAATAAGAATGGAATCTTGCCATTTGTGACAACACGGATGGACTTTGTGGATATTATGCTACATAAAATAAGCCACACGGACAAATACAAATACTACATGATGTTATTAGGAGTTAGATGGACACATAGGTAGTCAGAGCTGGGGTCCCCAGCAAGAAAACAGGGAGTTGGGACAACTAAGACAAAACTGCACTACCATCTATTTTACAGCTTAGGCAAGACCACAATAGCATCCCACCCAGAAAACTCTACAGAAGTGACTTTTGTAAAACATCTTGAAAAAAACAATTAACCATAAAACATTGTTCACTATCATAATTTGAGGCAGGTGTTAGCCCAAAAGACCATCAACACGTGCACATTAAGCCAACAGTAGATGGGTGCATGTTCAAACCCCTGACTGGCACACCTTAACAGCCAGTCCACAGGGGCCCACATTGAGGATGCTCAAGACAGTTCTGCAAAAGAACTTATAGGGGCGCCTGGGTGGCTCAGTGGGTTAAAGCCTCTGCCTTCGGCTCAGGTCATGATCCCAGGGTCCTGGGATCGAGCCCCGCATCGGGCTCTCTGCTGAGCGGGGAGCCTGCTTTCCCCCTCTCTCTCTGCATGCCTCTCTGCCTACTTGTGATCTCTGTCTGTCAAATAAATAAATAAAATCTTAAAAAAAAAAAAGAACTTATAAAAATCCTTAGATTTAAAAACAAAACAGCAACCCATGTGGGCCCCTCCCTCTCTGGGAGCTTTATGCTTTATACTCCCTCTCTGGGAGTTTATTGCTTTATATAAGCAAAAATGGTTAAAAATAATTGGTTAAGAGGGTCAATTGCATTGTGATACATGATAACTAGACTTTTCGGTGGTGAACACTTTGTAGTATATACAGAAATTGAACTATAATTTTGTAGCCCAGAAACATATAATGTTATATGCAAATTTACTTCAATAGAAAATATACACTAAATGAATACAATATAAAAGTAACACATGGAGTGGAAAGTCATGGATTTAATTTTAAACAACATGAATTGGACATTCCTAGGTAACATTCAAGCACAACACCTCACTCAAGTTAGAAAAATTAATTTCTATCCCAGAGAATTTGGAATATGACAGAAAGACAAAATCTGTTAGTTATTAGGGGATATTTTGCATATATTCACATTAACATTTGTGGAATATAGGGCAAAAATACAAATGGAACTTCGTATACTATGAATACAAACATGTAAAAGTTATAAAGTCAAACTAACACATTGTTTAAAAGAATATGTGCTAACAAAAAAGAGTATGTGCTAGCCTCTTATGTTGACAAATATACCATTACAAAAACAGATTTGAATATAGGATTTTTTTAGAACTTTGAAAATTTCTTGTAAGAATGTAGAGACACAAGGAGAACTGTGCAGTGTCCCTGGATCATGGCCACGCCCCTCTTCTTTCTAGAGTGAGATTTATCCATGAAGGGAGGGTATCTCACTCCCTGAAAACCTCTGTCCCATAGCCAACACTAGGGCCCAGAGACACACACCCACTGCATCCTCAGGAGGATGTGTCTGAGGAGGATGATTCCAGAAGTGCTGTAGGATACTGGAGGCTAGTCTTTCAGAGAATTCTAGACCCCAGGTATCCATAGCCTGGTCTAGCAGGAGGATAAAAATTGCAGAACCTAGAAAGAATTTCTTCCTGCCCTTGTCTGAAGGCAACACTGCATATTGAAGCAGTCCTGATAGGCTATAGACAAACAGCTGCAAAAATTTAGACTGCAGAGGTAGAGGGAAATAAAGGAGACAGAAGCAAAACAAAGAGCTCTTGAAAGACACAGAATTGAAGGTTAGTGACATTGCAGTTCTTTCCAAGTCCAGTTAAACTTCTTGCTGCTGATTTCCATGAGCTGCTTCTTTGGGCTTGTAATTTTTCTTTCTAGATCATCTGCGTTGGCTTTTGTTCCTTGTTATATTATTCATGACTAAGAGAATATAATCATTAAAGCTATGAGAATGCCCAGGGACAAAATACAGAATGAAAAATGGCCTAAGAATGTCACCTGTCATTCTACAGATTTGACTAAACTGTTCTATTTTACATCAAATGTATAGACATGGTCCAGAAGAACGGATCAAAGGCCCAGAACAAATTCTTACTAACTTTATAAGCCTTCTTTAAATTGCTTCCATTCTCCCTTCTGCTCTTTCTAGAGATTATAATAGAACCTATACAAATCAAAAAGCCCATCTTTCATGTAGGACTTCTTCAGGTTACAGTGAAAGGTGATACAAGCTGGTGAGTGCACAACTATTGTCTAGTTTCTCAGCTCCAGTATTTTGAAACAGTCTATTTCTAGGTAGTCTCAGAGAATATATATGACTGTCAAAGAACATTCTCAGAACAAACTTGCATATAAACTCTTTCTAACAAGGATCTGTGCTAATGAAAGCAAAAAAAAAAAAAAAAAAAAAAGTGGGGTGGGGGGAATGGCAAGAAACAAACAAACAAATAAAGCAATGTTTCTCAATTCTACCAAGATTTCTTTCTTGAGAATTCAGCAGAAAATTAAAAAAATGAGAAACAGAATTACTGTGGCAAAGACAAGTTGCCTTGTGTGTTGGGAGGAAAGAAAGCAAAAACACAAAGAAAAGAATCACATCATTTGGGATCACATCACTTGGGTAAGTAAGTTTTCACATTTCCAAGAAAGAGACACAAGTAATTCCACAGGACTCAGTGAGTGATTTTAGAAGTCCACCAGGCATAATGGACCAAACCTCCATGAAAATCAACAGAAAACACAAAGAGTATCATTTCAGTCTTTGTAATAAAGGAGTAAATGGTACAAATGGAATGGAGGAAAAAAAGTAAATTGTAAAAATGGACCATCTGTCCTGAGACCTAAATAAGCCACTGACAGATGAAGAAATTCACTTCAACTTAATCATTAGGGACCTAAGTGCTAAATAGAAAAGAAGCAAAGAAGAGGATAGCCACTCTGGAATTAGTGGATCAAAGAACAAAAGAAAATATTGTTGTAGTAACGTGCACATGGCACAGAATCTTCAAGCTTATAAATATCTAATGTATAGGGACAAAGAATATATAAATATAAAATGAATCCATTCTGAGAGAGGAGAATATTTATGCAATGAAGGAATTATGTATGCATTAGGAGTAGCATGAACTCAATGCACATAAAATGGAAAATAGTTTAGAAAATGTCTTAGCTATCATGTCATCAAATGTTCTCATTTTACACCTGAGGAAACTAAGAAACAGAGAGGGTAAATGGTATTTTAGAAAATGAATTACTCACTCCCAGTCAAGGCAATATAAAACAATGGGGCAATGTCCACAATTAGCCTGAGGCTGATTTTAATTGTTCAATGTAAACCGACATAAACAATAAAACATAAAAATGAAATGTATGGATATTCTCATTAAAATGTTTATCTTCACAAGAAAATAATAAAGTCATTATTTAATAAAAACTAGTATTTATTAAGCATGTATTTTACATAGCACAGGAAAAATATAAGATTTTAAAAAGACAGATATGTATTTTTTTAGAATGCTTATAGTTTGTTTTGGTTCATAATAACACTAAACTCAAGACTGACATTGAGTACATTACAAACAAAAATTCATTCTGTTTTATTTTTATGATTTAATTTTATGATTCCTGCTCTATCCATCTAGATAAAAATAAGAGGGCAACAACCCAAATTATGTCAGATATACCAGGGGCTATCATTACTCCCAAGTAAACACAAGGTTTTCCTTCTATTATATATATATTTTTAATTTTATTTATTTATTTGATGGGGGGAGAGAGAGAGAGAGAGAGAGCACAAGCAGGCGGAGTAGCAGGTAGAGGGAGAAGCAGGCTCCCTGCTGAGCAAGGAGACCGGTGTGGGGCTCAATCCCAGGACTCTGGGATAGGGACCTGAACCAAAGGCAGTCGCTTAACCAACTGAGCCACTCAGGTGCCCCTCCTTCTATTATCTTTTAATGAGAAGACATAATTGTAGAGGTCTTTGAAAATGCTCTTTGGCTTAAGAGGAATTTCTCTTTGGGTACAGTGAGGCTAAGTGTGTGACTCTAGGATGCCAAGGTGAGGAGCCCTCTGTTTTATTAAAGCCATTCCTTATCTCACCTCATCTCTACTTACTCAGCTTCTCAAGGCAGGCACCAGCTTGTCGTGGAACTCCCCCCCTCCCAACCTGATATCTGTTCATTTCACAAAAATTTCTCTATTTGATTCACCATATCTCATCTCCAGTGAGAAGACTGTTTTCTTCCATGATGCCTGGGGCCCTGTGTACCTACCTTCTCAATGTTCCTGGTTCATTGTTGACTTTGTTCCATTCCGATCCTATGTGCCTTATTCTCTCCGTAACAATCACTTTGTTACGCATCCTAGTTGCATCATCACTTATTCATCACTTGTTTACTCACTTTTCAATATCAGGTATTCTGGAATATTTTGCCAGCCCACAACTTGTTCTCCCCCTAGGTCCTGAGGCAGCTCCTGGCAGTTGGATATATAAAGTCTTTCCCTTGCTGAAATCTACCTCTGTTTCAACTAGGCCATCAGGAACACAGACTGATTGCATGGTAGGATTCAGGTAAAATTAAGGTACTCTCACTAATAATCAAGCAGCCGAACACCTCCACTCTCGAAAACATTATTTTTGTCGACAACAGTAACTCCTTGATGTCATTTTGCAATTCTTCTTTTGAACACTATGTTGAAAATACTATATTCACCAATGATTCCACTCTTTCCTTCACTTAAAATACATATTTTTTCAGTACCACAGAGGAAATATTCTTTCAGGATGGAATGGTTTATTCATATTGTTAGAAACTGTACAGTTTGCTAGATGGAATTATGTATGGGATAATTGGGGGGGGCTACAGACCCTGGAAAGTCTGTTTCTAAAATATGCAAGGAAGCCACCCCTACAATCTATTTAGCAGCAACTTTGGAGCCATACTGCTAATTGTCCATAATTCTTAGTGACCATACTTTTGTAAGGTAGGACTGAATGTAACTGACAAGAATACCTGTGGACTTTATTTCTAAGGGAGATAATCCCTCCTTCTAAAGGAAGTGTATCATATGCTGAAGTTATACATTTACTTTGACCTACGACCACTGCTCAGTGGTCCCTTCAATGACTGTTCATACCGCTACCTTGTTAACAAGGGTTCTTCCCTTGGAACTGCTTATATTCATTTCCCTTAACCCCTAGAGGCTTGGAGGTAGCAAGGTGTGAAGGGATTAAGAAAAAATGAGATAGTAGAAGAATAGTGCAAAACCAAGAATGACTATCACAGAGATAGTAGATACACACACCAAATAAATAAATAAATAAAATAAAAAACCAGGAAGGCTAAAGTTCAGATTGTATGGAAATATGAACGGTAAATTGCAGTTTAGTTGCTAACAATGACTAACTAAAAGAAAGTACAGATTCAATGAACGACATATGGGAGGTGATTCTCTGCCAAGATGATAATGCAACCTGGGAATAATGCCACCCTTATAGTAGTTACAAAGCAAAAAATCTTTTTAAATCAAAAGACAATCTCAGAACAAAGCATATAGGGGGTCTCTGAGTGCAGAGCATATAAAAGAGAGCCAGAACTGTATAGTTAAAAGAATACAGGATTCAGTTCACAGGATGTCAATTCTACACTTTGGTCTGCTGCTTAAATAGCTGAGGTCCACTTGGCAATTCACTCAACAGTTACTTTATCTGTTCCATATGAATAAAATCACCTGTTAACAGTTCTTGTACCTACAGTAACAATAAAATTAGCAGCTGATGCGATAATATTGTGAGACATGTAAAGTACCCTATAAAGTAATATCTTAATTATTATTTGAGCAAATTAGTAACAAATTTTATTCATACCAGAATTAAATAATAATAATAATGCAGGATCATTGTGATATGTTTTTGTCAACAACCCAACAGGAACTCAGTTTTTAGAGTCCAATCAAGATTTCACTGAAGGGAAAGTATGCTTCCTCATAAAAATGGAATTTCCTTGGCTGAGTTATTCTCCAGGGAGGCAGGTTTTCTTTTTGTTTGGGCATATTTTACATTGAGATTGCACTCCAGAAAATCTTACTCTGGGAACAAAAGACTAAAATCGTACTTATACATGGACTAGAGAAAGAAGTGCAGGCTCTATTTGCATATTACAGAATCTCATATGCTGAGAATTTGAGACTCCAAAGTGTCACCTCAGATCCCCACAAAGAATGTTAGTTCCGAGACACAATATTAACCAGAATTTCATACAGGATCAGTGTACCTTCTGTGTACAGACACAAATAACCTAATACTGCAGATTATAGCTATTTCCCCATAAATTCAAATATTTATTCATGTTCATGCTCTTTGCTAAAGAAAGGTATGTTATCATACTTATTTTAATGCATTTTTGTTTTTCCTTTTCTTAATAAACATAATCTGCAGATTTTCCTAACAAAATATTACTACTAATTTGTCTTATGATTTCTGTCAACATAGGTAAAATCAAGCACATTAAAAATTTATTTTATTACAAGTGTATTTTGGTTTAACATGGTAATTGAATTTATGAGTTTATCTCCTAAAGTCAGCCATAATGAGAGTAATGGGGGGGAATAAACCCCAAAAGACAAAGAAAATTGGGGAAAAAAGTGGTAACTGCTAAGATGTCAAGGGAATTTTATAGCTGGAAAGCAGAACATAATGACTTACTAAGTAGACCAGAAAAAGGGAAACATTAATTAAGCCCACCGTCAGGAAGAAGTGGGGAAGAAAGCAAAACATTTTGTGTCACGGAATCTTGGATTGGTTTAGGTACAGGGGAAACCAGTTATCCTGTAAGGTAGATCCATAGATGAGGGACTAAAACCAGAAGCATTTTTTGAAAGCCTATTTAAGAACAGTTCAGCTCCCAGAATTTCTACTCCTTTATTGTCCTTTGCCTTCCTGACAGAGGACTGGGGGTAAGATCACACACATTGTTGCAGAAGAGCTGAACATAAAACATACATGAAAGCCTATGTGCTACAGAATAGGATGAAGCAGACCATTCCCCCTTTTTGGCTCCAAGAATGCTGAAAATAAATCATACACGCATGCCTCAGGCAAGAGACTAGTTTCCTTTCTAGAGAACCAGACCATTTCAAGAGAAAAACTGATATATTCATATATATGGGTACCCAGGAAAAATGTCCCCAAAACACAGAGAGACGGACAGACAGAAGGAGAATGAGAAAAGAACAAAGGAACAAAAAACTGAGATTACTTCTGTTTGATCTGTTGTACTCTTCCCCAATACCCCTTTATTGGGACAGTATACACTCATTTTCCAGCTGATGGATGCTAAGTACACCCAACTATCCCCTCCTCTGGGGAACTGTCCTTGGCAGAAAGGAAGCCACCATGCTCTGGAGATTATACACTCCACAGCTCCATGCTTCTCAGTGCCAGAAACTGCTCAAAGGTAACACTGCTTTAGCTTTCCCCTTCGAATCTTATGAAAACTAGACCCCAACAGAAAGACTATTACCCTTGTTTATTAACTGTCCCAGACCAATACTTATCTTACTTTTCTTCTCCTAGTGTGCTTATTTAATAAATTAAAGGCATCCAAATCCCTTTCTCAAGCTTTATTTCTAGGGGACTTGAACTGAGGCCCTAGTTGATCTGTTGAAACACATTGAAAGGAGCTTTACACCTCTGACAGGTTGATTCTTAGGATAACAACAAAAAGAGTCTTATGAAAACAACAAAAAGAAGCAATTATTAAACCACAAAGAAAACAACTTACACATGGAAGAAAATAAAAGTCATTACACTATATGTCTTCACTATGGATCAATACAGAATATTTATTTAACCTATATATATGACATAAATGTACTGGGAAGATAAAGGGAGAAGATATTTATATAGGTGTTGGGGACAGGAGCATGAGAAAAGCAGATCTGTTTTCCACATGAATAAATCAATAAAGAAGCCCTTACAAATAAATGGCAGTTATTGAGAAATACGAAGGTAAATATTAGAAGGAACAGTTAAAAATTTCCAAATGGCTGTCATAGGAAAACAAAAAAAGGTGGAGGAAAGGGGGGGCGCCTGGGTGGCTCAGTGGGTTAAAGCCACTGCCTTCGGCTCAGGTCATGATCCCAGCGTCCTGGGATCGAGCCCCGCATCGGGCTCTCTGCTCAGCAGGGAGCCTGCTTCCTCCCTTCTCCTCTGCCTGCCTCTCTGCCTACTTGTGATCTGTCTGTCAAATAAATAAATAAAATCTTTAAAAAAAAAAAAAAAAAAGAAAAAAAAAAGGTGGAGGAAAGGGATGCTATTTTTAAGTTTTACAGAGCTAGTTGGTGTTTAAAACTTTGTACATGCACTTATTTATGAAATGTAGACTTATAATTAACATCTACCTGTATATAAAAAGTATGTAATAATTTCAAAAAATTCAGAAAAGTGTAAAGAATATAAAAATAATCCATAGCCTCAATATCCAGAGATAATTACTTTTAACATTTTGCTATGGATCTTCTCAGTCTTTGTTTTGTCTTCCCCAATCTTCACTGTATATTTTCAATTTCCTTGTACTTATTATATCATATGCACTATTAATGATTTTTATATGTATTATTATGTTGGCAAAATACTTCATTGTTGGAATTTTATAATGCATTTAACCATTCTACTCCTACAGTTTTACAAAACTGTATACCTCTCTATCAGCATGTGATGCAAATCTATGTGTAGAATGCATTATTTTCTGTAGTTTTTAACGTGCAGATATCCGTTATTATTCCAAATCTATCAGTTTGTAGGGGATTTCACACCTGAAATCATTTCAATAAAATCTTGCCCCAATAAAAACAATACAAAAGTACTACAGGTTTTATTATGAAACATTACCTATGTAAATGATTTACCAGTTCTTTGGTTTTAGGACTTTGCCATCTCCCTATGGGAAACTTCACTTTCTACTACAACCTCAAGCTCTTCCCAATTATTTGTTTGCAATATTCTTGGGAACTTCCCAAGTAAAATCTAATTTAAAAAGCCCTGTACATGGATGGCAGGGAGAGACCAAAGGAAGAAGCAGACCACTCCATATCGGTAGGTGAGAGGTTTAATAAGCAAAGGAACTTATACACAAGGGTTGTTTGCAAGACTGCTAAACAAAAGATCTGGACACTGCTCACCAAATCTTTAAAGTTTATGTAAAAGCTTTTTTGGGGTTTAGTCACTTAAAACATGCAGATGGTCTCAAAATCATATCACAATCTCAAGACTGCGTTCATGGGTCAATTTCTGGGAGCAGGGAAGCACGTTGCAGAATACACACTCTAAGGACAGGGGAGCAAGGGAAGGAGCCTCCCATGACCCAGGTCCAGCTCATGGGTCAACTGGTAGTCACATCCTCTCAATGACTCCCTACAACACCCATGAGCAGTTATACAGATAAGTCAATCATTTTCCTTGCTGCATTTGCCTCTTTTGTCATTGAATTTATTTCAGTCTCTCTCAAGGGGTTTATAATCCTCCTTTCTTGGGGGTGCCTGCATGGCTCATTCCATTAAGCGTCTGCCTTTGGCTCAGGTTATGATCCTGGAGTCCTGGATCATACCCAACATCATGATCTCTGCTCAGTGAGGAGTCTACTTCTTCCTCTCCTCTGCTCCTGCCCCCACTCGTGCTCTCTCTCTAGCTCACTCACTCTCTCTCTCCCAAATAAATAAATAATCTCATTTAAAAAAAAAAAAAAAAACCTTCCCTGTCTTTTCACATATATTTATGAAACTGCATTTTTTTACATTCATTCTTCTCAAAGGTCTCTTGACTTGATTATATACTCATTTCTCCTACTTTTGTAATACTGATTTAGATTTCCTATCTTCTATGTCTTTTCATTGTTTACAACATTTTTGCCTTTCCCTAGGTATCAACCATCTTCACTTTCTTCTTTAAATAATGTTTATTAATGTTGTCCAGTTGTGAACTCCCAATGTGTTAATAGTGACTAAGTTGAGAACCCAAGATGCTGGGCATCTATTAGGTGTGTTGAATATGATGGCTTTTTTCTTCTCTACAACCTTGTAAACTAGGAATTAGTAGTATTTTATTTTTAAACTAAAGGAAACAAACACCAATTGTAATGTGAGACAATGGGACCCACTCGTTATTTGAAATAAAGAGAAAGTTTCTTATTCTACTTCTTGGAAAGTGGAGATGGGAGAGTTGGCTATTGGTTTTTATTTGTTGATTGGTTTTGAATAACTAAATTGAGTCAAACCAATTAAAATCAAGCTGAAGTTTTTCTTCCTAGTCTATGCTTAAGCAACTACTTTTTCACCTGATTTTCCCATTGCCTGAGCTAAATCTTTGTGGAGGTCAATAAGCAACACTTGGAAAAATCAAACACTGACCACTTGATTCTGATTCTGGCATTTGAATAGGGGTCCTGGTAGAAAAGTATACCTTGGGAAAATTTGTTAATAGATTGTATAAATCCATCTCTATCACTGGAGAAAAACATTTAAAAAGCAAGGTCTAGTTAAAAATCATTACTTTTCTACAAGGCAATCCATTTATCCTTAAAAATATGTGATTGCTATTTCTAAGGATGTGCACTTATTTTTTACATTGTTTGACATCAGCAAATATTTAAAGATTTGAATGATTACTCTCCATGATGCATCAATCTAATGTAAGGTCTCTAATACCAGTGGTAATCCCTTAACACTTTTTTTTTTCACCACTGAGAGGAAGAAACATAGTTCAAAGATGGATTAAGGATCACATGTGATAACAATATTTCATTTTTTCTATTCTCTTCATATTGGGTTCAATCCTAGCTTTGTTGTGTTTGAGGCAGGATTTCTAAGGTAATTCAAGGATGTAGGTCAAATGATCTATGATTAAATCTTTCAGTTTCATTGCCAATATTCATAAATGAACAAGCTGAAGATAGCTTTTAGGCTTATACTATATACACCTTACCAACAATTTTTACTTTATTCCTATATTTTTGCTGGAATCTGTATTTTTGCATCTGTATACCCCCGATTTTTTTTCCTCTTCATTTTATTGTTGTACTGCACCACATCTGGAAGCTATTTTTCCATACCTCTTTATTCTCATACTCTGTATCTAACACCTCTCTTATGCCAATCCTTATTCCCAGGCTCTTGGCACCTACATTTTTTTCTCCCCATCCCAGTCTTTGTTTTTATCTCACCCTGCTTGTTCTACCAACACTTACGAATTCATTAACAAGCAACAATTCTGATTTCAATTCCAGTGTGTGGTTTTTGGTTTTGTTTTGTTTTTCCCATACCACCATCTGGGTGTCCTACAATGTAACTCCATTCTGACATTAACTACCTAAAGATAGCCTCAGACACCAGAGGTCTCAGTCCTCTAAGACTGACCCCACACCACTCAGCTTCAGATGACAATTGCAAATCCAAGTTGTTACCTGTACTTCTGACCACCAAAGACAGAGGTTCCAATGATCCTCTTCTTGGGTTTGATTTACCAAAGTGGCTCACATAATTCAGGAAAACATTTTACTTACTACATTGCCAGTTTATTATAAAACAATGTAACTCAGGAATAGCCAGATGGAAGAGATGCATGGAGCAAGATATGGGGAAAGAGCATGGAGCTTCCATGCTTTCCACATGGCTTTCCCTCAATCTCCATGTATTCACCAATCCAGAAGCTCAATGATCCCAGTCCTTTTGGGTTTTATGGAGACTTCATTACATAGGCATAATTGGTTAAATCATTGGCCACTGACCATTGATTCAAACTGTAACCCTTTTCCCCACCCAGGAGGTGGGGAAGTGGTGCCTGAAATTGCCAACACTTTAATCTCCTGGTTGGTTCTCAAGGCAACCAACCCCAACCCTTAGATGCCTTCCAAAGTCACCTCTTAACAAAAGGCACCTTTATGGTTCTTAACTCTTAGGAAATTCCAAAGGTTTTGGGAGCTCTTTGCCAGAAATGGGGGTGAAAACCAAATATTTACCTTCCTATAAATTGTTATATCAAAAGTTTTGGAGGGGGGTGGGGTTTGAGTGAGCCTGGTGGTGGGTATTAAGGAGGGCACTTATTGCATGGAGCACGGGGTGTGATATATAAACAATGAATTTTGGAACACTGAAAAAAATAAAAATTAAATTACATTAAAAAAAATTCTTCTAGCTTGAAGTAGCTCAAATTATCTTTTAGGTGACTTTTCAATTGATATGCTTAACACACACTTGGATATATAACTAAAATGCCCATGTTTAATTATGTCAAATGCATATGAACACCAAAATTACAATTGGTCTCAGTTACATCTGCCATTTATGCTAAATCTCACAGTGCCTGTGCGAGTTTTGGTCCTCTGAGAAGACCTTAGCAAGGAATTTGCACTTATGAAGGTGGAAGGGAAGGGGGAAGTATATAGGTAAAGCCCTCGGACTATGATACTATTTGACCTCTGTATAAAAAGACGGGGAAGGAAGGATGAGATGAGAAGAGTCACAGACAGCTGTTTCATTTTAGAAAACTTTTGACCAGACCAATGAGGAGTCCTGAAGCTAAAGTAATCTATTACATGAACTATGCATCACAGAAATACTCTGGCACTAGTCCACCTACTGTGCTAAGACACGATAGCTGACATCTTGGGAGAATCACAGCTTTGGCATAAACTCAATGGTGGACCTTGAGGGGAACAGCTGGGCTGCCAGCCAACTATACCCTGCAGCAGGCTATCTGTGGGATACTCTCAGGGCAGCATTGTCATGGCCTCCACAGCCTCCTAGTATTTCCTAATGAGTCATCAAACTAGGCAGCATCTTATGGTTTTTGGTTTTTTTTTTTTTTTTCATTAGTCTGTGTCTTGATTCTGGCATTTTTTGGATCCTTACTGCTATTCTCTGTGCTTTCACCTCTCAGAATAATTTCTGGCACTTCTTAAATGACCCACCATCCTAGGACAATCTATTACGGGCACACTATCCTAGGATGAAGTAGGGGAGTCTTTTAAGGGAGAGTTGTTATTGCCTACATTTCATCATTACTTCAATGCATGGCTCTGACCCTTCACTTAGTTTTCCTAACACAGAAGAAAAGAGTTTGTAGTTTTTGATGAGATGTTTTCTAAGCTTGAATTAGTTTACATGTGAGAATTACAGCACAGTAACTTACAACTTACAGTATACATGGCTAGTCTCAGAGCTCAAAGTCGCTAGCCAATTCCCCTTGAAGAGGTACCTTCATACTTGAATATTCAGAGCACTATCTTCTCTTTCAATATCAATCCTGCCTCTTTGTGAAAGAGACTAGCTTAACCCAACCAACGAGAGTGCCTATAAAGAAAACTAGTGTTCAGAATCAGGTCTCAATAACTGAACCAAAGAGTGGTCCCAGTCTTAGGCTCTGAATGTCACTAACTGTGATCATAGACAGTGAGAATATAGAGTCCACTCAAGGAAATTAGGATGCATACTATACATACATATACTCTTATTCAGTGACTCCAAAATCACTGTCATATAAGAACACAATATTTCAACATTGGTATATCGCACAACATCTTGGTTATTGACCTATGTAGAATAAAATGTGCAGGTCATTCCTGGCACAGCACAGGTTGGACTTTAACTCCCTTGGTCTAGTACGATTTCTTCCTGCAGTCGTCTAGAATACCACTTCATATCGTTTTTCAATGAATCTTCAAAAAAGAACAAACAGTACAATCTAAATTCACATGGAGAAAGGAAACATTCTTCTCCCTCATAAGCAGAAAAGTCTGAGAAGACAGAATTCTGCCTCAACAATACACAACTATGTGCAATCCTAAATGTAACACGTCCCTTCTCAGACCAAAACCTCTTATTAAAGTTAATAGTTATTCTGAAATGTCCCCAAAGAAAAATAGAAGTCATATTTTGCATTAATAAAAGGTTGTTTTAGATAGTTCTATAAAATAGTGAAACAGGGGCGCCTGGGTGGCTCAGTGGGTTAAGCCTCTGCCTTCGGCTCAGGTCATGGTCCCAGGATCCTGGGATCGAGCCCCGCATCGGGCTCTCTGCTCAGCAGGGAGCCTGCTTCCTCCTCTCTCTCTGCCTGCCTCTCTGCCTACTTGTGATCTCTGCCTGTCAAATAAATAAATAAATAAATCTTTAAAAAAAAAAAAAATAAAAAAATAAAATAAAATAAAATAGTGAAACAGATGGCCAATTACATGTATTTAATATCTGAGGTAAAGTACCTCAGATATTAAAAAGGTTTATAGATTTAAAATGTCATCTTTTTTCAGCTACCAATAGTTCCGTAGAAATTTATAAAAATGTCTGAAGTTTCAGCCAAGGAACTCTTTACATACAAAATCTTTAAATCTAACATCTTTAAAATACCACACATCCAGTTTTTATCTGTAATCTATAGTGTAATCTGTTCATGCAAGCTACCTAGTGAATCTCATCTCTATTGTCTCTTAAATCTTTAAGAAATTAGAAAAGTACTAACTGTAGAAGAGTCTTGAATCAATTCTATTCCAATTCAATTATCCAAATTCTGAATAAATTATTTACACCTAAACTTTAGGCAATTCCCACTCTTATCTAGCCATTTCTATTTCCCATTTGTCTTAATTCTGCTCCCCGGAAATACACAGAAATTCTGGTCCTCAGGGTGCTTGGGTAGCTCAGTCTGTTAAGCACCGGACTCTTGACTTTGGCTCAGGTCATGGTCTCAGGAGATCATGCCCCAGGTGGGGCTCCACACTCTGTGGGGAGTCTGCTTGATATTCTTTCCCTCTTCTCCCTCTCTCTTCCCCTCCTTCAGCTTTTTGTCTCTCTCGCTCTCTCTCTCTCTCTCAAAATAAATAAATTTTTAAAAAGAGAGCAAAAAGTCTGATCCTCCAAATATCTGACAACATTTATCTTTTTTTTCTCCTCATGGCCAATAACTCCTTTTCCTTCGACTATTTTTCATATTATATATGATCTTTAAAACAGCATTGGCTTGTTTAACAGGACAACTTGGATGTTTTCTACAATTTACTACATACAGGATCTTGGGCACATCCCTAAGCCTAATTTTCACATTTTTAATATGCAAAAATGCAGGGACAAGTGCTTACTTCATAAGGCAATTATGAATTTTTTATTAACAAGTAAATGTTGTACAATATTATATTACTTTTGGACATACACACAACATAGTGATTCAAAAATTATATACTTTATACAATGTTCACTACAGTAAGTGTAGTTACCACGTCACCAAACAATGTCATTGCAGTATTACTGACTATGTACCTGCTGTACTTTTGTCATGGTGACTTACTTATTTTATAACTGCAACTTTATACCTCTTAATTCCCTTCACCTATTTTGTCCTCCCCACTTGCTTTCTCCTCTGGCGACCAACACTTTGTTCTCTGTATTTAAGAATCTATTTGTTTTGTTAGATTCCACATATAGATGAAATCATATGATATTTGACTTTTTCTGTCTGACTTACTTCACTTAGTATAATACCTTCTAGGTACATGCATGTTGTCAGAATGACAAGATTTCATTCTTTTTCAGCGTATGGTGGTTAGGGCCATTAAATCCAGGATGTTAAGAGGAATACATGATTTTGTTCTAACAGAAAGTTTAGTTATAATCTGAGTAGAATTGCTAGATTTAGCAAATAAAAATACAGGATTCCCATTTAAATTAAAATTTTAAATAAACAACAAGTATTTTGTAGTACAGGTAGGTATATCCTGTGTAATATTTGGGACATACTTCCACAACAAATTATTTGCTATTTTGGTGGAATTCAAAATTGAATTGGTGTCCTGTATTTTATCTGATAACATTAAATATGAAGGATGAATTGAATAATTTTTTTCCATACCAAGGATATAAGAGTGAAACTGGGAGACAGTCTGAAAAAGAGAAAACGACATCTAAAACAGCTGGAGTGATTCTACACACTGTGAAGCAGGCTAAACAAAAATAAGTCCAGAAAGATGAAGAACATATGATAACACTATATTGAGGAGATTGAATTCTATTCCTTAGAGCAATAGCAGATATTTAAGGGATTTAAACAGGGGGCTGACATCATCAATTTGCATTTTCTAAAGATCAATTCAGTTAGTGTAATGAATATATTCAAGGGAGCAAGTCTGGAGGCAGAGAGGAGGAGTTAATCTAGAAGTGAAAGAAGATAGAGTAGGGGCATTCTTGTCAGAGGGAATAGTTGGAACAAAGCCATAAAGACAAAGATGAGAAAATTATGTGTATCCAGAGAATAGTGAACAGATTGGATTGCAAGGGAACATTAGGAGGAAATTAAAACTAGAAAGTAAGGTTGAGGTCAACATTTTTTTTAGGAAGTTTATATGGTAAAGCCTCAGACCTAATCCCTAGAAAGTGACTGAAAGGTGGTAAAGGGATTATTTTATTATTCTATTTCTCATTTGGAGTAAATGGATGGTTTAGACTGACTTTTCAAAAATGCCATAAGCAATAAAGTCAGTGATGAATCTGTGGTGATGTTGGGAATAAGATCAAGTTAGGGAAGAAATAATTAAAGTACTTCCATTCTAATCAAATTATTTAAAAATATTCACATGAGTTAAAGCTGACCCCACAAATTATTTTGTAGAAACTGAGATCTTAAAGCACCAAATTAGTATTCTGAGTGCATAAAAACCTGGGCAAAGGATCCTAAGGAAAAAGTTATGCTAATACTTGTAAACAGTTTCTTCTTCTACCTCACTTTCCCCGATCCATCTTAGTCATCATGACTATTACAAATATCACCATGAGGTAGGTGTTATTTTTATTCCAATTTTACCCATAAGGAATCAGAGGTACATAGAAGTCTGTAAGATATCCAAGGACACAAAGTTAGTAAGAGGCAATGTGACTCCAAGGATAGGAGATACACTGCCACAATTAAACACTCAAAGTATGTAAGAATGTCATCATAAGTAAACTTCAGTAATAAATAGATCTTCTCAATCCCCCAGAAAAAATGGTAAACAAGAAATATAAATGGCCACTGGAGAAAAGAGAACAATAAATATCCTCAAGGCTTATTAATATCATTAATTTGGATTGGTTTTCGGGGCGCCTGGGTGGCTCAGTGGGTTAAGCCGCTGCCTTCGGCTCAGGTCATGATCTCAGGGTCCTGGGATCGAGTCCTGCATCGGGCTCTCTGCTCAGCAGGGAGCCTGCTTCCCTCTCTCCCTCTCTCTCTGCCTGCCTCTCTGTCTGCTGTGATCTCTCTCTGTCAAATAAATAAATAAAATCTTAAAAAAAAAAATTTTGGATTGGTTTTCAAAAACAAAATTTTAGATCCTCCATAGCTAGGCAACAATTCAACGAACATGTTGATAAAAGCAGTGTCTGCTTCATCTATCATATATTTCATCTATTATATATAGATCTTATGAACATTTCAAAAGAAAGAAACAAGCACATCTAGTTCTTTGAATTTATCCATCCCCCAAGAGTAGATCTGTATTCAAGAAGCAAATCTGCAACCAACTTTGCAGAAGTGATACAGATACAGAATTCCAGCCCACAGAGAATGACTACTACTACTTTTCTCACCATTATGACCAGTTAAGTATGCCGACTAAATCTGCAGATGAAATGCAAATGTATCTTTATAAATGTATCCAGGAGTTGTATGAAAAAAAAAATATTCTGGTTAAGATTTAAGCAAAGGTAGGGGTGCAGATAGTTTAAAAAATGTGTTAAAGTTGACTGAATTTAAACCTTCAGAGTGTTGTGGAAATAGAAAAGAATGCCCAACAGCCTCTGAAAATGGAGAATCTTAGTAGTTTTGTTTTCAATATAAAGCAAGAATAAAAATAAAAGTGCTATGCATTTAGTACTCTTAATAAATAAAAAACCAACCAAGCAAACAAACAAAATCTGCCTCACATCTTTACAATGATTAGAGGGAGGAGTGTCTGAGGAATCTTTCCTGAAAATTAATAAAAGAAGAACTCATGTGAGTTTTGTGCCCTAATTCATAGTGCTTGGTTAACAAGAAAACTGTTAAGCCAAGAAGTTAGCTTAAAATTTAAGTATTTAAATTTATTTAACCCAAAACAAATCCTCTCTGGTAGAACCTACCTTGGATTAAGCCCCCCCGAAATTTGCAAAGTTCTAAGGAAAATAAAAGCAATTAACAGATAAAAACCACAAAACACAGGAGGAAAATTCATTTATAAGCAAAAGAGTAAGCAGAAAAAACAAAACAAAACAAAACAGAAAAAAGGACCCACAGGGCCTTCAGGTATTGAATTTGTAGTCAAGGAATATATTTCTAAAAGTATGTTTGATAACATTCAAAAAATACAAGGGGCTTAAAACAATGAATTTTGCAAAAAGAACAAACTGCCTTCTAGAAATGAAATTTAGGAGTAGAAATTAAAAGCTCAGGGGGTAGATTTAAGAATAAATTCATAAGTGAAAGGGATTAAGGGTACATTTATCTGATGAGCACTGAGTAATATGTGAAACTATTGAATCACTATATTGTATATCTGCAGTTAATATAACACTGTATGTAAACCACACTGGAATTAAATTATAAATAAATTTAAAAATTTGAATTTAAAAATTAAAAAAAGAGGGTAAGTTTATAAATTAGTTCTCCCTGATTCCTCCTTACCATGACATCAGTGAGGCTCCAGTATTAGAACAGTGACTTACAGCTGAAAGAGCTGCAGAACACAGACTGAATTTAGGGATACAAAAATAAGAACACTAGATGAATTTGAAGTGTCTGGCATTTATAGAAAATATAAACATTAGACACATACTAATTCATGGTCAGATTAACACAAACCTCCACTAAAGGCCTTTTCCTCAATTCCTACTACCTAGTACATGATGTCAAGCTTTCTATAAAAAATTAGAAAACCAGAAGAGACAAAGCTAGCATCAGAATCAGATTCAGCTATAACACAGATGTTAGAATATTGAGATAGGAAGTTTAAATAACTATAATTAATATATTAAGTGTTCTAATAGAAAAAGAAAACATATCAAAATATATGGATAATGTAAGCATCAATATGCAAATCCTAAGAAAAAAATGTAAAAAAAAATCTAGAAGTCAACAATACTTTAATAGAAATGATGAATGAAATGCTTTTGTTAGGCTCATTGGTAGACTGGACATAGAGAAAGAAAAGATGATTTTGATGATAACGTCAGTACAAATTCTCAAACTGAAATGGAAAGAGAAAAAGGAATGAAAAACAAGAAGGGAAAAAAGAATAGCCAAGAATTGAGGGACAATTTCAAAAATTTATCAAAAGCCCAATTGGAATACTAAAAAGAGAAAAAAGGAGAATGGAGCAGAAAGAATATTTGAAGGAATAACAGCTGACAATTTTATAAAATTAATGACAAATTATCAAACTACCAATCCAAGAAGCTAAGAAAACTCCAAGCAGAATAAATTCCAAAAAACCTACACCTAAGCATTTCACATTTAAATTGCAGAAAACTGAAGACAAAGACAAGATTTTGGAAGATGCCAAATGAAAAGAAAAACAGCTCACCTCTTGGGGAACACCAATACAGAAGCAATAAATAGAACTTCTCATCAAAAACCATGCAAGGAGGAGAGAATGGAGTGATTTACCTAAAATATTAGGGAAAAGAAGAAACTAACCTAGAATTCTATATCCAATGAAACTGTCCTACAAAATGAAGGAAAAATACAGATTTCCACAGAAAAACAAAAACTTTAGAAATTAATTACCAACCAAACTGTCTTGCAAGATATGTTAAAAAGAAAATCTTTAGGAAGAAGAAAAAATGACATAGATCAGAAATCGCAATCTACACAAAGGAAAAGTGTTAGAGAAATAAACAAAGGTAAATTAAAATCTTTTATTTGGGGCGTGCCTGGGTGACTCAGCCATTAAGTGTCTGCCTTTGGCTCAGGTCATGATCCCAGGGTCCTGGGATTGAGTCCTGCACTGGGCTCCCTGCTCAGCGGGAGGCCTGCTTTTCCCTCTCCCACTCCCCCTGCTTGTGTTCCCTCTCTCACTGTGTCTCTGTCAAATAATAAATAAAACCTTTTTTAAAAAAATCTATTATTTTTTCTTATCTTAATTGATCTGACATTTTTTTTTGTTTAAAGTAATAAAAGTAACATGTAATTATAGCATATAGATAAATGAAATTAGTAACAGTAATGTCATAAGAGATAGGAGAGAAGAATCGCAAAATCTCTGTCATAAGGTACCTGTACTCCCCATGAAGCAGTAATGGTTATTTGACAATGAATTTAAAATAGTCATAATTATATATTGCAAAATTCAAGGCAATCACCAAAAAAAAAGTTAAAGAGATAATGATCGATATGCTAACAGAGAAGGTAAGATGGAATCATATATAATGCTCAGTTAAAACAGGAGAAGGAGAGAAACGTGGTAGAAAAAAAAGTGCAAGTGCAACAAATAAAACAGTTACAAACATTGGAAATATTAATCCAATGATATCAATAATCAACTTAAATAAAAATGGTATAAATGATGTAAAAGGCAAATTATAATAGTTGATAAAAAATAAGAATAAACTGTATGTTGTCTGCAAGAAACCCATTCTAAATATAAAGACTCGGGTTAAAAGTAAAGGGAAGGTAAAAAGCATTCCAGGGGCACCCGGATGACTCATTCAGTTAAGCTTTGGACTCCTGATTGCCCTGCAGGTCATGATCTCAGAATCCTAAGAACAAGCCCCACACTGGGCTCTATGCTCTACAGAGAGCCTGCTGGAGATTCCACCTCTCCCTTTGCTCCCCCCCACCACTCGTGTGTGCTTTCTCTCTCTAAATAAACAAATCTTTAAACAAATCTTAAAAAAAAAAAAAAAAAAAAGAGGGGTGCCTGGGTGGCTCAGTGGGTTAAAGCCCCTGCCTTCGGCTCAGGTCATGATCCCAGCGTCCTGGGATCGAACCTCACATTGGGTTCTCTGCTCAGCAGGGAGCCTGCTTCCTCCTCTCTCTCTTTCTGCCTGCCTCTCTGCCTACTTGTGATCTCTGTCTATCAAATAAATAAATAAAATCTTTAAAAAAAAAAGAAAGAAAAGAAAAGAAAAAGGTATTCCATGCTAACAATAATCAGAATAAAGTGTGTGTGGCTACTTAATTTCAGGCAAAGCCAGCCACAGAAGAAGATTATCAGGGATAAAGGGTATAGCATAATGATAACTGGGTCAATTTTCCAGGAAATCATAACAACTTAACATGTAAACACCTAACAGAGCATCAAAATAGAGGATGTTAAAATCATTCTCATGTGGTAGGAACCAGTTTACTAAAAGTTCAGCACACTCAAGATACAGGGATAAAGCAACTTTGTTTTTCCCCTATTGCTCCTACAAACCTGCTTTGTGGAGCTCGATCTCCTTCTGCTACCCTCTGTTACTTTAGATAGCCCCAAAGAGTAAATAGGATGTCCACCCCAGGGAAATAATAAAAGCTCCAACAGACAGATGGGTCTTCTCTTCCAGCCCTGACTTTCTGCATGTGAGAAGCCTGCAGTATGAAGAGAACTCCCTTTTGTGGTTTCTGACATCTCCATGGATGGAGTAGATGAAAGGACAGAAAGTAAGGGGGCAGATAAACTTTTCACTGTCCCTGAATGTACATTGGCTTTTACATGTACATTAACAACTGATTGTGATATGATGGTTAATTTTAGGTATCAAATTGGCTAGGTCACTGTTCAAAATATTTGGTCAAAATATTTTACCTGGGGAAGGTATTTTTCAGATAACATTTAAGTTTGTAGACTTTACATAGATTACCCTCCACAACATGGGTGGCCTCATCCAATTAACTGAAGACTATAAAAGGGGGTCGGTGGGGCGCCTGGGTGGCTCAGTGGGTTAAAGCCTCTGCCTTTGGCTCAGGTCATGGCCCCAGGGTCCTGGGGTCGAGCCCTGCATTGGGCTCTCTGCAAAGCAGCGAGCCTGCTTCCCTTCCTCTTTCTCTGCCTGCCTCTCTGCCCACTCGTAATCTCTGTCTGTCAAATAAATAAATAAAATCTTTAAAAAAAATATAATAAAATAAAATAAAAGGAGGTCGGGTGGGGGGAAACTAACACCCCCGAGGAAAAGAGAATTATTCTTCTGTATTCAGACTCAACCTGCAACATCAACTATTCCTTGGGTCTCCAGCCTGTCAACTTAACCCTGAAGATTCTGGACTTGCCAGTTTTCCACAATCACATAAACCAATTCCTTAAAATACATCCATACATACTTCCAAATATAAACACACATGCACACACCCAATATTGGTTCTGTTTCTCTGGAGAACCCTGCCTAATATAGTGTTGTTTGCTTGAGATGGGGAATTCTCCTGGAGGGCTTAGGTCTATGGGTGATAGGTATTTCCTGCATTGGTGATATACTCTCTGCAAGGCCACTTAGATCTGCCCCCTCAGTCCCTGCTTCTCAGTGGCTGCTGTCTGGGCATTCTGGATAAATTTATTTTAAGAAAAATAACTACAAGTTTGCTTCATTGTTTGATCTCCAGCTCACACTTCACACCCCCAACCCACACAAAACACATCAGATTAATGGTATACATACACATAAATTTATCACTACCCAAACCACATCACAACTCGTATTTTGCCGCTGCTGCTGCTGCTACTGCATACAGGATTTTATCCTTTAGCTTTCTCAGGCCTGTGTCCCTCAAGCTGTGGGGGACAAATATTAAATTACCTAAAAAATCCCCCTCGGAACCCCGCCTCTCTCTCAAAGAAGAGGGGAAACACCTCAGAGCAATCTGGCTCTTTGCACATAAATCATCTATCTGTCTAATCTTTCACTTATGTATTTCAGGGTCTCAACCCACTTTCATAGTCTGGAGGTTGATGATCACAAAATCTCTCATCTGAGGCCCCCCCTTGCAAATCCTCCTCAGGTGGTCTACTCCCTCACAGTGTTTTCACTTATTGTCCCAAGCCTTCAGCAAAATCTCAAATGGCAAATTTTCATTTTAATAACTCAATTTACAAGATGCAATTATCATCACTTTAGTAACCTGCTTTGAATCTTTTAATGGCTTCCTTTTGGCATTCGCATGAAGTCTCATTTCCCAGAATGACATACCAAGCTCTCTATCACCTACTTCTCAGTCTCATTTGTCCTCACACCAGGGCTCTAGGGATTGGTTTTCTTTCACTTCTCAGATTAGTCTTGGGTGTTTTCTCTTGCAAATCTCAGTCATGCTGTTGCCTCTGTCCTGTGGTCTCTTCCACAGCATTGAAGAGCTCCTACTTATCCTTTAGGTCTCAGCGTATAGATTACTTACACCAGAAAGCTATCTCTGAAACTTCTCCTGGCCTCCACATGAATACTAGCATAGATGCCCTTGCTAAGGACCAATAAACACCCTTCCCTGATTATAGTTTGTTATTTATGTTTGTTACCTCAACTAATATATGTACAGTGTAAGGATAGGCATCATACATATTTAGCTCAAGATTGTACACCCCAAGCCTAGTACAATGACTAACAGTGCATAGGCATCCAACAGATATGTATTAAATTAATAAGTTAACCATTTGGCTTGTGCTTGGCACTCATTATCAGGAAAATTAAAGTTTGTGAAATTTGGTCATATGAAAAAGGCAATAAACAGGATTTTGCTTGTTATCCAATTTGATATTTTTAAGGTACAGTTACAACAGTTGAGAGATCCCTGGCAGTTCTGTTGCAGATACAGTAGTCAGATTTAAAATAATTGGGGACCTCAAAGACTATTTCAAACATCTTTTAGGTTTCTAAGAACTAAAAGGAAACTTTCTTTGGGGAACACAGATACAACTGTTGTTACACTGTGAAGCTAGAGTATTGAAAGTTTTTATAAGATCTTGAACCAAGTAGGTCAAAATCTAATTATTTCTTAACATTTTCTGTCCTTTAAGGCTCTTAAAACTTTAATTATTGTTAGAGATTACTCTTTGCATCCCCTGCTAATGTGAACTGGGAATTAAGGAAGGGTTCCTATTTCTAGTCTAGTTAAAAATGATAGAATATGTATGTCAATTCCTAGGATTTTGACATTTAAATAGTAACTGAATTGATTTATCACTGTAGCATATTGGCTTCAAGAAAATCGTATTGTTTCTCCTCTAAGAGTAAAATTCTTATTAAGTCAAGATATTTTAAGCTATTTTTCATTTATTTGATCTGTCATTTTATCACAAAATCAAATTAAATTAGATAGACTTTACTATTCTTCACAAAACCATGTTGGTCATTACATTGGCTATTTGTGAGTACTTAATACAGTCATGAAGGACTTGTTTCAATCTCTCTCAAAGGAAAGAAGTTAAGTGGTCACTCCTGTGGTTTCCAGGGTAGTAGTATTAAATACTGGGTCAATACTGTGACCCAGTTTGAACATACCAATTGTCACAAGTCACTGGTACCTACAGACCTCAGGATAATTTATGCCTTTTTTTCTTTGTGGTTATCTTAGTTTCTTCATCATGCAGCTTACTTCATAACTTCCACTGATTTTCAAAAACAAATGAATTTGCTTCCATAGACTGAAGTTAAGAAAAAGGAAATCATTAACTTTGTGTAACTTTAGTACCATTAATTTTACTTCAGTAGTTTCAGGTTTCTATTCCTAAATAATGAATGGATAGATTTTGTCATAATAGTGCTTTATTCGTAATACACTTAAATATATACATTTTAATTGCTTTATATTGCTTTTTCCAGATATATGATTCCGGAAAGAGTCAAAGTAAACTTGTTCCTAAAACAGAGAAATTTTAACTATATATATTTTTTTAAGATTTTATTTATTTATTTGACAGAGAGAGAGATCACAAGTAGGCAGAGAGGAAAGCAGAGAGAGTGGGGAAGCAGGCTCCCTGATGAGCAGAGAGCCCGATGTGGGGCTCGATCCCAGGACCCTGAGATCATGACCTGAGCCAAAGGCAGAGGCTTAACCCACTGAGCCACCCAGGTGCTCCTTAACTATATTTTAAATAAAGGAGAATTTCAATTTAAAAAAAAAATGCAAAATTGGAAAAAAAATCTAATGATGACTAATTCCTAAGCCATCTTTCATTGACAAATATTGCATTTAATCATCTAAAACTTAGAATGCCTGCATAATTAGATTTTTTGTCCTTGTAATTAAGAATAAAAACAAAAATTGTAATGAAAATAAATAGCAATGATGGAGTTATCTTTATCCTGTAACTTGTGATAGGATAGTGCCACAGACCAAAAAAGATAGAACCTAGGTGATTTGTTTCCTTTAGAAACAACTCAGATAATTGGTCAAATGCATTGCCTTTGGAAGTGTCTAAACTGTGTCTTTCCTTGCTCTTTACTTTTTAATCTTTAAACCCAAAGGCATGTCAGGGTAAACCTCGTCAGTGTGCTTCTGATTTCCTGTCACTTAAGTTACCGAAAAGTTGTTTCTAAAAAGTTAGTTCATGACAAATGAGCTTCTTGAACCATTTTAAAATACTTTCAAGATCTTGTCTTTAGAGACAAGAGATGTTGTGTTTCTCTAGACGTCACTGGACTGAAATCCCAGTAAGGAGAGGTCTAACGTAAGAATATTAAAAGTCAGAATAGATTTTCAACTTGAAAAAGCACATATTCTTCTGTTCTTCTTGCTGTTGTCCAATCTTCTTCCTTTTTTCATGGATTTGATATTTAAGAAATTGAACTTTGACTTCAATTTAAAGGCTTTCCTAGTACATATCTTTGATTATTTGATATTTCCACTATCTATGTGTTAAAATGATACCTACTGAGAAAATTCTTTTTAACTTTCATTAGATTAATCTATTTTATACTTGTGCACTTTGCTAATATTTCCAATTGTGCTGATATTAACAGTAATGAAAGAATGTTAAATCCTTGAAATTAAATATTTTCAACTGTTTTTATATCAGCAGAATAAAATTATGGTAAAAACAAAAAATTATCATTTAGCGAGTCCTTACAGTATGTGTTTGGGACATTATATACATTATGTAATTTAACATTCTCCACAGTCCTGTGAATTTGATATTATCAGTACCATTTTAAAGATAGAAAAACTAAAGTTCTTATAATTTAAGATATTTTATCAATTTTTCACAACTAGGAAATTTCAGAAATCAGATTGTGAACCTAGGTCTATCTGAACCCAAAGTGTATCTTTTACACACACACACACACACACACACACACACACACACACACCCCAACTGTAGTTTAAAGGTACCTTTGGTGTTTGGACTCCTGAGGGGCTCCATCAGTTAAACGTCTGCCTTCAGCTCAGGTCATGATCCCAGGGTCATGAGACCAAGTCCCACATTGGGCTCCTTGCTCAGCAGGGAGCCTGCTTCTCCCTCTGCCTTCTACTCTCCCTGCTTATGTGCTCTCTTTGACAAAAAAATAAATAAATAAATAAAATCTTAAAACAAAAAACCTTAGATGCAAATACACCTGTGTTTAAGAAAACTCAATTAAAACTGATTTTCAGTTCTATGGCAGGGGCACTTTCACTTTTGTTTCTTTTAATCTTTAGGAAAAGGAGTTCAGGAATGGGGATATGTTAAGAAGAATTAAGTGTTAAAGCTAAGAGTGTGCAATGAAAACAAAAGATGACAGGGACATTGAGGAAAATGCATAATAAAGACAAAATGCCGGGGCACCTGGGTGGCTCATTGGGTTAAGCCTCTGCCTTCAGCTTGGGTCATGGTCTCAGAGTCCTGGGATTGAGCCCCACATTGGGCCTGCTGCTCGGCGGGGAGCCTGCTTCCTCCCTCTCACTCTGCCTGCCTCTCTGCCCACTTGTGATCTGTCTGTCAAATAAATAAATAAAATATTAAAAAATATATATATAAAATGCCATGTCAGGATCTTACTCTCACTCTCAGATCTCTTGCTTTCATTCTCTCTCACCCACACACACACACATGCATACACATACACGCTGACACCCATGTGCACTGACACCCACACACATTTAACCTTTGTGCTTTTACCTTTGTTCCTTTGGTTTCTTTCTCATAAATTTAAATTTTCTTGCTCTTAAGAGATGAAAACAGGAAGCAAGATGGCAGAAGAGTAGCAAACTGAAATGATATCACATCCCAGGAGTTCAGCTAGATAGTTATCAAACCATTCTGAACTTTTATAAACTCAACAGGAGATAGAAGAAAAGAAGAACAGCAATTCTAGGAACAGAAAATCAAACACTTTCTGGAAGGTAGGACATGTGGAGAAGTGAAGCCAAAATGATGGAAAGATAGACCATGGGGGGAGGGGCCGGCTCCCAGCAAACAGTGGAGCAGAAGAGCACAAAATCAGAACTTTTAGAGGGACATGACACAAAATCAGAACTGAGGGACATGGCTTGAGAGGCTAAGCAGGGGTGGAGCCCCTGTGGGGACAATGTGGTCTCAGGACCTTTGGGGTCACAGAAAGACTGGGGGGGTCTGAGTGAGGCAGAGCTCCCAGGTATCTGAGTGGGGAAGCTGGCTACAGAGACAGCCAAGGAGTGAGCTCTCAGATCAGGGTTACCTTAAACTGTGATCCAAGGCACAATTGGACCACTGCTCTTGGAGCAGGGACCCCACAAATGGCAGATCCAGAGAAACCCCCCTCCTACCTCCTCCAGGAGGAGCAGTGTGGGAGTGCACAGCAGGATTCTGCTGGGTTGGGAGACTCCAAATAGGGCTGTGTGCCAGAGATAGAAATGCTCAGTCACAGGCCAGGTGAGCTCAGAGTGTGGCTGGAGACTAGGGAGACAGGAGGGATTGACTGCTTTTCTCTGAGGGTGAACTGAGGAGTGGGGCTCCGAGCTCTTGGCTACTCCAGGCCAGAGATTGGGAGGCTGCCATTTTCATTCCCATGCTACAAAGCTGTACAGAAAGTGTTCAGGGAACAAAAGCTACTGAGAGCAAACAGAGCAGATTACTTAGCCTGGGCCCTAGCAAGAGCCTTGCAATTATGCCTCAGGCAAAGATATTTGAGACTCACTGCAACAGGCCCCTCCCCCAGAAGATCAGCAAAAACATCTAGCTATGACCAAGTTTACCAATCAATGAGAACAGCAGAACTCCAGAGCTAGAGGAAAGCAATGCATAGAATTCATGACTTTTTCCCCATGATCCTTTAGTCTTGCAAAGTTGAATTTAATTTTTTTCTTATTCTATTTTTTTAATTTTCCTCTTTCCTCTTTCAATGTTTTTTAATTACTTTATCTTAATAATACCCTTTTAAAAATCTTTTAAAATCTTTTGTTATAGTCATATTTTATCCCTTAATAATTTTTGTGTACATATAGTTTTTTTCTCTTTAAAATTTTGGGATACAATTTTCTCTAATAGATAAAAATATACCTTAAATCTAGCAAATGGCTTTGTTCTAGTCTCAAGCTTGATCTCATTCTTCTTTTTTCTTTTTCCAACCAACTTGATTTATCAATTCCTTATAGAATTTTTTTTTAAATTTTCATCTTTACAATCATTTTCCATCCCTTCCTTGTGTTTACCCTTATTTGTGTGTGTGTGTGTGTGTGTGTGTGTGTGTGTGTGTATATAGTTTTTCTATCTTAAAAATTTTGGTAGGTATTCTCTTCTAAGAGACCAGAATACACACAAAATCAAGTGTGTGGCTCTGTTCTATTCACCAGTCATATATATATACATTTTTTCCTCTTCTTCCCCCAGTTTTGGGTCTCTTCTGATTTGGTTAGCATACATTTCTCTGGGGTCTTTGCCACCCTTATAGTATTCTATTCTCTCATTCATAAATTCTTATCAGGATAAAATGACAAGGCAGAAAAACTCACCACAAAAAAAATAGAAGAGGCAGTACCGATGGCTAAGGAACTAATCAATATGGACATTGGTAGTATGTCAGAACTAGAGTTCAGAATGATGATTACTAAGGTGCTAGCTAGGTTTGAAAAAGGCATGGAAGATATTAGAGAAACCATTTCTGGAGAAATAAAAGAACTAATATCTAACAAAGTTGAAATAAAAAAAAAACTATTAATAAGGTGCAATAAAAAATGGAGGCTCTTACTGCCAGGATAAATGAGGCAGAAGAAAGAATTATTGATGCAGAAAACCAAGTTATGGGGAATAAAGAAACTGAGCAAAAGAGAGATAAACATCTACCGGACCATGAGAGGAGAATTTGAGAGATAAGTGATACCATAAGACTAAACAATATTAGAATAATTGGTATCCCAGAAGAAAAAGAAAGAGAGAGAGGGTCCGAAGGTGTATTGGAGCATATTATAGTAGAAAATTTCCCTAATATGCAAAGGGAACAAGCATCAAAATCCAGGAGGCACAGAGAGCACCCCTCAAAATAAAAAATAGGTCCAAATCCCGTCATCTAATAGTAAAACTTACAAGTCTTAGTGACAAGGAGAAAATCCTGAAAGCAGCTCGGGACAAGGGGTCTGTAACATACAATGGTAAAAATATTAGACTGGCAGCAGACTTATCCACAGAGAATTGGCAGGCCAGAAATAACTGGCATGATATATTCAGAGCATTAAGTGAGAAAAATATGCAGCCAAGAAAAATATATCCAGCTAGGCTATCATTGAAAATAGAAGAAAGAGAGATAAAAAGCTTCCAGGACAAACAAAAATTAAAAGAATATGCAAACACCAAATCAGCCCTACAGAAAATATGGAAAGGGGTCCTCTAAGCAAAGAGAGAGCCTAAAAGTAGTAGACCAAAAAGGAACAAAGGTAATATAAAGTACAGTCACCTTACAGGCAATACAATGGCACTAAATTCGTATCTTTCAATAGTTACCCTGAATGTAAATGGGCTAAATGCCCCAATCAAAAGACACTGGGTATCAGAATGGGGAAAAAAAAAAAAAAGTTATGCTGTCTACAAGAAACTCATTTTTTTTAAAGATTTTCTTTATTTATTTGATAGAAATAACAAGTAGGCAGAGAGGCAGGCAAAGAGACAAGGGGAAGCAGACTCCCCACTGAGCAGAGAGCCTGATGCAGGGCTCATTCCCAGGACCCTGAGATCATGACCTGAGCCAAAGGCAGAGGCTTAACCCCTGAGCCACCCAGGTACCCCCAAGAAACTCATTTTAGACCCAAAGACACCTCCAGATTTAAAGTGAAGGGATGAAAAACAATTTACCATACTAATGGACATCAAAAGAAAGCTGGGGTGGCAATCCTTATATCAGATAAATTAGATTTTAAGCCAAAGACTATAATAAGAGATGAGGTAGGTCACTATATCATACTATATCATTCTCAGAAATCAGTTGCATTTCTATACACCAACAGCAAGACAGAAGGAAGAGAAATTAAGGAGTCGATCTCATTTGCAATTGCACCCAAAACTATAAGATACCTAGGAATAAACCTAACCAAAGAGGTAAAGAATCTGTATTCAGAAAACTATAAAGTACTCATGAAAGAAATTGAGGAAGACACAAAGAAATGGAAAAAAGTTCCATGCTCATGGATCAGAAGAAAAAATATTGTGAAAATATCTATGCTATCTAAAGCAATCTACAAATTTAATGCAATCCTTATCAAAACACCATCCATTTTTTTGAAAGAAATGGAACAAATAATCCTAAAATTTATATGGAACCAGAAAAGACCCCAAATAGCCAGAGGAATGTTGAAAAAGAAAGCCAAAGTTAGCAGCCTCACAAGTCCAGACTTCAAGCTCTTTTACAAAGATGTAATCATCAAGACAGTATCATACTGGCACAAAAACAGACACATAGATCAATGGAACAGAATAGAAAGCCCAGAAATAGACCCTCAACTCTATGGTCAACTAATCTTTGACAAAGCAGGAAAGAATGTCCAGTGGAATAAATACAGTCTCCTCAATAAATGGTGTTGGGAAAATTGAACATCCATATGCATAAGAATGAAACTGGACAATTCCCTTATATCACAAACAAAAATAGACTCAAAATGGATGAAAGACCTCAATGTAAGACAGGAATCCATCAAAATCTTTGAGGAGAACACAGGCAGCAAACTCTTTAACCTCAGCTGCAACTTCTTCCTAGAAACATCGCCAAAGACAAGCGAAACAAGGGCAAAAATGAACTATTGGGACTTCATCAAGATCAAAAGCTTTTGCACAGCAAAGGAAACAGTCAACAAAACCAAAAGAAAACTGACAGAATGGGAGAAGATATTTGCAATTGACATATCAGATAAAGGGCTAGTATCCAAGATCTATAAAGAACTTATCAAAAAAGAAGAAGAAGAAGAAGAAGAAGAAGAAGAAGAACAACTACTTAGCAAACTAAACACCCAAAGAACAAATAATACAATCAAGAAATGGCAGAGGACATGAACAGACATTTCTGCAAAGAAGACACCCAGATGGCCAACAGGCACATGAAAAAGTGTTCCACATCACTTGGCATCAGGGAAATACAAATCAAAACCACAATGAGAAACCACCTCACACCAGTCAGAATGGCTAAAACTAACAAGTCAGGAAACAACAGATGTTGGTGAGGATGCACAGAAAGGAGAACCCTCCTACACTGTTGGTGGGAATGCAAGCTGGTGCAACCACTCTGGAAAACAGCATGGGGGTTCCTCAAAAAGTTGTAAATAGAGCTACCCTATGACCCAGCAATTGCACTACTGGGTATTTACCCTAAAGGTACAAATGTAGTGATCCAAAGTGGCACGTGTACCCAAATGTTTATAGCAGCAATGTTCACAATAACCAAACTATGGAAAGAACCTAGATGTCCATCAACAGATGAATGGATAAAGAAGATTTGGTATATATATAATGGAATACTACGCAGCATCAAAAGAAATGAAGTCTTGCCATTTGCAATCACACAGATGGAACTAGAGAGTATAATGCTAAGTGAAATAAATCAGATAATTTTCACATGATCTCTCTGATATGAGGAATTTAAGAGGCAGAGCATGGGGTGGGGAGGGTAGGGAAGGAAAAAATGAAACAAGATGGGGTCTGGAGGGAGACAAACCATAAGAGACTCTTAAACTCACAAAACAAACAGAGGGTTGCTTGGGGGAGAGGGAGTAAGAAGAGGGTGGTGTGTTATGGACACTGGGGAGGGTATGTGATATGGTGAGTGCTGTGAAATGTGTAAGCCCAATGAGTCACAGACCTGTACCCTGGGGCAAATAAGACATTATATGTTAATAAAAATAATTAATTAAAAATTATCTCTTGTTCTAAAAATGAGTTTTATGCCATTATTATGAAATAACTGAAGTATTTACCTTATCAATTTTCTTCTCTTAGAAAAATATTTTTAAAAACTTGGAGCTGCCTTTAGGGTTGCTGGGGTGGGGAGTAGGGAGAGGGTGGTTAGGATACAGACATTGGGAGCGTATGTGCTATGGTGAGTGCTGTAAAATGTGTGAGCCTTATGATTCACAGACCTGTACCCCTGGGGCAAATAATACATTACATGTTAATAAAAATAATTTTTTAAAAATAAATAAATAAATAAAAGGGATAACAGTATAGTAGGATCTTATATTAACTTGATCAGTTAACTTTAATCTGGAAATCAGGTCCATGTGATAACATGATGACAAAACTGACACTTAAGTTTTGATGTGGAGCTGGAGAAAATATTATATTAATAACAATAATACTAATAATGCCTTAGGTGAAGAATTCTGGGAGGCTGACCTGAGTGGAGCCCTACTGAGAATCTTTAGCAATGAGAAAGGAGAGAATCACTAAAGACAACAAAAAGAGAAGACAAAAGAACACTAAAACAAATTTTAACAGTTTACACTTTTATCAAGGTATACAAACAAGATATGAATACAGCATCAGTCTACCCAAGCACAGAAACTATTTAGCATGGAAGCGATGGAGTTTGTTCTATGATTAATTATTCTTCCAGAACTCAAATGTCATAGATGGAATATTCTGTTATAAATTTCACTGATCTTAAAACATGTCAAAGAGAATAAGCTCAATTATTCACGAAGCCTTTTGATTAACAAGTGCAATACTGCTTGTAGTAGTCCCATGTACTAAAAGAAATATTGGTACACCACACTGGGTAAGATCATTTGTTCACTTAACAAATATTCTCTGATCGCCTGCTACATGCTAGGTGCCAAGAAAACAAGATGGAGAAGCAGTCAATGCTGTGCTAGAGCCAATCCTCAGCAGCTTACAAGAACCAATTGTTATATTTTCATGAATTTTTGAGAGTTGATTGTTAGTCATTATTAAAAATTAATTTATATAAACATGATGCATTTTATTTCCTTTTTTATTTTTTTAAAGATTTTATTTATTTTATTTGACAGACAGAGATTATAAGTAGGCAGAGAGGCAGGCAGAGAGAGGAGGAAGCAGGCTCCCTGCTGAGCAGAGAACCCAATGCGGGGCTCTATCCCGGGACCCTGGGATCATGACCTGAGCCGAAGGCAGAGGCTTTAACCCACTGAGCCACCCAGGCACCCCTGCATTTTATTTTTTAAAAATATTCAAAGATTATAATTTCCTAATCATTTTACTATTATTTATGTTCTTTGACATATTTAGTCTATTGTAACTGTAGAATGGAAATACAATAGAACTATGTGATGTTCTCTCTCTCTCCCAACTCTGCTCTCAGTGATGACATATTGGTAACTTGGAATAGGCCAGGGTGGAAATATTTACACCAAGAAATCAGCAAATGCCACAAATCAGATTTGGGGTTTTTGTTGTTGCTCTGTTAATGGTCAAGACATATAAAAATAATGGAGAACCCATTAATAATAGGTTTAATTTAAAAAAATATTTGTTATGCTGTCAATACACAAAATTTGAAAGAAATATACTTTCAGTGTTCACAACTATTATGGAATTCAGCAAGTCACTCACACCAGTGACTACCAAGATCCAGCATGTCTTTGTTGTTTTACTTCCACTTTACTTCTTAACAGAAATGAAAATATCAACCAACATTCATCTCAGAACTATGCTAACTCATCCATCATAGCAATGGGTTGACCATGGATTAAAAAGTTCATCATAAATCAACCAAAGTATTTGAGAATAAACTGACTACATGTATTATTAATAAAAAGCATTGTACATTTAATAATTACTTACATATTGCATGCTACATAATCTTTATGTCCATAAAAGTTGTAAAATCTTACGTACATATATGTGCATACTCCTGTTTTTGGAGAACAGGTTGTTAAACATTTATGAACACACCTGGATTGCTCTAATGGTGCACTTGTTTTCAAGACACTCAAATCTAGTGTAAAGGATACGGACACTGTAGTGATAGAAATATGCAAAAATTATTCGGAATACAAAGGAAGAAACCTAACCTACCCTATGCCCAAGAGGACACAGGACAAGACAGTTGTATGAACTAAGTAGGAATTGGGGTGTGTGTTAAGACATTAGAATTCTTTATTGTAATGACTGATGAAACAATAAATTAAAATTATTTTGTATGTAACAAATGAATAAAGAACTTTGGAAAGCAGAAATAGGATGATTTTGCATATGGGTACAAAGGGTGTTAATTTAAAAAATTAACAAAATATTGCAGTTTAAAGAATAATTTTAATGGAAATATTTTTCTGAGAATATTCCTGCACAGAAAACAATGTACAAGATTTTAGTGAAACTAAATACTACTAGGAAGAATAAGATATTCATTTATAAGATATACCTTTTAGCCACAAAATATTAACTGATATCAAGTAATATTCCACCTAACAGATATACAGATTGTAGAACATTGATGCGGACAGCAAGTGTTCAAAACTGCAAGACAGAGAAAATATTGAGACAACAGAGAGACGTTCTGTGTCTTATAACTGGGGTCAGGAGCAGAGAGCAAGGAGAATGGTCATTTCCAACACTTTCAGACATGCTCCTTGATAGTAACCCTATAAGGAGAAATTCTGAGGAGCATTTCAAGGGAACTACAGAGAAAGCTGCCTTCTTTTCCCTATACCCTTCCAGGAAGAGAGATTCTAAATAAGTATTTAGACCTATGAAATGATCAAATATGCACATGTAGACATATACACAGGCTTGGGTATGCATTTGTGTGCACATGTTTGTATGTGTGAGGTATACAGATGAAACAAAGAAAAAGGAAACAGATAATGTCAGATAAAAATTAGAATCTATGCCCTTCTAGTAATTGTCCTTATCATTTATCCTTATATTCTAACATTACCAAAGATAGCAGGCATTTTACTTGATTCCAGGTCTAAGTGCTATTATTTCAGATGTGAATCCTCTCACATTCAGCTCTGGGTTTGAGTTAAGGAGAAATTATTGAGTCTCAGAAAATGATGCTTTCCTTTTTGTTTTCCTTTTCATATTTCTAGCTACTGCTTCAATTTAGTCACTTCTGGATTCCACAGAGAACCTTACATAAGAAGAAACACATTCTGAAAATACTTCTTCATCTTCGTCTCTTCACGATAGCTCAGTTTCTATTCCTTTTCATGTGTGACACTTTATAGCTGAGTTCCTCAGTGAAATTTCACTTTGATTCCAACATTACAATTTCCTTGACAGTTCACCACTTTTATCTTCTTGAAGAAAGAATATACTGCCACCAAATAAACTTGTTAGTAAAGTCGCTGTGTTAGTTTATCGCCTGCATAGCCATCTATGGGTTATATCTTTTCATCTTATCCAGAGTCATGAAAGTTTATTCTACATTTTATAAACAAATGAAAAGTGAGAACAAAACTGAAATTTCAAAATAACAACACCTGACAATTTTAAAGATGGGAACTCTATTGCATTTCCAAGCGAAGTCCCATATATCATAGAAAATATGTAGCCCATAATAACATTTAAATTTTTATCTATACTCTGATTCACACCTTCCAAAAAAAAAAAAAAGAGAGAGGGAAAGAGAGAGAGAGAGAGAGAACTAAAGATTATAAAGATGTTTCTAGTGAAAAATCACCATGCCAGTGTAGACCATTTAAAAAGAAAGAAAATTATATCAGTCAAGCTAGACTGGGTTTGATGATATAATTAACAACCTCAAACTTCAAATAGCTTATAGTAGTATATTAGTTTCCTATTGCTCCTTTAACACTCACTACACACTTAGTGGCTTAAAACAATATGAACTTATTATCTTAGGGTCTGAGGTCAGAAGTCTAAAATGAGTTTCACTGAGCTCAAATTCTTTTGGAAGCTCTAGGAAAAACTCCATTTCCTTGTTTATTTCAACGTTTAGAGGCTCTGTGAATTCCTTAACTCCTTCCTATATCTTCAAACCCAGCAATCACATCACTACAACCTCTTCTTGCATAGACATATTAAGGACATTTGTCATTACAATAGACCCATCCAGATAATCCAAGATAGTATTTCCATGCTGAGGTCTTTAACTTAATCATATTTGTATAACATCTTTGGCCATATAAGGTAACATATTCACAGGTTGCAGCTTAGGACATGGGCATCTTTGGGAAGACATTATCACAAGTAGCTAAAACTTGTTTCTTGCTCCATGTATGTGCTCACCGACAATCTGCAGGGCTCACTATAGTCAGTCAGATAACCTAGTCTTAGAGTAGCTCCTATCTTGAGCAATGCTACCACAACAACCTAGGGGGGAGAACACTCAGAAGCAATTAAATGCTTGGCCTTGAAGAGATACAAGTCACTCTCATTTATAATTCACTGGTCAGAACCAAACCTATGGTCTAACCCAATGTCCTAGTGTTATCCCACCATGTGAAAAGATGCCAGAACATGAAATATTTCATGAATTCTATTCCTATTATAGCCCTTGTGTTGTTCCACAGTACTCAGATTACTCTCACTTCTCCACGCAAATTATATTTTTTCCTCACCAAGACTATCTGTACTTGTTGTCCGTGCTCTTTACCACATATTATCAATTCTTCACCATCCACATATCATTTAAGTGCCTCTCATGATTGGACTAAGTCAGAACTACATAGAGAAAGGAATTTTAGAAAATACATACTCTAAGGCTTCGCTTATGCAATAAAGAGGACAGCTTAGAAGAAGCGGGTAGTGGTGGTAAAATAACAAAAAAGACTTAGGCGTTCCAATAAAATGCTCTTATCATATGTTTACTATAAACTGCCATCTCTTTCAATTACTACATTTACTCTCAAAACAGTTTTGTAATAGTTTGATACTATCTTTCTGACATAAAGTTGAGTAGTCTGCCTAAGTAATCAGTAATTGTTGGCATCAGAAGTCAAGTCTTCTTTTCTTGTAAAGTCCATAGACATTTACTACTTTTCTTCCACTGTATTTGTAAGTTAGTGAGAGATTCAATCACTGATACCAGTTGCAGAGTCAGAATTCATGATGAAGACATGGTATGAAGGTTATCATCCTATGAGGGATGACCATCACTGCCCACTGGCAAAGCACACTGTGTGGTAGCAAAATTCTAAACATGGAGCCATACAACTTGGATTGTATTCCCAGCTCTGCCAATACATCATTTTTAAGTAAAACACTTTGTGTCTTCACATTTTTCCCCTTATATAAAAAAGTGAGTAATATCATTGTCTGCCTATGTTGCGATAACCCAAAGGAAACCATAAATCAGTTCATTTAGGCATAAACATTGATTCATATAGTCATTTAACAAGTAACTATTGTCTATTATCTAATGAACATTCAAAATTATGTTCACAAATCCTTCTGAAATAGGAAAATAAATTAGTTCATTGATTGATTCCTCATATAAAATTTTATTAAGAATGTACTCCCTGTTAAAATTATGTTAGATTCTCTCAATATTAGAAGCAGCAAATGTATAACTCCTACCCCCAGAAAAGTTTTAGGTCCATTTCATACATGAGGAAAGTGATGACTTGTACAAAGATACACTTTTAGTACAGCTCTAAAGCAAATGTTTACTTCTCTAGTTTTATTTATCTTTATTAATTATAGTAGCATTTTGCCTTATTTTCATAGAATTATATTAATTTATGTATATTAAATTGTTTCTAAATATAAATATATAAACTAAACTGAATAATGCATTCATAGCAATCTCTGTAGTCCCAAATTCTATGTTGATACTGAACATTGATTTAGACAATATATTTTTAAAAAATTCATTAATTCATGTAGCAATATAGATTCCAATCAAGAAAATTAATTCAATAATGGATTTAATGACAATTCTGCTTCTATTGTGTTAACTTTTGAAATATAAACATGTGTTTTGTTCATTGTATTTTTCCCTTTCCCTCATTCCAAGCAGACTGTCAGACCCACTATTTTCTTACCTTGTGCCTTTTTGTACATGGAAACTAAAGCTGATTCTACCTTTTGAAAATTTGAAAATCACTGACGGCATAATGGTAAGTATCCCAGAGCAGGAAAGGATAGAAAAAAAGAGATATTCCATCATACAGAAAAAGGACATGAGGTTTGGGAGTCTAAGTACTGTCTAAAGTGTATTAACTCGAAGTGTGGCCAGAACTCAAGAGGAGATAACTGCTTGGTGCCATTAGGGTGAGATGGAGCCAATTCATAACATAGCCAGATAGTGATTAGAAGATCAGGCATTATGTACTGAAATTTTAAAACCTTTTGATGCAATGTCATTATTTCTGTGTTTGAAAGAAATTAATACTAAATTGCTTATATCTTGATAATGAAATCAATAATGTATTTGGTCAGTATGTGCAGAAAAGACAAAGGTAGAAGACAAAGAAAACAGTTTTATTATTAAATAAGCATTAAATTAGAATGTGATGTAACCACAGGCAATCCACTAAAGGATCATAAAGACAGAAAGAAAATTTCACTCTATTTTATAGCCAAGTAGATGCAGTTCATTATATACATATAAGATAAATAATAGCCCTCAAGTAAGAGTATTTGATAGTACCATCTGTTGTACATAGTTCCTTCTAGAATTACTTGATAGCTGAGGTGACTGTTACCTAATTGGCTTTATCCAAGGCAAAAAGAAACTTCTCAATCTTTACTTTAGGAAGTAGGTTTTCAACTTGGAGCAAACAACCCACTGAAGTTAGGCTCTTCCCCTCCCACAGGAACTGGCAGATATTCAATATTCAATATTTCAAAGAGATGGTTCTCTGCTCATTGAATAAGATATTCCTGATTCTTAAAACTGTCAAGATCCACTAAAAAGAGTTACATGCATTTCAAAGAAACGGAAAGAACTTACAAGTACGTTTGTTTTTTGATAAGTCTTTAGAAAAGCATAAAGTTAAGAAGACTCTTCCCTTTCTTCACCAAAGAAAATTATCTTTTCTTAATATTTTTGTGTATTTTTTATACTTTTTTTGTATCTTTTTATATACCTAGTATTTATCCTTACATGAGAAAGGAGAAATATTAGAAACACATTGTGCCTTAGAAGGAGAGCGGGGGAAAAAGCAAAACAAGAAAATTTTCAAAAAGGATGGTGTAAGCCATGTCAAATTTTGCTTAGAGGCTGATCAAGCAGGATGGAAGACTGATTATCAAATCCGGCGACAGAGTAGACATGTGACTTTAATATTAAAAGAAAGTGTCAATTGGGATGGTAGAAGTAAAAGCCTTGACAAGAGTATGTTCAGGAAAGAAGGAGAGAAGGGAAAGGAAAATGTAAACTAGGCTTCTCTCTTGAGAGTTTGCTATAAATGGAAGAATAAATTATTACAGGGTATGGTCACTATGTTTGTTGATTATTGGAATAACCTAATAGAATGTGAAATATTGATATTTCATGACACAGCAAAGGTAACTACAGTAAAAGGACTCTTAAGTGAAAACATAGAGGAGAGGTCGATTTTCAACCTTAAGTGGAAGGAATGACAGACTTTGTGGCAGATAAAGTTTTCTTCTGATTATTTTTTTCATGGAATAAAAAGCAGGGTCATTAAGATTGAGAAGGAAAGTATGTTAGAGATTTGAATACAAAGAGATGTAAAATAAGTAACTCAGAGTATGGGAGAGGAACAGAAAACAGAGTAAAGCACTAAGGACATCAGCAGAGATCCTGTTTAGAGATGGGCTATGGTCAGAAATTTAGAGTAACTGGGGTCAGCATGGATATATGTTTTTCTACTTCCATTAAAGTGCTATGGCACTAGTACAGAATCTTTGCATGTTCCATTTAACTGGGTTTGGGTAAGGCAAATACAACTAAAGAGAAAGGATATGGGAGCTGGGGTGTCTGCTTAATAACAACTATGTTTATTATGGACATTCATTTTTAAGAGTTTTAATTCCACATGAATGGGAAACAAGACCATTAATGAAGAGTGAGTATGAAGATAAAATAAGGGTAGTGTTTTTCAGATTAAAAAAGCCCATTTGAGCTTAATGATTATGGATTTAAATGGAGACCAGTCACCACACTTATCTTATTTTTCTCCAACCATAACTAGGTGAGCGCATTCAGGCATGGAGTAGAAAGAGACTTGGATTTAACTCAGCTTATATTTAGCCAAGCAAAATGTGGCACAAATAGCAGGTAGTGATTAGAATGATTTAACATGAATACAATTTATGAAAGAAGAGGAATCAAGGCCTAAGGAGTTTGAGGAAAAGTGAAATTGGGATGGGAGGAGGAGGCAAGAGATTATTGGATTAGGGATATTAGAAGAAGTGACCTAGAAAGATGGCAGGGGAAGGTCCAAGGAAAAAAAAAAAGAATTCTTGCTTTTGATTCTGTGGAGTATTTATTCCTAGTGATTAAGACAAATGACTTCCCTTAGGAAAGGTAGAAGACAAGACCACTGGTAAAGAATGCCGAGAATGGTGAAGATATTAGAAGGATGATCTACATGGGTACTGAGATCAATGAAAAATATAAAAGTAGTATTAAAAGTGACAATAGAGGAACACCTGCGTGGCTCAGTTGGTTAGGTGTCCGACTTTTGGTTTCGGCTCAGGTCATTATCTCATTGTTCTGAAATTGAGCCCCGTGTTGGGTTTCATGCTCAGTGTGGAATCTGCTTGTCCCTCTCCCTCTGTTCCTCTCCTCGTTCTCTCTCTCACTCTCTCTCTCTCTCATAAATAACAAAAATCTTTAAAAAAGGAGTGACAGCATAATAGGAGATAGATTTTTCAGTAATGAGATTTGATCAAGGTGACTACAACATGGAGGAATGATACAAAATGTATTAATAAAATATCATTAAGATATGTTAGTAAGATACACAAAGCAAAAATTGTTAGAATGTTAGTAGGTATATAAAAATATATGAAGTGGATATTAAAAATTATTTCAATAATTAAGAGAACAAGCAGATAGAAAAAATCAAGAAAATATAGAATATTAAACATGATTAAATTTTTGGTGTAATGGACATATATAAAACAGTGTAATGAAGTATTATAGAGCATATATTATTTTCAAACACACAGGCAACATTTATAAGGAATCACATAGTAGCCATAAACAAATAATTTTTTTAAGTTTAAATCATATAGAGCATATTTTCTGTCACTGTAATTAAATAGGAAATCAGTTACAAAATAGCAAACATTTTTTGTTTAAAAATTAGACATGTGTATAAAAAAGTCATTAATCAAAGAAAATTATAATCAAAACTAAATATATAACAAAACATAAGATATAAAAGTGGTAGCTGACAGATAAAGCCAGTTTTACCCTGATACCAAAGCCAGGTAAGGACACTATAAGAGAACTATAGACCAGTATCCATGATGAATACAGATGTAAAAATTCTCAACAAAATATGAGCAAACCAAATTCAAGAATACATTAAAAGAATTATACACTATGACCAAGTGAGATTGATCCCTGGGATGCCAGGATGAGTCAACATATGCCAATCAATAAAGAATACATCACGTTGAAAGCACATGATCATCTCAATAGATGCAAAAAAAAAAAAAATCATTTAACAAAATATACTTTCATGGATGGAAAACAAATCATCAACAACAACAACAAAAAACCCTCCACAGATTGAGTATAGAAGTCAAACACCTCAACATATTAAGGCCACATGTGACAAACCCAAAGCTAATATTGTACTCAATGGAAAAAAATAGAAATCTTTTTTTCTAAGATCAGGAACAAGACAAAGATGTTTGCTCTCAGGACTCTTATTCAATATAGTACTGGAAGTCCTAGCTAGAACAATTTCGCTGGACAAAGAAAATAAGACATCCCAATAGGAAAGGAAGAAATAAAACTGTCTCTATTTGCAGATGATATTATTTTAGATATTAAAAATCCTAAATACTCATCTGAAAAACTCTTGAAACTAGTCAACAATTCAGTTAAGTGTGATATAAAATCAACATACAGAAATTAGTTACATTTCTATATAATAAAATATCTGAAGAGCAATTAAAGAGAACTATCCCATTCAAAATAGCATCAAAACAAAACACCAAGGAATAAATGCAACAAATGAAGTGAAAGATCTGTGCAAGAGAAACTATAAGATCTTACTGAAAGAACTCAAAGAAGACAAGAACAAATGGAAAAGCATTCCATGTGCATGGATTAGAAGAATTAATACTGTTAAAATGTCATATTACCCAAGGCCATGTATAGATGCAGTGCAATCCCTATCTAAATATCAATGACATTCTTAACAGAAATAGAAAAGGCAATCCTAAAATTCGTGTGGAACCACAAAAAAATCCAAATAGCCAAAGCAATCTAGAGGAAAAAAGAACAAGCCAGAGGTATCACACTTCCTGTTTTCAAACTATATGACAAAGCTGTAGTAATAAAAAAATAGCATGGTGTTGCTTAGACACAGACCAACAAAACAGAATAAAAGCCCAGAATTAAATCCTACATATGCAGCCAACTAATATTCAACAAGAGAACCAAGAGAACCAAGAACTCCCAATGGGGAAAGGATGGGCTCTTAAACAGTTGGTAAAAGGAAAACTGGATAAATGCATGAAAAACAGTAAAATCGGATCCCTATTTTATACCACTTACAAAAATTAACTTAAAATGGATCAAAGATTAAGCACGAGATTTGATACCATAAAACTCCTAGAACAACACATAGGGAAGAAACTCCTCAACACCGGTCTGGGCAATGATTTTTGGATATGACACCAAAATACAAATAAAAACAAAAATCAAAAAATGGGACTATATTAAACTTAGAAGCTTCTACACAGCAAAAGGAACAAGGAACCAAAAGAAAAGCAACCTGCAGAATAAGAGAAAATTTTGCGAAGACATATATTGGATAAGTGGTTAATATCCAAAATATATAAAGAACTCGCACAACTCAGTAATAATAAAGAAACAATCCAATTTTAAAAAATGGGCAGAGGAACGAAAATAGACAGTTTTTCAACGAAGACATCCAAATGACCAACAGATTTATAAAAAGATGCTCCACATTAGTAACCATGAGAGAAATATAAATGAAAACCACAATGAGATAGGACCTCACACATGTTAGAATGGCTATTATCAAGAAGAGAAGAGATAACAAATGTTGACAAGGATGTAAAGAAAGGAAAACAGTTGTATGCTGTTGGTGGGACTATAAATTGGTTCAACCACTGTGGAAAACAAAATGAAGTTTCCCCAGGAAATTACAAATAGATCTATCATATGACCCAGCAATTCCACATCTGGGTATATACAAAAAGGGAATGAAAACAAGATGTTGGGGGAGACAAGATGGCGGGGAAGTAGGAGGAGGCGCCTTTTCAACCTGTACCCTGAAGTGAGCTGATTACCTACCAAAGAACTCCGATCACCCATGAAATCAGCCTGAGATCAGAATTATACACGTCTGGATCTCTACGGGGGGCAGAAGACACCAGTGGGCAGGTAAAGTGGAGTGGGAACGTCAGACTGATATCGGAAGATAAACAAAAGGGGGAGGGAGCCACCAGAGGCGACCGATTGGAAAATAATACCCCAATACGAGAGTGCCCTGCATCTGGGGACCAGCATTAACTTGGAGTCTGGTTGAAAGCACTCAAAAGAGCAAAGGATCGTGGGGGGAAATTGTGGGAATTGGGGCAGCTAGGGACAGGGGCTTAAGTCCCCAGACCCAGGACAGCCTCCCATGGCGCTGAGCCAGAGAGTGCGGTGGAGAAACCAGGTCTTGGTCCCTGAGCCGCCAGCGTGCCCCAGAACGAGTGGAGTCCAGCTCCCGTGAGGGGCTGGGAGCCACACCAGACGGCAGAAAGTGCACCTTGCCTGAGATACGTGCGCGCGCCTCACCCTCCCCTGAGAGAGGTGCACGAATGCCCAGCCTGGTGCTCTGGGACCCCCGCCGTCCCGCACTCCAAAACCTCCCCTGAGAGAGGTGCGCGCAAGCCCTGCACCCTTAGACCTGGAAAGACCAGGCAGTCCCAGCCCCGGCCAGCGGGAAAATGTCAGTGTGCGATCGCTGCTTGGAACCTCTCTGGCAGTCTGGAGCTGCCCAGACAGCCGCCACTGCTGTGGTTTTGCATACAAGCAGGAGATCCGGCCTCCACAGGGACCACGACTCAGAACCTGCTCTGCCAGCGGCCCAGCGGCTGCAGCACCTGCAGGGGAGCAGACTGAGGCTTCTCTCTGAGAGGGAGGTCGGGGTGCAGTTTGTTTTCCTCTAAACCTCCAATAACCATCAAAAGCTGTCAAGGCGAGAGGAAAGAAGTGAACAAACATAAAAACCTCCAGAGAACAAAAGCCTGAAAAAACTGTTTCCCTCAGAGTCCACCCCCTTGAGGGGAGCTGGAAGACTTAACTCAGGGAACATCACTGACTGAAAACCCACGTGGCAGCCCCCTCCCCCAGAAAACAAATCAGGAAGAAAAAAAAAAAAAAAAAGACTACAAGAGAATAACCACCACTACTTCATAGATACAACTTTTACTTTTAACTCATTCCCACTATCCTGGTTCATTTTTTTTTCTTTTTTTATATAGATAATTTTTTTACCTATTTACCATCACAGTGATATGTCCAGTACATCAAATTCCATAATAAACTTCTAACCTGAATTTTTTGATACATACACATGTGTTTTTCTTTTGCTTTTTTATTTTTTTAATTTTTTTTTAAATTTTAGTTTAGTTTAGTCCAGTTTATTCCTTTTTTATTTTTATTTTCTAATATTCATATAGAGTTAAACTTCAAGGTAACCCCCTTTCTCCAATCAATGCTACCCCAATAGGTAAACCAATTTTTAATCCCCCTTTTATCTTAGGAAAGTTGAGTCCTTTAACAAAGATATCAAGATAACATACAGGAAGAATCAAAATAACCTTCCTTGCCCACACTGAGAATCTATAACCATGCTCCCATCTTTTTCTTCTGCCAATGTCTATGTGTATTTATGTTTGTCCTGATAGTATATAAATATTATACTTGGGGTTCTTTTTGACGAGGTTCTTACTTTTTTTGCCTATATATATATATTTTTTTCTCTCGTCATATACTTTTTTTTTAATTAAATTTTTTTATTTATTTTCAGCATAACAGTATTCATTGTTTTTTCACCACACCCAGTGCTCCATGCAATCTGTGCCCTCCCTAATACCCACCACCTGGTTCCCCCACCCTCCCACCCCCGCCCCTTCAAAACCCTCAGGTTGTTTTTCAGAGTCTGTAGTCTCTCATGGTTCACCTCCCCTTCCAATTTCCCTCAACTCCCTTCTCCTCTCCATCTACCCTTGTCCTCTATATTATTTGTTATGCTCCACAAATAAGTGAAACCATATGATACTTGACTTTCTCTGTTTGACTTATTTCACTCAGCATAATCTCTTCCAGTCCTGTCCATGTTGCTACAAAAGTTGGGTATTCGTCCTTTCTGATGGAGGCATAATACTCCATAGCGTATATGGACCACATCTTCCTTATCCATTCATCCGTTGAAGGGCATCTTGGTTCTTTCCACAGTTTGGCGACCGTGGCCATTGCTGCTATAAACATTGGGGTACAGATGGCCCTTCTTTTCACTACATCTGTATCTTTGGGGTAAATACCCAGCAGTGCAATTGCAGGGTCATAGGGAAGCTCTATTTTTAATCTCCTGAGGAATCTCCACACTGTTCTCCAAAGTGGCTGCACCAGTTTGCATTCCCACCAACAGTGTAAGAGGGTTCCCCTTTCTCCACATCCTCTCCAACACACGTTGTTTCCTGTCTTGCTAATTTTGGCCATTCTAACTGGTGTAAGGTGGTATCTCAATGTGGTTTTGATTTGAATCTCCCTGATGGCTAGTGATGATGAACATTTTTTCATGTGTCTGGTAGCCATTTGTATGTCTTCATTGGAGAAGTGTCTGTTCATATCTTCTGCCCATTTTTTAATATGATTATCGTCATATACTTTTATCAGTCTTTTTGTTTGTCTGTTTTTGTTTGTATACGTCATAAATCTTACCCTGGGGCCCATTTGGGCTGAACCTTCTCTTTTATCTTCCCTTTTTTTCCTGTCTCTCTCTCTCTCTCTCTTTTTTCTTTTTCTTTTCTTTTTTCTCTCGTTTGGGTGGGGAATCCTGAGTGCTCAGAAGTGTTCCAGGGAGCACCTTGACTGCACCACGGTCGATACATCCAGCTACATCTGTCCAGTCATCTCTCACCAAAATGACTAGGAGAAGGAATCCCCAACAGAAGAAAAATACAGAGGATGGGCCTTCCGCAACAAAGCTAATGGCTATCAACATAGACAATATGTCGGAAAGAGAATTCAGGCTAACAATTATCCAGGCAATAGCTAGGCTGGAGAAAGCCATGGATGACCAAACGGAATTGATTAAGGCAGAATTGAAAGCGACCAGGGATGATGTTCATAATGTTAGGGCAGAGCTGAAGGCCACCAGGGATGAGGTTCACAATGCTCTCAAGGAGTTCCAATCTAATCTAAATTCTCTAAAAGCTAGGGTAACTGAGACAGAAGATAGAATTAGTGATCTGGAGGACAAACAGATAGAGAGAAAGGATCAGGAGGAAGCCTGGAACAAACAGCTTAGAAGCCACGAAAACAGAATCAGGGAAATAAATGATGTCATGAAACGTTCCAACGTCAGAATTATTGGAATCCCTGAAGGGGAGGAGAAGGAAAGAAGTCTAGAAGATATAGTGGAACAAGTTCTTCATGAAAATTTTCCCAATCTTGCGAATGGAACAAGTGTTCACGTACTAGAAGCAGAAAGGTCTCCCCCCAAGATTATAAATTCCAAAAAAACATCCATTCACCTCATAGTAAAATTGAGGAATCATAATTGTAGATACAATCTCTTGAAAGCCGCTAGGACAAAGAAGCTCCTTACATACAGAGGAAAGCCCATCAGAATAACGTCAGACCTGTCCACAAAGACCTGGCAAGCCAGAAAGGGCTGGCAAGATATATTCAGGGCACTAAATGAGAAGAATATGCAGCCAAGAATACTTTATCCAGCAAGATTGACATTCAAAATGGATGGAGAGATAAAGAGTTTCCAAGACCGGCAAGGCTTAAAAGACTATGCAACCACCAAGCCGACACTGCAGGAAATATTAAGGGGGGTTCTATAAAAGAGGAAAAACCCTAAGAATAGCATTGAACAGAAATATAGAAAATCGACAGAAAGAAAGACATCAAAGATAACACAATGTCAATAAAAACGTATCTCTCAATAATCACTCTCAATGTGAATGGCCTAAATGCGCCCATAAAATGACACAGGGTTGCAGATTGGATAAAACGACAGACCCATCCATATGTTGTCTACAAGAGACCCATTTTGAACCTAAAGATACACCCAGACTGAAAGTGAAGGGATGGAGAAGCATCTTTCATGCCAACGGGCCTCAAAAGAAGGCCGGGGTAGTGATTCTCCTATCAGATAAATTAGATTTTAAACTAAAGATGGTAGTCAGAGATACAGAAGGACACTACATAATTCTTAAAGGGACTATCCACCAAGATGATCTAACAATTGTAAATATCTATGCCCCCAATATGGGAGCAGCCAATTACATAAGAAAACTATTAATCAAGATAAAGAGTCATATTGATATGAATACATTAATAGTAGGAGATCTTAATACGCCTCTCTCAGAAATAGATCATCGAAGCAGAAAATCAATAAAGAAATAAGAGCATTGAATGACACATTGGACCAGATGGACCTCATAGATATATACAGAACATTCCACCCTAAAACAACAGAATACTCATTCTTCTCAAGTGCACATGGAACCTTCTCCAGAATAGACCACATACTGGGTCACAAATCAGGGCTCAACCGATACCAAAAGACTGAGATTATTCCCTGCATATTCTCAGATCACAATGCTTTGAAACTGGAGCTCAATCACTAGGAAAAGTTCAGAAGGAACTCAAACACCTGGAAGCTAAAGACCACCTTGCTTAAGAATGCTTGGATCAACCAGGAGATCAAAGAAGAACTTAAACAATTTATGGAAACCAATGAGAATGAAGACACTTCACTCCAAAACCTATGGGATACAGCAAAGGCGGTCCTAAGGGGGAAATACATAGCCATCCAAGCCACCCTCAAAAAAATTGAAAAATCCAGAGTACACCAGCTGTCTCTACACCTTAAAGAACTGGAGAATCAACAATAAATCAAACCAACCCCACACGTAAGAAGGGAAATAATCAAGATTAGAGCAGAGATCAATGAGGTAGAAACCAGAGATACAGTAGAACGTATCAATGAAACTAGAAGCTGGTTTTTTGAAAGAATCAATAAGATCGATAAACCATTGGCCACACTAATCCAAAAGAAAAGAGAGAAAGCCCAAATTAATAAAATTATGAATGAAAAGGGAGAGATCACAACTAACACCAAGGAAGTAGAAACAATCATCAGAAATTATTATCAACAGTTATATGCCAATAAGCTAAGCAACCTAGATGAAATGGATGCATTCCTGGAAAACTATAAACTCCCAAAATTGAACCAGGAAGAAATTGACAACCTGAATAGACCAATATCTAGTAACGAGATTGAAGCAGTGATCAAAAAACTCCCAAAAAACAAGAGCCCAGGACCCGATGGATTCCCTGGGGAATTCTATCAAACTTTCAAAGAAATAACACCTATTCTCCTGAAGCTGTTTCAAAAAATTGAAGCAGAAGGAAAACTTCCAGACTCTTTTTATGAAGCCAGCATTACCCTGATCCCCAAACCAGGCAAAGACCCTACCGAAAAGGAGAATTTCAGACCAATATCACTGATGAATATGGATGCCAAGATTCTCAACAAGATCCTAGCAAACAGGATCCAACAGCACATTAAAAAGATTATCCACCATGACCAGGTGGGATTCATCCCTGGGTTACAAGGATGGTTCAACATTCGCAAATCAATCAATGTGATAGAACAAATCAATAAGAGAAGAGAGAAGAACCACATGATCCTATCAATTGATGCAGAAAAAGCTTTTGACAAAATCCAGCATCCGTTCCTGATTAAAATGCTTCAAAGTATAGGGATAGAGGGAACATTCCTGAACCTCATCAAATCTATCTATGAAAAACCCACAGCAAATATCATCCTCAATGGGAAAAAGCTTGCAGCCTTCCCGTTGAGATCAGGAACACGACAAGGATGCCCACTCTCACCACTCTTGTTCAACACAGTATTAGAAGTCCTAGCAACAGCAATCAGACAACAAAGAGAAATAAAAGGTATCCAAATTGCCAAGGAAGAAGTCAAACTCTCTCTCTTCGCAGATGACATGTTTCTTTATATGGAAAACCCGAATGACTCCACCCCCATCTTCTAGAACTCATACAGCAATTCAGTAATGTGGCAGGATACAAAGTCAATGTACAGAAATCAGTGGCTTTCTTATACACTGATAATGAAAATACAGAAAGGCAAATTAGAGAATCGATTCCATTTAGTATAGCACCAAGAACCATAAGATACCTGGGAATAAACCTAACCAAAGAGGTTAAAGATCTGTACTCGAGGAACTACAGAACACTCCTAAAAGAAATTGAAGAAGACACAAAAAGATGGAAGACCATTCCATGCTCTTGGATCGGAAGAATAAACCTTAAAATGTCTATACTGCCCAGAGCAATCTATACTTTTAATGCCATTCCAATCAAAATTCCACCAGTATTTTTCAAAGAGCTGGAGCAAATAATCCTAAAATTTGTATGGAATCAGAAGAGACCCCGAATTGCTAAGGAAATGTTGAAAAACAAAAATAAAACTGGCAGCATCACGTTACCTGATTTCAAGCTTTACTACAAAGCTGTGATCACTAAGACAGCATGGTACTGGCATAAAAACAGACACATGGACCAGTGGAACAGAGTAGAGAGCCCAGATATGGACCCTCAACTCTATGGTCAAATAATCTTTGACAAAACAGGAAAAAATATTCAGTGGAAAAAAGTCTCTTCAATAAATGGTGCTGGGAAAACTGGACAGCCATATGTAGAAGAATGAAACTCGACCATTCTCTTACACCGTACACAAAGATAAACTCAAAATGGATAAAAGACCTCAACGTGAGACAGGAATCCATCAGAATCCTCGAGGAGAACATAGGCAGTAACCTCTTTGATATCAGCCACAGCAACTTCTTTCAAGATATGTCTCCAAAGGCGAAGGAAACAAAAGCGAAAATGAACTTTTGGGACTTCATCAAGATCAAAAGCTTCTGCACAGCAAAAGAAACAGACAACAAAACAAAGAGGCAACCCACGGAATGGGAGAAGATATTTGCAAATGACAGTACAGACAAAAGGTTGATATCCAGGATCTATAAAGAACTCCTCAAACTCAACACACACAAAACAGACAATCATATTAAAAAATGGGCAGAAGATATGAACAGACACTTCTCCAATGAAGACATACAAATGGCTACCAGACACATGAAAAAATGTTCATCATCACTAGCCATCAGGGAGATTCAAATCAAAACCACATTGAGATACCACCTTACACCAGTTAGAATGGCCAAAATTAGCAAGACAGGAAACAACGTGTGTTGGAGAGGATGTGGAGAAAGGGGAACCCTCTTACACTGTTGGTGGGAATGCAAACTGGTGCAGCCACTTTGGAGAACAGTGTGGAGATTCCTCAGGAGATTAAAAATAGAGCTTCCCTATGACCCTGCAATTGCACTGCTGGGTATTTACCCCAAAGATACAGATGTAGTGAAAAGAAGGGCCATCTGTACCCCAATGTTTATAGCAGCAATGGCCACGGTCGCCAAACTGTGGAAAGAACCAAGATGCCCTTCAACGGATGAATGGATAAGGAAGATGTGGTCCATATACACTATGGAGTATTATGCCTCCATCAGAAAGGACGAATACCCAACTTTTGTAGCAACATGGACAGGACTGGAAGAGATTATGCTGAGTGAAATAAGTAAAACAGAGAGAGTCAAGTATCATATGGTTTCACTTATTTGTGGAGCATAACAAATAATATAGAGGACAAGGGTAGATGGAGAGGAGAAGGGAGTTGAGGGAAATTGGAAGGGGAGGTGAACCATGAGAGACTACAGACTCTGAAAAACAACCTGAGGGTTTTGAAGGGGCGGGGGGTGGAAGGGTGGGGGAACCAGGTGGTGGGTATTAGGGAGGGCACAGATTGCATGGAGCACTGGGTGTGGTGAAAAAACAATGAATACTGTTATGCTGGAAAAAAAAAAAAAAAAGATGTTGAAGAGAGATATGTACTTCCATGTTTATTCACAATAGCCAGGATATGGAAACAACATAAGTGCCCATCAATAGATGTATGGGTAAAGAAGATGTGATTTTATTTATATATACACTGATACCCTTATACACACATCTATATGCACACACATATACATATACATTTATATATATATATATATATATATATACACACACATATGCACACATACACACAATGATATATTATTCAGTCCTGAGAAAGAAGGACATCCTGCCACTTGTAACAAACTTGAGAGCACTATTCTAGGTGAGGTAAATCAGATGGGAAAAAAAACAAATGTTGCATGATATCATATGCAGAATTTTTTAAAAAGTTGAAGTCACAGAAACTGAGAGTAGAATGGTGGCCACTAGGGGATGGGGGTAGGGGGATAGGACATATGTTATTTAATGGTGCCAACTTGCAGTGAATAGTAAATAAATCCCTAGAGAGCTAATGCACATTATAGTGAATATAAACAATATTGTATTATAATCAAACTTTCTGAGACCAGAACTTAATTATTTCAGCCACTAAAAAAGATAATTATGTAATGTAATACAGATGTTAATTATTGCTGCAATGGCAATTATATTATAAATATAAATGTATCAAGTTAACATGTTGTATACTTCAAATTTATCCCATTATAGGTCAAAGATATTATAATTAAAAAAATAAACTTAGAGAAAAATGTATCGTCTTTGTATCAATCAGAAATCAACCACCAAGACAGAATCACTAGGTTCCATATATTAAGAGAATTATTACAAATATTTTACTTTATAGAATTACAGAAGCTCGTAAAGCTGTGTCTGGAAGACTGGCTCTGCATTCAGCATTAGAGCTTGCCATCATCAGGGCAGCCAACTGGGAAGAAAAGTTGGATGGAAGCTGGAAGAGAGCGAAAAGCAGCTGGAACTCACAAGCCTAGGAGACAATGAAACCCCTATAAGCTCTTGCTGTCCCTGGCCGTGGTTGCACAGGGGGCCTTGTAAAACCAGGGCTCTCAGGAGCCTGAGAAACTCAAGGAATAACCAGGAAGTTTCAGGCCCAGCCATTGCCCCACATCAGAGAACCGAGTCAGCAGCTCAGTGGTCCAAACATGAACAGCAGCGTTCTCAGATGAGCTGCTGCCTCACTACTGCCCACCAAATCTTTGTTGTTGATGCTTTTGTTGTTTAGATTTGAAGATTTTTCCAGTATTATTGAGATAGAATTGACATATAACTTTGTATTAGTTTAAGATGTACAACATAATGATATGTATATATTACTAAACGTTTACCACAATAAACTTACTTGACCTCAGTCATCACATATAGTTACATCTTTCTTCTTGTGGTAAGAACTTTGAGGATGTGCTCTTAGAAACTTTGAAATATACAATACAATACTTTTAACTACCGTCATCATGCTGTACATTACTTCTCCAGCATTTATCTTAATAACCAGAAGTACCTTTTGACCACCTTCATCCCCTACAAACCTCTGACAACTACCAATCAGTTCTGTTTCTCTAAGTTTTTAATTCCACATATAAATGAGATTGCCCTCTGAATCTTATACAAGAATCTTTTGTGGTCCACGCTAACTGAACATATACAGGGAAATGCCAGGCAGTGCTATTTAGTTTAGCCAAGTTGGAGCATTATAAGGTCGGCACATGGGACACTTGGGTGGCTCAGTCAGTTGGGCAGCTGACTCTTCATTTCAGCTAGGGTCATGATCACAGGGTCCTGGGATATTCCCTGCACCAGGCTCAGTAGGCAACAGGCAGTCTGCTTGAGGATTCTCTCCCTGTCCCTCACCCCTCCTCCCACTTGCATGTTGTTTCGCTTTCCCTCTAATAAATACATAAATCTTAAAAAAAAAAAAAAGCCAACACAGCCTCAAATGCATATATTATAATTAATACACTAAATAAGCATCTATGTCATTACAAAGAAAAGCCACAGCACCAAAAGAAATTGAAAGAAGAATTATAAGAAAAAATGATGAAATAGAAAAATATAAATTTAAAAGGAACAACAAAGGAAGGAGATTATCTTTCTTTGGAGACTTTTTTAAAAAATTGACAAAGCACTGGAAAGATGCATCAAAAGACGGGGAAAAAAAAAAGAGAAGATTCAAAAATGAGTGTCATAAATGAAAAAGAGGATCATTACTTAAGATGCATATACAGGGGCGCCTGGGTGGCTCAGTGGATTGAGCCTCTGCCTTCGGCTCAGGTCATGATCTCAGGGTCCTGGGATCGAGCTCCACATCGGGCTCTCTGCTCAGCAGGGAGCCTGCTTCCCTTCCTCTCTCTCTGCCTGCCTCTCTGCCTACTTGTGATCTCTGTCTGTCAAATAAATAAATAAAATCTTTAAAAAAATGCATATACATATGTATATGTGACATAAAGAGGATGTAGAAGAGCAAATTTAAAACTTAAATAAAAGGACAAATTCTGAGGAAGAATTTAATTCTCTAAACATATACAAAAAGAACTAGAAAAGCAGAATAGTCCTTTAATCATTAAAGTAAATGAGTTAGTCGTCAAAAATCCTCACAAAAAGAAAATTCTTGTCTCAAATGCCTTCAAATGCCTTCAGTGACCGGGTCTCCCAAGATCTGTCTGCAATTCTTTTTGCAGCAATTGCATTCCTAAGATTCTGATGTAGATAACTATAAGGATACATGCACAAACTGCATAACGTACAACATGGACAACAATGTTCATAGCAGCAGTATTTATATGGCCCAAACCTGGAACAACATATATGTTCATCTATAATAAGTAGAATGCATTAAAACTACTCCATCAAATGAGTATTGCTTACCAAAAATGAACAAATAAAAAATAAATCATAGCATCACGTAAAACTTGAATGAAACACATTAAATAAAAAAATAAGCAGAAAATAAAGAATACAATATTTTATTAGTTGGTCTCTTTATAGAGTTTATTTTAGGAATGCAAACCCGGAAGGGCAATATTAAGAAAAATAAAAGTGTCTTTATCACAACAGGATTAACAGTGAGAAGTAGGGTTGTGGTTAGGGAGGGGCACATCGGAAGGGGGGCTTCTGGGATGCTGGCAAAGTCTTATTTCTGGTTCTAAATGTTTGTTTCTTGGGTTTTCTCTGTATGGTTATTAATATGTAATGTATTTTATTCATTGGTCTGAATGTAATAACTTAAAATAAGTGAAGAAAAATTATTAAGCTCAAAGAAAGTCTACTCTATGAACAATACAATATTTCAATTTGGAAGAATCAAATTACAGCCTTAAGATCAAGCCATCTTTCAGAAAAGCCATCTTCTACACAGCCGATTGAAAAGAGAAGTATTATTCTGATGAATTTGTACCATTGACAACCAAGTCAGATGAGAAATCATTGATTTCATTTATTTTCAGTAGATCTAGCCAAGATCAAAGTATTTGATGGTTGTACTCTACAGAAGCAATGAAAATCATCCAGCAGTAGTTATTACTGATCCTACTCACTCTTGAGTTCTCTTCATGAGAAGAGGTTTGTTATCATTACTCTTTCCAAATTGGGTGATTACATCTAAAAGAAGGTAAATTTATGGAGCTTTCCTATGCTGTTTAGCAAATCTGCTGAGTAAAGGTGCAGATGGGAATTCCAAACTTAATCCACATGGGTACTGTGCCTCCGCTGAACAAATAACAAAAATACTTGATACATAATCCCTCAGGATGCAAGAGCAAATTGTATAGGATAGTGAACTGATTTTTGACCTGATAAATTCAGTCTAATTACTAGACTTTTAGTGTTGTAAACGGAGATTCAAAAAGGGTTGCGAGGTCTCTATTATTGCAAACCCAGTGAACAGAAAAGATGAGTCTGGATTTTAGTTGCCTTATATCCCAACTTGCATTTTTCCTTTCATACTGCCTATACTCCCTGGACCAAAATTTAGAGAATCTGATGCTCACAAATATTTATATATTTTTTTCTACTTTTAAATTATATGCTTTAGATTTAATCCCTTACATCACCACATGAATTACTTACACAGACTTTTGTTCTTTCAAGGGTCAGATTCCTGAATGGAGGTGAAGACAATTCATTTCATATCCATTTCCTTCTGAAAATACTAAATGTTATTGTAAACTACTAGCTAAAAAAATCCAGCTTCATTGCTTAGCATTGGATTATCACTTTCTAAATGTCCCTGGCAATTAAATATCCTGATTAAAAACAACCAGACTTACTACAACTTCTGAGCAGTTAACTTGAAAAAATTATAAAAATGTGATGGAACCCTTTAAATGACATTTGTGTTATGTATTCAAGCATGCACATTGTCATTTCTGTATTTGGCTGCCAATTTTATAGAAAAATAATAATTTTAGTGATTGCCATATTTCAAAACAGCAACCGTACAGCCGACATCTTATTTCTCTACCAAGTGGCAGAGTATGCATTATGCACAGTTGGACAAATCACCTAGGTCCCCAAATGTAGAGAACAATGTTCTTATCTCCCTGTGAATCATGCATTGAGAATGAGAACAGCAACTATTCACAGTATGTCTTTAGAAATTATGTCTGGGTATAATCAGTTAAATATTGAGTAGAAATGTGAATACAGGAGATGGAAATGTGAGATGCATTTGAATTGACTCTAAAAACTCATACAAAAAGATTGTTTCCAGGAGTCACCCCATTCTTGGAATGTGGTCTTCATGAATAAAACTAAAGTTTATTTTTTACTACATTTTTTCTATTGTCACTCCTTTCCCTATTCCATAAAACTTTTATTTATAAAACCTTATATTAATTATCTGTAAAGACCTTACTGATGCTTTGGTTTAGGTTCCCTTGTGGTAAACTGAGAAATCATCTGTGATTCTCTTTGTAGAGAATTTTAGAATATATCTGGTACTCATCTGATTCAACAAGAGTCAGCACACCTGCACAAGACAATGAGAGAATGGAAATCTACATTGCATGTTAAAATGAAATGGTTTTTGATTGCAGCATGCTTTAAACAGACTTTTTATTATTATAAACCACTGTAATACTGTTCAATTTACAAAATTTACAAAAATGGAAAAGTATTTTTTTAGGTCCTAATTTCATTCTCTAGAAGCAACAACTTTTAGTATTTAGACAAATGTAATCTCAGTCTTATAACAGTAAAAAAGTCAACAATGAAATTGCCCTGGCACATGAATTCCTACTCCATGTCAGACCCAGTGTATCCATTTCAGTTAGGATGGTGGAGGGAAGGAGGAAGGTAGAGGATGAGAAAAGAGAAGAAAACAGGTCAAGTTCCTGCTTGTATCAGGTTTACAGGAAGGATGAAAAAACCTGAAAAGGTTAATATAGAATATTATGTCAGGTAGTAATAAGTATATAAAAATTTAAGCAAGAGTTTAGAGAGTATAAAGTAAGGCACTGGAAAGAGATCAGAAATGCTATTGCTAAAAAAAAAAAAAAAAGGCTATTGCTATTCTAGGTCGAGGTAAACTCTCCTGAAAAGTAGACATTAGAGAAGAGTACTGAATTCTTGAATGGTATGTGGGATGAACTCCTCTGTTTCCTGTTGGCATATGCAAATTCCTGGGATCTCTCTCCAGGGAGGATGATTCAGAAGTATTTATGTGAGTTCCAGTAATCTACATTTTTAAAATGCTTCACTTGACTTCAAGTTATTACTGTTTACTGGACAGTGCTAGTCTAGTGGGATCAGTCCCCATTTTTTTACATTTATTAGCCAGTTGACTGGGCTAGAGACAACAATGCCAAGAAAAAGAAACCAGATATTCCAAATTCAGAGGTTTTCTTTAATACTGCCAGTAGATAAAGTCAACCTAAAAAGTCTCCTTGGAACATTTCCAGAAATTTCAAACATAACATATAATTGACATTGACCTGTCAAGTCAAAATAGTTTTTCTAATCAGTCTGTTCAAAAATTACTTATCAATGTTTAACATCCAACAATAAAAAAGGAAATAAAACAATAGGGATGGTTTATTTTTCTTTCAATCCTTTCAGTGCTGCCTAAAAGTACTATATATAAAAATCTGTCCCAGTAAACATTTTCAAACTCAGGGTGCTAAAGTCCCAACATTCCTCTAACAAAGTCATTTTTCATATCTGAAGCCAATTATATTGTGCCAAATGAAATCACTGGTGAATTAGAACTTTGACAGTCAAAATAAATTATAAAAATCTTAAGTTAAATTTAGGGTCAGCATGACTTGGATTAACTATGCAGTTCATCTCTACAGGATTCTAGGTATGTACATTCTTAATGTGATCCAAGATATGTGCTTAAAAGCTATGGAGGTCATGGGTTTCAATGATAAGAATAACTTACTTATTTCTAGCTTCAACAATGTTGCCATGTAATGAAGCAAATAAACATCCATGAATTTACCACTTTCTCAAAGTGTGAAATCAGAACAATGGAAAAGCAAAAGGTAAAGTTGCCCAGTTTAGGTCATGGTAAGGGGTGCTCTTCATTTTTTTATTGATTCTTTCTTAACTCTTCATAGTTCTAGAAGAACTTACAGCCAGTAATGATAAGTATATTTAATAACATATGGGTTGGGGGAGAATCAACTATGACCTGTCTCTTCCTTGCAAAAAATAAAAATTTTTAAAAATCAATTTAAAAATCAATTCACTTTTAAAATCTCCCTTGCAGTAATGCAGACTTGACTTCTTTACTCAACTCCCTAACTTATAATGCAGTTAATTTGCTATAGTGACATAATTTTACAAATGGATACATATTCAAACATCTAAGTCATTTATTTGTAAATAATAGTTTAAAGAATAGATAATACACAGAAATCCATTGCATTTCTATATACTGAAAATAAAATATCTGAAAAAATAGAGAATTATACCATTCACAATAGCCCCCAAAACAATAAAATACCTACGTATAAATTTAACCATGTGAGAGATCTATACAATGAAAAATGACTTTAATATTGTTAAAATGTATTACCTGAAGCTACCCAAGAATTTACCATAATCCCTGTTAAAAGCCCAGTGGCATTTTTCACAGAAATAGGAAAAAAAAATCCTAAAATCTGTATGGAATCAAAGATCCCAAGCAGAAAAGGCAATCATAAAGAAAGAGGGAAAGGGTGAGGGGGGAACCCACTAGAGACATCACCCCTCCTGATTTCAAAACATATTACAAAGCTATAGTGATTAAAACAGAATGGAAATGATATTAAAAAGAGACACAGACCAATGGAACAGAATAGAGAACTCAGAATTAAACCTCCTATTATGGTCAACTAATATTTGATAAGGAAGCCAAGTAGGTCCAATGGAGAAAGTCTCCTCAACAAATGGAGCTGAGAAAACTGGATAACCACAACAACGAAACTGAACCCCTTCCTTATACCACTCAAAAAAATTAACTCAAAATAGAGCATAAACATCATAAACATAAGACTGAAACTATAAACTGCTTGGAAAAAAAAAAACATAGGGAAAGATGCTTCTCAACACTGTTCTTGGCAATGATTTTTTTTTATTAAAATACAAAAATCACAACAAAAGAAAAAAATCAACAAGTGAAATTACATCAAACTTAAAGGCATTGGAAGGCAAAAGAAACAAAAAAAATGAAAAGGCGACCTATGGAATGAGAGAAAATATTGACAAAACATGCATCAGATAAAGGCTTAATACTCAAAATATACAAAGAATTTATACAACTTATTAACAAACAACCCTATTAAAAAAACAGGCAGAGGAATTAAACATATGTTTCCAAAGAAGGTATCCAAATGACAAACAGATACAAGAAGATGTTGCTCTATATCACTAATCATCAGGGAAATGTAAATCAAAACTACAAGATATTACCTCATACCTATTAAAATTGCTATCACCAAAAAGACAAGATAACAAGTATTGTTAGGGATGTGGGGAAAAAAGGAATTTTTGTCTCCTCAGTGGAGTTATAAACCGGCTCATCCACTATGGAAAACAATATGAAGATCCCTCAAAAAAAAAAAAATTTTTTTTTAAATAGAACTACCATACAATCCAGTAATCCCACTTCTGGGTTTGTATCCAAAGGAAATGAAAACAACTTATCAAAGAGATATGTATGCACTCAAAAGTTTATTGTGGCATTATTCACAATAGCCAAAACATAAAAACAACCTAAGTGTCCATCAATCAACGAGTAAATAAAAAAAAGATATGGTATGTACACACACACACACACACACACAAATATATGTGTGTACTTACGTATGCCATATTGTCTTCATTCATAAATACATACAGACATGCTCGCACACACACACAAAATGGAATACTACTTAGCCATGAGAAAAAAGTATACCCTGGTATTTGCAACAACATAGCATAATGTCCTCAAGTTCCACCTAAGTGAGAAAAGTCAGACAAAGAAAAACAAATATTGTATGATATTCTTATATTTGGAATATAAAAAGAAACAAATTCAAAAAAAGAGTGGAATGGTGGTTACCAGGGGCTAAGGAGTGGGGGTATAGGAGAGATGACTTTAAGTGCCTATTATCACAACTAAGTAGATAAATAAGTCTTGGATATCTGATACACAGTACAGTGACTACAGACATAAAACTCCTATAAACATTAAATTTGCTTAGAGAATAGGTCTTAATTGTTCCCACCACTAGAAGAAATGATAATTATATGACATGACAGATGGGTTAGTTAACATAACAGTGGTAATCATACTTCAATATAAATACATTAAATCAATCCATAGTACCTCTTAAACTTCTGTAATGTTACATGCCAATTAAACCTAAGTAAGTAAACACTCTCCACTTTGTAGCAGAGTAATCATAAATATTATTATTAGAATTATTTACAATCACTTTTCTAAGTATATTACAGAAGTGTTACCTAAATAAAATAAAGAGTAAATAAGAATAAGCAGTTAGTTCATTTCTGGAATAATAATTGGAAAAAGTTTTTCATAGGCAGACCTATTTAGAGACAACTCTGCTTCAGTATAAAATAACTATTGCATTAATATTTTTAAATGGCAATAGAAGGTATCCTGAAAGAAAGGCTACCTGCTGGTAAAATTTTATTGTTTGGAATAAATTTCTGTTTTAGTTGGAAGAGTAGTGAGTTTTTTTTTTTTTTAGATGAATTATGGTTTAGTTGATTGCTCTGTGGCAAATACTGATTTAAACAAATTTTAGAAATAAATTTTCATATGAACTGAACTGCTTTTAATGCCAACTTTCATCTTCATACAAATTAACATCACAGGATATAAATCCACAGGAAAAAATGATTTATAATGAAAAATGCAATAGCACTGTCACTCTGGCAAAAGTGACAAATTTTATTATAATTGAGGTCACAGTGCTTCGTTAATGAAAATTTTAAAGTAGCTGATAAACAGGCAATATGATATAAACTATATATAACCAAAGCCATCACTGAATCTATCTGTTTCATCAATTTGCCACAATGACAATACTTTAACCATAATGTATCTCTTCTTGATCTCTCATATAATCCAAACACATAATATTTTGTGTATTTTATCTCAAGTTTCCCTTTAATGGTACACATGTTAAAGTTACACCTTCCTAATGAAACTCCATCTTCCTTAGGGGCAGGACTTTGGGAGGTAACTCTTGGGGATAAAACAAAGGTGAAAGGTCAGCATTGCTAAATATTCAGTGGACGTGAGAACAGCGCAACAGCCCAGTCCCAACTGTGTGTATGGGGTAAACATGACAAGGGTCCTGGAAATTTTCTGTTTCTCTCCAGGCTTCCTACTGATCTGGAGCTATTCACAACCCTTACATAATTGCATTTCCTGCTTAGCTGGTGAGGGTTTCTGTTATTAGCAGCAAAGAGCTCTGCTAAAGTAGACATGGTAAAAGAACAAAAAGAACAAAAGAACAAAAGTTCCAGTTAGCCACTTAATGGTCTCATGTAGGATAAACTCAGAGTGGTTGTTCCTAAGATTTGGGCCATGAAAAGCTGGGATTATTATTGTTTTATTCTATTCATGGTATTCTTGAATCCAAACACCCATCAAACATTCTCAGTAGACCAGAAAAAAAAAATTATGTTTTCACATTATATGCCACTAGTTTTTAGGTGAATATACTGAATTGTTTAATATCAATTTATTTAAAGAGTTACTGAATATACTCATCATCAGGGAAATGTAAATCAAAAATACAGTGAGATATCACCTCATACCTGTCAGAATGGCAAAAAAAAAACAAAAACAAAAATATAAACCTCAAGAAATAAGCATTTTAAGGATGTGGAGAAAAAGAAACTCGTGCACTGTTGGTGGGAATGCAAACTGGTACAGCCACTCTGGAAAAGAGTATAAAGATTCCTCAAAAAATTAAAAATAGAACTATCCTATGATCCAGTAGTAGCTGCTCTACTGGGTATTTACCCAAAGAATATAAAAAACCCTCATTCAAAGGGATATATGCACCCCTATGTTTATTGCAGCATTATTTACAATAGCCAAATTATGGAAGCAACTCAAATGTCGATTGATAGATGAATTGATAAAGAAGATGTGGTACATGATACAACAAAATATTATTCAGACATAAAGAGTGAAATCTTACCATTTGCAATGACATGGATGGAACTAGAATATATGCTAAGCAATTTAAGTCAGAGAAAGACAAATACCATGATTTCACCCATATGTGGAATTTAAGAAACTAATAAGTGAAGAAAGGGAAAAAAAAAAAAAAAAAGAGAGAGAGAGAAACTAAAAACTGGACTCTTAACTATAGAGAACAAACTGAAGTTTACCAGAGGGGAGGTGCGATGAAATAGGAGATGGGGATTAAGAGTACACCTACATTGATGAGCACTGAGGTAATATACGGAACTGTTGAATCCCTCCCTGTATTATAAACCTGAAACTAATACAACATTGTATGTTAATTACACTAGAATTAATATTAAATTAAAAGGGGGCGCCTGGGTGGCTCAGTGGGTTAAAGCCTCTGCCTTCAGCTCAGGTCATGATCCCAGGGTCCTGGGATCGAGTCCCGCATCGGGCTCTCTGCTCAGCGGAGAGCCTGCATCCCCCCCTCTCTCTGCCCCCTCTTCACCTACTTGTGATCTCTGTCTGTCAAATGAACAAATAAAATATTAAAAAAAAAAAAGTCACTGAATAGAACATTTCGGTGATTCTGTATTTCTCAGGCAAGACATATAAGAATGACTCTCACTTGGAAATCTAATAAACAAATTTACCTTTTCAAAGAATGGCATACTCAAAAAAGGAATAAAACACTCTCGAAGCTCCCCCCACATATGGAAAGATTCTAATAAGGTTATTTTCAACTTAAAAGTTCTGGAAATGCAAGAAACCAATGAAAAGCTTCTGAATCAGCATAGGAAAATGCATTCCTCAAAATTAGCATGCAATTACAGAAGGCTCAGTGACAAAAAGGAGAGTGAATAGTGTGAGATTTGACATAGGGATCTGTGGGAAAATGATCAGAAGAGATAAATTTATAAAAATCAGTTCACCATCATTGGTATTTCAAAACTCCAACTTGAAGCAACTGCAGACAGTCACCCAGATTCTTCTTAAATATATGCAGTCTTAATGAGAACAAAACAACAAAACAAAACAAAACAAAATATACAGACTAAAACAGGGCCTACATCAGCCATCACCAAAGTAGATAGAGAATGGCACAGAATTGGCCTGGAAAGGAAGACAAATGCAGGGTAACAGAATTTACCTGATTAAAATGCTTATTTAGAATTTGGACACTACACTTTTTAAAGGTTCTAGAATTAAAGACTTAAACCATATTGTAGCCATACACATATGTTATTTATATCCACTTTGTTGTATTGGTATACATTATTTAACAGATCAGTAACTTTTCATCTATAAGTGGTTTCAGAGTCCAAATAATAGTTTCTAACTAAGAAAATAGCTTTGGATATTAATAAAGAGAAGTCTCAAAAACAGTACAAGTGAATAGATTTTGTACCCTATCCTGAGCTTTCCCTAGAGCTTTGAACGAGGCCTTTCCTAATTAGGCATGCCACTGTTACATTTTTAAAATCCATTCTGATTTCCTTTAAAAATTTTGCTTATATGTATTACACACCTCATGGCTCTCTCCTTTACTTACCCATGATATGAAACTAATGACTTCTTTTTTGCTTATTGGAAAAAAAAAAAAAAATAAGCACAGAACCTTCAAAGGGAGGTGCAAATTTTCTGATTCATGAACTCATTGAGTTTTCTTTTCCCTTTCCTTCACTTTTAATATTAATATCATTAAAGGATGAATTCAGAACTTCAAACTCTGCAGTTTGGGTTTGTAAGGTTAACTCTTGTAATATATTGGCTATGTTAGGACATCCTAAGTAATGAAGAGATCAAGGGTAAATAGAATATTTAAAATTAGTTATAAACAGTTTCATTTCTAGCAATATAAGATTTTTAAAAATTTTTTATTATTTAAGTTCAATTGACATAAAATATTATATTAGTTTCAGTTGTACAACAGTGATTTGACAATTCTATACTTTATACAGTAAGTACAGTTACCATCTGTCACCATATATTATATTATTGACTATAGTCCCCATACTGTATTTTTCATCTACATGACTTATTTACTTTATAATTGGAAGTTTTATGCTTCTTAATGCTCTTACCTCTAGCAACGTAAGATGTAATGTGCCCGTGAAAAACAAAAAAGCATGGGATCAAATTATTAAAAAAAAAAAACAAAAACGGAAACAGTTACATGAGATGACAGATCAGTGAGAAAGTCAAGACAGGGCATAAGTGAAGATAGACACCCAGAGAGAGAAGTAGAATACCCAATTGCTCTTGCATTTCTGGGCATTTTCCAAATCCCTGGGAATTTTACCACCAAAGGACAGAAAAATAAACACAGCCACCACCCTTCTCCGCAAGAAAGTCTCTAAGGAAGTAACAGACTTGATCAAGTGGTGATATATTATTAAATATCCACTCCCAAAAACATCTACAGGTAAATGGCCTGTCGTAGAGCTTCATGCTCAACAGAAGGAAGACATTCCTTAAGAATTTGAAACCACAGCCATCCAACATGTGGGTTTTCAAACTAATTCATATTGTCTGAGTTGCCTAAAAATGCTTAATGATGATGCTCCAACTATTTCTGAATTGGTAATGTAAATATTTTCTAGATAATCCACCTTCATTCCAGATTTCAAAGAATTTTCACAGGTCAAGTTCCAAGGAAGCTATGTACCTTATTGCTAAAAATAATTAGATACAGGGGTGTGATAGTATATTTTATGTGTTAGTGTGACTGACCCACACAGTGCCCTGCCTGGGTATTTGGTCAAACATTATTGGGAGAATGTCTGTGAGGTGAGGGCTTTAGGGGACGAGATTAACATTTGAATTGATAGACTGAATAAAATAGACTGCCCTTCCTAATGTGGGTGGCATTCATCCAATTGGTTGAAAGCCTAAACAAACAAACAAATAAAAAATGTCTGACCCTCCCACCACGGAGAGGCATTGCCTTCTGCCAGTCTGTTTGATCTAGGGCACTGGTCTCTGCCGCTTCTGGACTCAAACTGAAACAGAAGTCTCCTTGGGGTCTCAAGTTTGTGAGCTTTAAGCCTCGAACTTACACCAACGGCTCTCCTGGTTCTGTTCTTTAGACTCAGCTTACAACTATACCTTCAGCTTTCCCATGCCCCAGGTCACCAACTGAAGATTGTTAAAATCAAACACAGATGGACACCAGACCTGAAATTGCCTGAACAGAGAAACCAGTTTAGTCATAAAAGCAAAACTTAATTTAGCTTATTTTACAGAACAGGTGAAACAACTTCGGCCACTTCTTGTTAATGCCTCTAAAATCGTGAAAAAGAAATGTTAACTGACGTCCAAAATTGATATAAGGTAACCACTTTTAACCAATTCCCTGTCGCAGGAGAACTCCAATGGTATAGCCAATCACTGTGAAGAAAAACAGCCACTGCCTCCTCAGTGTATAAACGGCTGCTTCAATTATAACATGTCTCTGCCTCATTCAACATTCATTTTGAGTCCTAGCAGTTCACAAGCTGGTGTGTGTGTGTGTGTGTGTACAATAAACTTTTATTATTTCAGTGATCCAGCCCTTGTATATCTACTATTCCTGAAGTTTTGGCAAGATCTTGGAATTTCCCAGCCTCCATAATCACATGAGCCAATTCTTTAAAATCTCTCTTTGTACACGCACACACACACACACACACACACACCCTGTTGGTTCTGTGGCTAATACCAAAGGAAAATACCACAATATCAGTGAAAGCCACCTAAAATCAGAAAGAGCAAATTCAGGCCCATAACAACTTCATATTTCAGGACCAACAGATACATAATAATTTTATTATATTTTAAAATGTAAAAGAGCTTTCAGCAATGAATAGCAAGCAAATTTTTTTAAAAAAAATAACGAAACCATACTTCTGGAAATGAAAATGTATAATTGAAATACTGATTGGAATGTATAATTAGAATACTGATGTATGCTTTAGAGAGCAGACTAGACATGAAAACATTATTAAAATATAAAACTGAAGAAATTATGAGTACAGATAGAAAGCAAAGAACTAACAATGTGAAATGAATTTAAGAGTCAGGAAAATTAGAATGAAAATGTTTAACGCATATCCATTCAAAATCTCAGAATGTGAGGACAGAGAAAATATGCAGAGGCAACATTTTTAAAAGGAACAGCTGAGAATAGTTTAGAATAGGCGAAGGACTCCACTAAGCATATTTAGTGAGCCCAAGAGATCTGAAACCAGAGTAAATAAACTCTTCATGTAGACATGCCATCGTGAAACCATAAAACAGGTAAGACCATCAAAAGATGCAATAAGTAGCTAAGGAGAAAACATTGCTTTCAAAAGACTGACAATGAACTGACAACGGACTTCTCTAAAATATTGACAATTGATTTCTCCTGGCCATACTAAGGGAAAGAAACCCAAAACTATTAATCAAGAATTCAACATCCTGCAGAAATATGTTTACAAAATGCAAAATATGTAGACAAAGTAAAAAAAAATTCAAGGTAGAATGAGAAAAAATCTGCTAATTCCAAACAATGAAGGAAATGAACAAAAAGAATGATGGTGAAGATGGGATAAAAATAAAGTATAAATTACATAAATAGGAAGGCATTAAAATATGTTAGTAAGTAAAAATAAATGGGATGACTTCCAATTTTCAGTTACACACATAATGAGCTTGCAAGTCACTACACTGTTCTAGCAACATGTAAAAAAAAGCCAGAAAGATTGAAAAAACTAACTCCTCTTGAATCTGTGAGAAGTGCAGGACACAGGGGAAAACACGGCCCCCAGAATTATAAAGACACACAGGTAAATAAACGGAATCATGGCTTACCTGAGCAGAGACTCACAAGCAGAAACTGCTGCAGGAACCAGTGCCAGGGTAGAACACCCTGAACTGGAATTAATAAATTGCTGGAGACCCCTTGTGAACAAACGCTGAAAGAGAAAAACTTCAGGGAGTCCCAGTCACGATATTGTGAAATTTACTTCCAGGAACCTGACCAAGTTTTCACAGTAAATATTAGAGAAAAATCCCCTCTTGCTTCTGACAGGGAAAAGAGAGAAGAACCATTTTGAGAAACAACATAGTGCTCTTCTTAAAAAGGCCAGCCCTCAGGTGAAATTAGTTAACTGGAGACGAACCTATCAGGGGTCTTATCAGAGCCTGACTGACTTGAGGGAAGGGAAATACCCAACTCCAATTGGATCTAGACTTTTCCACATGAGAAAAAGGAAATACCCGACTCCAGCCCACTCTACCCATTATATCCCCATTAAGAGGGAAGCTAAAAACTGAGAAACACTTGTGAAGCTCACAGTTCAAAGGCATAGGTTCGCTGAAAGACTGAGACCAATTCCTAGGACTATAGAATGTTTCCCCTCCCCCCACATCGCACCACTACATTACTAAGGGCCTATTTTCACTTTCCTTGTACTCAGTACATCATGTCTGGCTGTCAGGAAAAATTTACAAGACATACCAAAACGCAAAAAACACAATCTGAAAAGACAGAACAAGGATCAGAACCAGACATGGCGGCAATGAAATTAGAATTATCAGACTGGAAATTTAAAATAACTATGACTAATATGCTAAGGGCTCTGATGGATAAAGTAAACAGCATGCAAGCACAGATGGGCAGTGTATGGGGCAAAATGGAAAGTCTAAGAAAGAACCAAAAAGATATGCTGGACTAGACTAAGCTGAAGAAAAAATCTGAGCTTGAGGATATAGAAATAGAAACTCTAAGAAACAAAAAACAAACAAAACAAAGACTGAAAAAAAAATTGAAGAGAATATCCAAGAACTGTTCTACAAAATGTGTAATGTATGTATAATAGGAACATCCAAAAAAAAAAAAAAAAACAAGAAAGAGAGAAAGGAACAGGAGAAATATACGAAACAATAATTGAGAACTTCCCCAATTATTGTCAGATGCCAAGCTATAGTTCAGGAAGTTCAGAGAACACCATACAGGATAAATTGCCCCTAAAGAACTATATATAGCTAGGCATATCATTTTCAAATTATAAGAAATCAATGGTAAAGAAAAAATCTTAAAATAAGCTAAAGGAACACAAGCACCTTATCTATAAAGGAACAAAGATAGAAATAATTCTCAGAAATCATGCAAGTGAGAAGAGTGGAGTGAAATACTTAAAGTGTTGGTGGGGGGGGGAAGAAAAGCACAACCAATCAGAATATTGTATCCTACAAAATAATTCTTCAAAAGTGAAGGAGAAAGAAAATCTCTTTCAGACAAACAAAAATTGAGGGAATTTCTGCCAATAGATTTGCCTTGCAAGAAATGTTAAGAGAAGTTTTTTAGAGAGAAGGGAAAAAAATTCATAAGGTTAACCAACCCTTGAACAATGTGGTGGTTGGAGCACCAACCCCCCCATAGTTGAAAATTCATGTATAATTTTTACCCCCAAGAAACTTAACTACTAACTCCCTATTTTGACTAGAAGCCTTACTAATAACATAAACAAGTAAGTTAATACTTATTTTGTATGCTTTATATATTATACACTATATTCTTATAATAAAGTAAGCTAGAGCAAAGAAGATGTTATTAAGGAAATCATAAGGAATGTCAAGATTTGACTCCTTTTTATGGATGAGTAATATTCCATTGCATGGGTGGACCTAGAAGGTATAATGCTAAATGAAATAAGTCAAAGAAAGACAAATACCAGATAACTCATGTGGAATTTAATAGACAAAACAAATGAACAAAGAGAAAAGGCAACAAACAAAAAACAGACTCTTAAATATAGAAAACACACTGATGGTTGCCAGAGAGGAGGTGGTTGGGGAGATGAATGAAATAGGAGAAGGGGATTAAGAGTACACTTATCCTGATGAGCACTGAGTAATGTATGAAATTGTTAAATCACTATATTGTACACCTGAAAGTAGTATAACCTGGTATGTTAATTATACTAGAATTGAAAGAATATTAAATAATTTTTAAGAAATAAAATTACAAGAAAAAGAAAATACATTTACAGTATTGTACTATATTTATCAAAAAAATCTGTATATAAGTGGACCAACATAGTTCAAACCTGTGTTGCTCAAGGGTTAACTATATATAAAGTCAGTATAACATAGGTCAGAAACTCAGATTTACTTATAAGAAAAAAAGTGAACTGAAGAAAGGATAAATGAAAGTAAAATAAAAACTTTTATTTTTCCTATTCTTAATTGATCTAACAGATAACAATTTGGTCAAAATAATAGTAACAACAATGTGTTTGCATGTGGAGCAACAGGAACTCGCATTCTTTGTTGGTAGGAATGCAAAATGGCGGCCATTCTGGAAGACAGTTTGGTGGTTTCTTACAAAATTAAACATACTCTTATCCTATGATACAGCAGTCAACTCCTTAGTATTTACCCAAAGGAGCTGAAAACATACATCAACAAAAAAAGCCTGCACACTATTGTTTATAGCAGCTTCATTCATTATTGCCAAAACTTGGAAGCAATTAAGACTTCCTTAAGTGGGTAAATGGATAAACAAACTGTGGCACATTTAAACAATAGAATATTATTCAGAGCTAAAGAGAAATGAGCTATCAAGCCATGAAAAGACATGGAGGAAACTTAAATGCATATTAGTAAATGAAAAAGTCAATCCAAAAAGGCTACATACTATACAATTCCAACTATATTACATTCTAGAAAAAGCAAAACTATGGAGATAGTAAAAAGATCAATGGTTGCCAGAGACTGCAGGGAGAAAGAGAGGAATAGGCAGAGGATAGAGGATTTGGGGGGCAGTGAAAATACTTTTATGTCATAATGATGAAAACATGCCCTTATACATTTGTCCAAACCCACAGAATATATAATACCAAAAATGAACTGAAGTATAAACTATGGACTTTGGGTGATAGTGAAACGTCAGTACAGGTCCATCAATTGTAACAAATGTACCACTCTGGTAGGAATGCTGATAATGGGGCAGGCTATGCATTTGTGGGAGCAGGGTGTATTAATAGGAAATAGCTGTTGTCTTCCCCTCAAACTTTTTCCTGATACAAAACTGTTACAAATAAAAAAAAAAAAAATTAAACAGTTTTTTAAAAAGGTAAATGTCCTGAAAGTGAGAGGAAAAAAAAAAAATTAGGTAATATTTAAAAACATAAATCCAGCTATAGTTTTAGGAATACATAAAATTATACATGGATAAAGGTTAAAAGTAGAGTATACAAACATGTATATAGACATACTCATATTTTACAAATAGATAGATACACTATAATGTCTATTTCTTGGCCTAGGTGGTGAGTATGTGGGTGTTCATTACTTTTCTTTAACCATAATATATATTTTCATATACTCCTGTGAACATATACTATATTATTTCACATATTGGGGAAAAAATAAAACAAGCCACTGAAGTAATTGCAATTGAAGATATTTCACAGACCAGACACTGAAGATCTGTTCTGCTCTTTAGAGAAAATATCAAAATATATTGCCTTTACCAGAAATTTATGAAGCACAGGAAAGCATAGAATCACAGAAAAATAATTATTCCCTCTTCACAGCTAATAAATCTAAGCTAGAATATTCAACTATGAGTCAGCTGAACAGACAACTAGCTGGGGAAAAAAGAGTATTTTTACCCTCAGCAAGGATTCCTCACTGTTGGTTAAATGTTAAGGTTTTCCCCTGCAGGGTATAAGAAAAGAGGTCAAACACTTTAGGAATTAACGAATAGTTTAACCTGTGCTAGAGGGGCTTGTTAAACAGAATTGTCTGTGGTGACAATGTGACAGATTTTCTGGGACTGTTCCAAAGCTATCAATTTATCAACCATCATTGGCCATATAGTGAATTTCTTACTTTCATCAAATAGTTGAGCAAAAGAATTTTCCTTTTCTCCTAAAAAGCAAATAAACTTGTGGCAAGATAAGTAAATAAAGTTATAATAATTAAGTTACAAATACAATGCTGTTTTTAAATTAAAATTGAAATTCATCTTTCTCATCACCAGTGGAGATGAGGATTTGGAAGATCAGTTTATTTTACAGAGTAAACTATCATTAGAGAATAAGTCAATTATAACTTGAAAGTAAGAAACATTTTCCTGAGAGGATGAAATCTGTTAACATATTGAGCCACTCAGATCCTTTGGGAAGGTAATAGTGCAGTCATTTAATAAATGCTGTGAGGCAATAGTCTGTTCCTTAGCTTGTATATATCCAAAGCCACTTGTAAAGAGAGTCATAGAATTAAAAACAATAATGTTAATGCTTAATTCAGTTGCTTATTTTCAAAATAATCTAACCTTAATTGGTACAAAATTTAATTATTCTTAATTTTATAACTAAGGAATAATTTATTTCACATCAAAATTAGTATGGTTATATGTTTCAAGTTAATACATTGAGTTTAGGACTCTACTACAGTATTTGTGGTCAAATCTTGGCTTTAGACTTTTAATCTACTACTACTATCATTTTTTGAACCTTTGCAAGATAATCTTATATTTAAGATCAATAAAAGCTACAGTTTCTTCTATGTACGTAAGGAACTGAAAAGTAAGTGGATATAAAACATGCAAGACTCATTTTTGCATTTTATTATTTACAACCTCAAATGTGTTGTTCTCTTTTTTCTTTTTTTTTTCTTTTTTTTTTTTTTTTAATTTGACAGAGAGAGAGAGAGAGAGACAATGAAAGAGAGAACACAAGCAGGAGGAGTGGGGAAAGGAAGAAGGCAGCTCCCCACGAAGCAGGGAGCCTGATGCGGGGCTTGATTCCAGGACCCCGGGATCATGTCCAGGCCTAAGGCAGACGTCCAACAACTGAGTTACCCAGGCACCCCCAAATGTATGATTCTTGACTTGCAATCATACCACCATAGGGAAAAAGATCTAAGATAAATCAGAAGTCTTAATTCAGAGAGAAAAGATTATAACTGGATGAAATTCCTCCCATCAAAGCTAAATTGGTTATACTGTAAGATTTCTAATCATTTATTTTTCTACCATCTTTACTCACCAATAATTATTTTCTATTATTTCACTAAATTAAAAACAGATGCATTGGTTTATTCAACAAACACTCACAGGATTCCTACCATGTACCGTGCATTCTCCTAGGTACTAGGATGTTATTAGTAAAACAAAATTCCCAGGCTTTATAAAACTTATATTTTAGACAGTGAAGATTGTTATTCTCAACAAATACAAAAGGTAAAGAAGGTAAAATAAGTGAAATATTTTTTTTTAAGATTTTATTTATTTATTTGACAGAGATCACAAGTAGGCAGAGAGGCAGGAAGAGGGGGAGGGGGAAGCAGGCTCCATGCTGAGCAGGGAACCCCATGCGGGGCTCGATCCCAGAACCCTGGGACCATGACCTGAGCCAAAGGCCAAGACTTTAAACCACTGAGCCACCCAGGTGCCCCAGTGAAATAATTTTACATGCTAGGGACAAATATAAAACGAGGTGTATCTGGGCTGCTGGAGTTAAGTTGGCATGATCTTTTACATATGGTGTTCAGGGAATGCTTCAGTCATTGACAATATTTAGGCAGAGGCCTGAAGGATAGGAGACAGAGAGCCTCATGGATATAGCAGAAAAGTTGTCTAGGCAAAGATAAAAGTAAGAGCAATCAATGGTGCTTATGGAGGAAAGTGTGTCCATGTTTTAAAGAACTGTGAAGAGGCCAGAGCAATAGAGAGAAGTAAGTGGGGCCTAGATGAGAGAAAACGGAAGAATACGGTTAGCATAGTACTGAAAGTCCTTAGAAGGCTATTGTAATGAATTTGTGCCCTGTATAAGATGGGAAATCGTCTGAGGCAGAGAAGTGACGTGATTACAATATTAAAGAGATCACACTAGCTATTCTATTCAGAAGAGCCAGGGTTCACTGATGGATTGTGTAAGGGTGAGGAAAAAAAGGCATCAAGGATGATCCAAGACGAATTTATGGAGCTAGCCTTGGGACATACTCCTTTGAAATTTACTTTAGACTGCAAAGTGGTGATGATGAGTCAGGAATTGCATTATATGAGCATGAAGTTTTGAAGAGGGATCTGGTCTAGAGATATAAATTTATCAGTTCAGAGATAAAACTCAGTCTTGAAACTATGAATACTGACTGGAAAGAGCGGGGTGGAGAAAACAAGAGAGCTAGGTGCTGAAAACGTCAAATTTTTAAATTTCAAAATTTAGAGGTCAAGGTGATCAGTAAGAACAAGGAAAGAGACTCACAAAAGCTGTCTGGAAGAAGACAGAGAGTGTGGTGGTCCCGAAGCCATGTTTTGAAACTGTCTTGAAGAAACACTATATGAATATATACAAATTGTTAGTATATATTCTAAAAATTTATATATATATTCTAAAAATAGTATATATTCTAAAAATTTGTATATATTCATATAGTGTTTCTTCAAGACATATATACACATACACATACACACATACTCTGTGTGTATTCTCATACAGTCTCTCTCTACATATTCATATAGTGTTTCTTCAAGACATATATACACATACACCTACACACATACTCTGTGTATGTGTATATATGTCTTGAAGAAACACTATATGAATATGTAGAGAGAGACTGTATGAGAATATATACTAAAAATTTCTATATATAAAAATATATACTAAAAATTTTCCTGGAGCACCTGGGTGGCTCAGTTGGTTAAGCAACTGCCTTCAACTCAGGTCATGATCCCAGGGTCCTGGGATGGAGACCCATGGCGGGCTCCTTACTCAGCAGGGAGCCTGCTTCTCCCTCTCCTTCTGCCTGCTACTCTGCCAGCTTGTGCTCTCTCTCTCTCTCTAACTCTGTCAAGTAACTAACTAAAAAAAAAAAAAAAAAAAAAAAAAAAATCCTTTTGGAAACATTAGCAAATTGATGTCCAGTTGTATTTTCAAAAATTATTTTGGTAGATATGTGTGAAAGCCTTTTTTGATTATATCTGAGATTTAATTTATAGAGGTGACTGAGCAATGACACAGAGAAGGACAGTGCTATTGAAAGAAGTTTTGTAAGTCCTAGTTTTTGGACGCCTATGTTGCTCAGTCAGTTAAGCATCAGCCTTCAGCTCAAGTCATGATCCCAGGGCCCTCGGATCATGATCAAGTCTATTATCAGGCTCCTTTTTCAGTGGGGAGCCTGCTTCTCCCTGTAGTTGTGCAGTTGATCTCTCTCTCTCTCTTTCTGATGCATAAATAAATAAAATCTTAAAAAAAATATATGTTATAGTCTCCAAGAGAGAGGTGGCATACCACATCATGCAGGGGTACCTGGGGAGCTCCAGAGTCCACCAGGAAGCAGAAGAAGTGAGGGGAAAGCATAGGCCAGAGCTTTTGTTGAAGTTTTCACAAGAAAGAATGAATAAGATACATTGAGCCAGCTTAGGGCTGAATATTGTGGTAAGCTCTGGGCTATAGGAATGGTCTCTAGTTTTCCAGTACTTACCCTGCAGTGATTTAGGGCAGCAGAAATACTGACTTCAGGTGTGAGTTTGACTTAAAGATAACTAACTAACTAAATACATACATACATACATAAATAAATAAAGGTAGTTGGTAATACTGGTTTGGGACTCCTTGGCTTATATATGAAAGGTGTGCTGACAGGCAAGTAGGTTGTTATCTCTAGGAACTAGCTAACTTGAAAAAGTCAGTTTCTCCTGGGTCTGTGAAGGCCCCCAAATGTCAAAGTATCATAAAACACAAAAAAATTTAAATTTACACTTAAATTTAAATTAATGAAAATTAATACAAGACCTCAAGGGAGTGAGATTCCTGTGATGAATCATAAGAGGAGGAGAACTGATATCAAAGTGCAGAAACACTTTCAGTAATAATTTTTGTGACGGAGAGAGAGAAATGGGGCAATAGCATGAGGAAGAAGAAAAGTTAAGCACGTGTTTTCTTACTATGAGAGAATTTATCTTTTATTTCTATGCTGATGGTAATGCTCAAGTATAACAGAAAAAAAAACTTGATAATGAACCAGATCCCAGCCATGGAACTACTGATTTTGAGTCATGGATAACTTACTTATGATTACAGGAAAGGAGGCAGGAAATACAGGAAAGGTGCAGATAGGTGGGTAAGTGTAAGGTGAGTAAGTATAGTATGTAAAGAAAGTTCTATTCTGATTGATTCTATGTTCTTAGTAAGATTGGAGGTAATATCATGAACTGATAACACAACTTACAGAAGAAACATTAGAGGTTTGAGAAGACAAAAGGTAAGAAATAACTGTCTAACAGAGTGGTTTAGCAATTAAATTTGGGAAATGTACTAAATTTGCCAGAATATACTATTGAAACTGCTTAATATTAGTATTTACAAGATTAAGGTAGACAATGCATGTATTTTTCTTTAGCTACATTCAACCTCATAGTCCAGGTACAAAGTTTGTGAATTAGTTGGATTTAACCAGTTTAAGGGTTTTCCAGATGAATAGAAATAAAGAAGAACATTATTGAGAATGTGTGCAAGGAAAAAAAATATGCTAATGTGCCATAAAATCTGTCTGTGTAAAGAGAACAGTAAAAACACAAGTAACAAGAGGAACAATGACCAATTGGAGCCCGGATAGTCGTGTTCTCATGAGCTTAAAGAGTGACTATCTAGGAAACATTTATCTAGTATTTGTAACACATTGCTGGTCCTTCGGAGGATTAAGTAATCAAAGAAAATGTTTCTATAATTTTAGGTCTTACAATTTAGTAGGGAAAAGCAGTATCATGATGTTTCATTCATGATAAATTCACTGAATTTCTTTTCTACCCCATGGTTCTAATAATAACTAACTATGGAATACAGGAAAACATTCAAGTTTATTCATGTAAAAATAGTGAGACATAAAGCAACGTCAAAAAAAAAAAAGAGAGACAGTAAAACAGCTTACCTGATTTAAATATGTAAATTAACTAGACCTCTTATAGATAGCAGTTGCCCTTCACAGATGGAGTTTTTTATGTTCTTCCTCAGAGTATAAACATGAGTTGGATATACATCTTCAGAATCTTGGTTTAACGCCTTATTTTGTCCTGAAATCTCTCATACAACTACATTCATGAGGAGCAAATGAAAGTTTAGACTGTGTCTTAATCCAGTTTGAAAGTCCAGCACTTAGAATAGTGCCAAGTAAATAACAGACAATGTAAGTGTGACATTGGGCAAAGAAAGAGAGATTTAAATCAATCAACATCAATATCAACATATCAACATCAATTTGGGAGGAATGGGTTAACAGCAGTTTTGCAGCCCATTTTCTCCCTTTACTAGAACATACCCCTGAAGAAACAAAGAAGGAGGTTACCTAGAAAATCTTATAAGCATGTTTGTCACAACACTCCTGACAAATACATTAATTTGCTACTAAGAGAGTACCTCTCTATGAAATGTTTGATCAGGATATATCTGTTCCATCTAGAACTCTTAGGGCTAACAAAACCATAATGTACGAATTTATGGGGAATGGCTTTCTAGAAAATACTTTTTAATTTATATAAACATCTACATATAACATGAAGTTGGTTCATAACCAAAATATCTTCTTTTTGTACACATAATATATGTACATATACCACTTAAATATCTTGTGTATTAAATCTGAGCCAAAGCATTCACTACGGCTGCTCTGGAAAGAGAGCTGTGTTGTCAGTCCCAGACCTCTTTCTGCTTTTCCTGTGCCTCACAAATGCATGTACCCTTGAAATTATGACTAAATGTTGATGGAAAGGTATTTTATTCTTTTAAACCTGATTTTATAATCTGATGCTTTGTGTTATTTTAATTATTCTTAAAGGAATGAAACTGGATGAAATAAAATTAATTAGGTCATGTATAGGATACAAAACCGGGAGGCTGGCCAAGCTGTAGAAAATAGGAATAGAAGGAAAATAACGCTGAAAGTAAATAATGAGATGGGAAGAAAACTGAGATTTAAAATATTAAAAAAAGAAAAAAAATAAGTGTTTCAAGAAGAAGGTAGTATTCATTTGTATGCAATGCTACTAACAGTTCACATAAGAAAATGCATAAGATGTTCTTGGGTTTGGAAACACAGAAGTTATTGACAAAAGTAGTTTCAATGAAGTGGTAGAGATGGTGGCCAAAGAGAAATTATTTGAAGAGTGAATAGGGATCTTAGGTGACTCAGGAAATGTAGTTGTGAAAGCAAGTAAGTAAGAAAAACACATTATTTGAGAAAAAAATTCATGGAGATTTTAGGTCCTTTACAATATTTAATAAGAGTGAATATTTAAATGCTGTGCTCAGTATTGTCTGAATAATTTCTTGCTAGTAAGTGTATGAAGCAAGCATGTCTATCACCAACATTTGATTCCAGAAATAAATAAATGAAAGAGGGTGTTGGAGTACCTTACCTTCCCCCCAATATCTGTTGTCCTCAAGTCCCAGAAACACAGGGAGCCACTTGATTTCTTCAAGGATCGGGATCTGTACTCATTACTAGACCAGAGAATATAAAATGAGACCTTAAGGGCCCCTTAACTTTCTCACCAGAGCAATTCTGAAGCAGTAAGCTCTGCACAGTTTTTGCACAGTTTTTGCATCCCAAACCCAAAAGAAAACCCTTTCCCAAAGCTAAGATCATAGTTCCACTATAGTTCTTAGTTTTAGACTTCAGATGTTCCTGTTCTGAATCATTCCCTCCTCCAAATTTTGAAATTCTCTTTTGCTTTAGGAGCAAGGAAGAATGTACCACTCTCTCCAAGTTTTTCCTGGAGAATAATGGATTTACCTCTTTCCCCATGTTCAGCTTGTTTCCCTTTCTCAGGTCAGTTCCATAACTCCCTAAATAGTATGTCTCTGATGATTTACAAGCAGCTTCCCAGAGGGGATTGGAATGTCAGGAATACACATAGGCAATCAAGGTCTTGGCAAGGAGACCAGGAATGGCAGCACCCAAGAGAATGCTCTCTCTTAGGTGAGTTAGTTAACGAAATGCTGTTGGAACACTGAAATGTCTAAACCTCCAACTTTAGAGCTGCAAACAGAAAAAGCAAAGTGGGAGAGTAGGTTATAAAGGCTTCTCCCCATGCTCTATTTATTCTTCGGTGAAAAATTAAAAATCAGGATCAGAAACTAAAGGCTATTTGTGGCTATTTCAAATTTATAACATTTTTACAAGAAAAGATATAATTCTTTTGTAATAGCAGGTTAATCGCAGAAATTAGAGAAAGAAAAAAAACCAAAAGCCATCTAATTTCAGCTGCTCATCCCAATTACTCTTCAAACTGTATTAATAGTAGGGTTTGATCCATTTCATTTTAAATTATTCCAGCACCTCACCTCATCACTTGTTTTTGAAAAGTGTTTCTCATTTTAATATCCTTACCTTGCAGCAAAATTTCTAATACTCTTCATTCTACCTCATCTTTCTTCACACTAGGAAAATACAAATGTAAAGAGAACTTTGAGAGAAAACAGCAGGTCACCACAGGGGGACTGGAGACAGGGGACAGAGTTACGAGCCTCCTCCATGCTATTTTCTTTCACAAAGTAAATGATACTTAAAACACTGCATTTATCTCACTCCGTATTTCAAGTCAAAATTTCTAACGGTCGTCTATTGTCTCTAGGATAAATTTCAATTTGCTCTGCTTGTGATTCAAGGCATATTGCAAACTCATTCCTAGCTAATATTTCTATCTTTCATTTCCATTCTTTAATTATAAAGAAAATTTCCACAAATAACCAGCCAATCTCTTGACTTTTCTTCAAGTAGTTTTTGTGGCATTCTTTTTTTTCAAAAATGTACTTTTTCTGATTATAAAATTTTCTCAATGTAAAAGTTGTTTTAAACATATACAGTTAATAGTAAAACCAGAAGAAAGAAGGAAGGGAGGAGGGAAGAAGGAAATGTTACACAGACGCAAACAGTTAAATCAGAGAAGTACACACTGATGATTAATATTGAAAGAGAAATGCTTAATATGGCTATTAGTGAAAGAAATGGAAGTTAAAACTCTAATAACGTGCTACTTTTTAACATATCACATTAGTTAAAAATTTGTAAAGAATTTTATTCTACAAATGTATATAATCTCTTAACCAATACTTTATTGATAAATAATTTATTTAAAAATTTTCCCTATTGGGGCGCCTGGGTGGCTCAGTGGGTTAAAGCCTCTGCCTTCGGCTCAGGTCATGATCCCAGGGTTCTGGGATCGAGCCCCGCATGGGGTTCCCTGCTCAGCATGGAGCCTGCTTCCCCCTCCCCCTCTTCCTGCCTCTCTGCCTACTTGTGATCTCTGTCAAATAAATAAATAAAAATCTTTAAATAAAAAAAAATTTCCCTGTTGTACTTTTCCTGTCATCTCCCTGGGATACATTTCTATAGCTGGAAAAAATAGATACGTACATACAACATGTCAGGTTGTTCTCCAGAATATCTGTGTGACTACTACGCTGCTCTCAGGACTTGTGTGCCCAGTATGTACACTGCATTACACAAGGTTTCCTGGCCCAAAGTCCTGGGGGATAGGACAGTAGGGAGGCTAAAATTTGGCCCATGTTTTCTTGCCAAGCTCCACGTCCTGTTAGAAGTCTGGGTCTTTTTTCATCTTTTTTATTTTTGTTAATAACAACACACTGAGAAGATCCTTCTTCTACAGGTTCACCATATCAGAAATGGCTAGCAGCATTGCACCATCAAAGATGGAAACTTCATTTTCATTGACACAACTTTCTTTATTCTCTTAATACAGTGACACATGTCTCTATCAGAAACTAGTATGAAGCTATTTTTGCATTCCAATTCTATTTTATATTTTTCTTATACACAACCAATAGAACCAACACCATGCATACATTGAATAGTTTATTAGAAAACTGCCTTTACCATACTTAATTTTACCTATGTATGGTTGGGCTGAATGTCATCATAACATTTTACTATTAATGCAATCCTCACATCATTTTTCTTCTTTTAAAAAATGTCTTAACCATTTTTACACTTATTTTTACTAATATGTTTTAGAGCAGGTCAGTTGCAATTTTTATTCCAATTGTATTGTATTTATGTTTACAATTTCATAGAAACAAAATCTTTATTATATTGTTTGCCTTCTAGGAAAAAAGATTTTCACTCACTAAATTCTTTGTTTATGGCTCCCAGTGATATCTTATAGTTTTCTTCTTATAAGCCCTGCACATTTCTTGTTAAGTTTATTTATAGATATTTTAAAATATTTTCTCTGTTTATTACTATAATCTGTTTTTTATTACATTTTCTAAGAGGTTATTGCTGGCATATATAAAAATTATTGATTTTTAAATAATTTTCAATGGGGTTACTCACATATTTTTTGAATATGTTAATTCATCAGGTACTCGCCTTCAATTTTCCAAACATACAATTGTATGCACTACATGTACTGTCCATAGAGTGTAAGTGCCTAAAAGCATTGAGTTAAGCACAGCCATAATACATCCAGAGATTCAAGCATTCATCTTTGCTTAGATACATTTCACTTTCAACTTTTCTTCCCAAAGGTTAAATAATAGAGCAGTTTTACTGCAACAACAAAATGAAACTCATGTATGATTGTGCTCCTGTAATTTCAATTTATAGTAAGAACAGGTCTGGTGTAATGTAACTGCTGATAAAAGTCATTGACAAATAACTCGAGTTTACACAGGGTATTATTTTTCAGTCTGCTCAGAGCCACTTTCACTTTTCTCAGCTCCGTGTAAACAAAGGAGCAAGCTTAAGAACTGTGGGTCAAAGAGGTTCGCACATACTTAGCAATCATATTATGAAAGCACCTTCCAACATTCAACCATTTGAAATACCTGTGTAAAACATACAGTTATGACAATGTTATCACAGTTCTGTTAATAATATCATTCATGGGGCGCCTGGGTGGCTCAGTCATTAGGCGTCCGCCTTTGGCTCAGGTCATGATCCCAGGGTCTGGGATCAAGCCCCACATCGGGCTCCCTGCTCAGCCGAGAGTCTGCTTCTCCCTCTCCCACTCCCCCTGCTTCTGTTCCGTGGTGTCCATGTTGGGAAGAGGATATGAGTAGATTACCACAACACGACAAGTGGGTGGATGAGGCTTGCTCAGGGAGCTACTTAGCCATACTCTTCAACACACCAAGAGCTCAGAACTCATGGGAGAATATATGGGCCAGTTAACTGGGAGGTATGCCTAGGGATTGTGGATTATATTAATGATTCCTCTGTATTTATTTTTCAAATAAAAATGTGTCCCTTGGGGGTGCCTGGGTGGCTCAGTTGGTTAAGCATTTGCCTTTGGCTCATGTCATGACCCCACGGTGCTAGGACGGAGCCCTATATTGGGCTCCCTGCTCAGCCAGGAGTCTGCTTCTCCTTCTCCCTTTACCTTTCCCACTGCTCGTGTTCACTCTCTCTTTATCTCTTTCTCTCAAACAAATAAATAAAATCTTAAAAAAAAAATTGTATGTCTTGGTATGGTAGAAATTATCGTCATGTACATTTCCATAAATCATTGTCCATACCTCTATTTTAATACTAGGACATATACTCATTTGTCTTCTAAGTAGCCATTAGATTGAGCTTCTCAAGGGCAGAGATGGGTGTCTAGATTTTTTTGTATAATATTGGACACATAATAGATGCTTCATCTATGATTTTTGAAGGGAATGGTGAGGCAAGACAAGTCAAGGCAGAAGAAGATAAGGGAGTAATTGTCTAAAAACAGGCCAGGTATACAGATTCAATAGCAGAAGAAAAGGATTTTAGGAAAAAAAAATTTTCTATCTTATCTATATTTACTTTGAGATATAAGAAATGAAAGGAAAGCATAGTTTCACGTGGTGGCATTAAGCAGAAAATGTGACTAAAACCTTTGGACAATTTCTCCTGCAGATCAGCTTGTATATTTCAGTGAGCAGCACAAAACAGCTCATAAACGTCTGAGAGAGGCCAATGACAGGTTGAGGTTCAGAAAATGTGTTCTAATAAAGAATTATTCAGTGATTCTGGAAGTGAGCATACTTGTTTTTGAGTTTTTGAAAAGGACTATTTTTTTTCTTTCTTTTTTTTTTTTTTTTTTTTTGGTCAGATAAATTACTCATTAAAGCAGTAGGACCTTCTGGGAATTTTGGGCTCTTGACCTGCCTTACAATAATTCATATCACAGACATCCAAATTTTAACCATGGAGCTAAGAAAGAAACTGAAGAAACAAATACGATAGATCTGGAAATCATATCACTTGAGCTAATAAACAATCTCACTCATTGATTCATTTTATAGAATTCGCCACAAGTGTGTTACCTACAAAACTGGCCTTTTTGACCATGCTTCCTTTCCTTGCTGTAACTAACAGACAATATCTGAAGATGGAGATTGTGATTTAGGTTTAAAAAAAAACCTAGATGGGGCACCTGGGTGGCTCAATAGTTCAGCGTGTGCCTTTGGCTCAGGTCATGATCCTGGGGTTCTGGGATCGAGCCCCGCATTGGGCTCCATTGCTCAGCGGGGCGCCTGCTTCTCCCTCTCTCTCTGCTGTTCCCCCTGCTTCTGAGCTCTCTCTGTGTGTAAAATAAATAAATAAAATCTTTTTAAAAAGAGTTTTAAAAAGACACTTAGATTTGATTACTAATCACAACAGTTTAGGAAATTTTCTGAGAGGATATTTTAAGTCCTCCCTTCTTGTAGTATCTCTATATCTTATTGCTATTGTGACTGCTCGGAGTTTTGTAGGCTCTTCTAGCATTTGTCTTTGTTGTCTGAACACAGTATGTTCGAAGGACGGAACAGTCATTTAAAAACACACAGAGAGACTTAACTTAATCCAGATTTCTGCAAAGAATTACACTTGGTCTCCCTTCACTTGAATCTCTGTGCCCTTGTCTAGAATTCATCAGCAAGTTTAAATGTTGTCAGGTCTCTCACAGACCACCGGGGCTTTATGAAATTTCAATATCTGTCAATAGAAAGTCTGTACTTTCACATTATCTGTAAAAAGGGCCTGATAAAGAGATTTGGGGTCTTAAATTAACTTCACTTACTTTCTCTCTATACTCTTGTGTGACTATTTTCCTTACAGCAAGAAAGCAGATGTTGCTTTACAGAAATATTTTGCACAAATACATTATTTTCACTGAAGAGTCAATAATTCACTTCTTCATAGCAACATTCTACCTCTGAATGATAGAACCCATCAACTTTCTGCCAATATGAATATTTTTCACAATAGGTACATGAATAGAAACTGTCAAAGATTAAATTTAAGTCTCAGGCGATTGCCACATCACTCTCAAAGACTTGTGATGTATGAATAAAGCAAAGGAACTTCCAGCATCCAAAGAGAGCAGTTTTAACAAGGTCAACATGCTTTCTCGAAGAGTAAGTCTGTATATATATGAGGCATAAATCTCAAAACACAAGGTAAGCATTTTAAGAATACTTCATATCAGTGTCATGTTCCCACTAAGGTAAACTGTCTTTACATTTTTTTTTTAATTTTCTCTTGTGTTTGTTTAGATAAAAACAAACTAATCCTAGAAATACCTGCATGAGGTCATTTTCTATAATGCTGGGCTAGGAAACTGGGATTAACTCAAGCTAGAAACAAACTGAAATTGTTGGATAAAATATGAAAACATCTTCTTAAAAGCATCAATGAGTTAACAAGATGGAAAGGATTACTAGCCAGATCTGAGGGGCAAGTTTGAGTCCAGAGAAATCCAGACAATGATGCTCCTTTTATCTGAAGCCTTTGGTATCTTGAGAACTTTGAACTTTGGTTGGGAGAGGCATATAGAAAGGGAAACAAATAAAAATGCATGGTCTGCTCCAGGTGGAAGGTTTAATAGGAGACTCTCCCTACATGAAGGTGAGGCTACAGTGGATATACCTTCAAGGTAAATTTGCTATGCAATCAGTGAGATTAGCTTTTCAAATTGACATTGTTTAAGAGGCCCAAAACACTTAAGACATGAAATTAACTGGATTTCAGATAGAACAGATGCTGAACATAAACACTGAAAACCTTCCTTAAAGGAGGGGTTCTCAAGCATGAACAGGCAATAGAATCATACAAGGACTGTTAAAACAGATTGCTGGGCCTCAACTCCAGACTTTTTGATTCAGCAAATCTGAGATGAGGACCCAACATTTACATTTCTAACAAATTCTTAGGTGGTGCTGATGTTGCTGGTCCAGGGACCATACTTTGAGATGAATATACCTTTGTCCTAGGCCTCAGATGATTATTTACACACACACACACCTGGCACAGATATTGAGGAGCATATGATAAAAGAATAATAAACACTCAAGGAAACAGATATGATGAGCAAAAATCAAAAGCAGAGCTACAAGACTTTAAATACTATAATTATCATTCAGATCATGAAGTGACTATGTTTAATTTAACATTTATAGTTTAAAAAAAATAAAAGCCAATCTTAAAATACCCTTAGGAAGTTGTAAGTAGTGATATCACAGATATCACAAAGAAATCCAAGTAGATAGTCTGGAAATGAAAAAGAAACTAAACAAATGGGATTAATAACAAACCAGATGAAACTTAAGGGAGAATTAGCGAGCTGGTATTTATGTCAGAAGGATGAATTTACATCACAAGTGAGGAAATTAAAGTTCACAGGCAAATCCTGGCCCACTACTTGTTTTTGTAAATAAAGTTTTATTGGAACACAGCCATGGTCATTTATTTGTGTATTGTCTATGGCTGTCAGGGCCTGAACTGGATTAAAAGGATCAAGAAATCGAGGAGACAAATTTAAGAAGGCATGCACTCTCAGGTTCATGCAAGTGCCAATTCTACATTTGCCCAACCCTGAGAGTACGTGCCGTCTTAAATTTAATCACTACTCACTCCTGCTCCACACTCATCTTGACCTTGATAGGAGGCATGAGAGGGTCATCTGAATGGTAGCTATGTGGAGTTGTTTGTTTTTTATATAATACCTATAATTTGTACAATTTTCTGTATTTTAATTTCAAAATATTTTTAATAAAACCCTTCTAGGGATGCCTTGGTGGCTCAGTCAGTTAAGTATCTGCCTTTGGCTTGGGTCATGATCCCAGGGTCCTGGTATTGAGTCCTGCATCAGGCTCCTTGCCTAGCAGGGAGAGTGCTTCTCCCTCTGGCAGCTGTTCCCCCTCCTTTTGCTCTCTCTCTCTGACAAATAAAAAAATAAAATATTAAAAAAAAAGAAAAAGAAATGCCCTTCTAAATCAGGTCAAAGAAAAATAATACAAATTAGAAACATTTTAAACAACAATAATGAAAATACTACATATCAAAACAAGTGGGGCGAAGTTAAGACAATATCTTAATGCATATATTAGAAAAGTAGAAAAGACAAATATAAGTGATCTGAGCATCTATGTTATGGGGTGGCACATCTGATGATGTAACCATTTTACTCTTGGGGTTATAGTCTTCAGGAAACTGTGCCCATGTGCCCAAAGATACATGTATAAGAATGCATATGGCAGCATTATTATACTATACAGCTATTAAAAAGATTAGACTATACCAACAAGCAGAAACACAAGAAAATCTCACAAACATAATGTTGTACAAAAGAGGTAAAGGGAAAATAATATATACCATATCACTTAATTCATTTAAAATTCAAAAACAGGCAAAACTAAGGTAGAATTAAGAACTGTCTCAAGGTAAGGGGCAAGGGCTATGATCAAGAAGGTACATAAAGTAAATTTCTGTGGTTCTTATAATAGTTTATTTCTTAATATGGGTGAAGATCACAAAATATTTACTTCTTAATTATTCATTAAACCATGCATTTATGTTTACGTACTTTTCTGGATATATTTCACGTTCTTTAAAAAATGTTTAAAAAAAGAAAAAGGAGGGACACCTGGGTGGCTCAGTTGGTTGAGCCGCTGCCTTTGGCTCAGGTCATGATCCCACCGGGATCAAGTCCCGCATCGGGTTCCTTGCTCTGCAGGGAGCCTGCTTCTCTCGCTGCCTCTGCCTACCTCTCTGCCTGCTTGTGTGTACTCTCTCTCTCTCTCTCTGGCAAATAAGTAAAATCTTAAAAAAAAAAAAAAAAAGAAAAGAAAAAGGAAAAACCGTTTATGGGAATTGACTGAATAAAAGAGGATTAAGATAATAATTTTTCCATTTAACTACAAACTTTCATATATTTCTGAATTTGCATGCTATTAGGTAATCAAATTGTCTAATAATATGTTGTTTACTAAGGTTCTTGAGACACCTGCTTCTGTGAACCAAAAGAATGTCTATGGTAGTCAGTGGAATAGGTCATTTTAATAAATGTGGGAAAAAAACCCTATTATTATGGAAAATACAAAATGTACACAAAAGTAGAGAAAATAGCATAATAAAAACATGTATATCACTCACTCAGCTTCAGCATCTATCAATATTTTACACATCCAGTTTTACTCACTTTCTTCTAGTTCTTTTTTTGAAGATTTTTAAAGGAAAACCCAGATATCATGTCATTTCATCTGTAAATACATCAATATTCCATTATACCAAATAAAAACATTATTAACATCACTGCCATGCCACATTATCATACCAAAAGTTCTAATAATCCTTTAATATCATCAGCACCTGTCCAACTGTCCTAGATTACTTCACCAATAATTTTTTTTAGGTTTTATTTATTTATTTGAGAGAGAGAGAGTGTGTGTGTGTGAGCATGCTGGGGGTGGAGAAGCAGAGGGAGAGAGAGAAGCACGCTCCCCACCGAGCAGGGAGCCCCATATGGGGCTTGGTCCAGGGACTCCAGGGTCATGACCTAAGCTGAAGGCAGATGCTTAACTGACTGAGCCACTCAGGAACCTCATCTCACCAATAATTTTTATGGTTGTTTTCTTTGAATCAGGATCTAAATAAGGTCTATGTGTTGCATTTCACCATTAGGCCCTGAAGGCTTCTCCGGAGCAGAGCACTACCTTTTTTTTTTTTTTTTTTAAACATCATTGATCTATTATGGAAACCTGACCATTTACACCATAGAATATCTCATGTTCTTGTTTTGGCTCTTTTCTTGTAGTGCTGATAATGTTTTTCTTTAGCTGCCTGTTTTTTGTTTTTCTTTTTAGAAGTATACAAACTTTCCTTTCAATCTTCATAGTGTTCATGTGCAGAAACCAATGCTTTTCTGTGGCAGTGTCATCTTGCTAGAGGATACATAAAAACTCAGTTCACACCTTAAAGGAAATTAAAGATCACTTTCAAAAACACTCATTTAGTTGACAATGGTAAAGTCTAAACCATCTATTTGATGCAATAATAATTGCATTACTATATATCTAAATCTAATTACAGAAAAGACTTAAAAATTAATGGACTTTTGAATTCATTATTTTTAAGATAATGAACTCTTTTCCAATTAACTATCATTCCTAAACCCTAAATCAATCTTCTCTGTGCACTCAGGAAAGTCTCATTTGCAGCACAAATCCCTTATTTTATAGAGTTTCTCATTTGTAGACCACTTAATGTGTTTTCATTGCATTCATAGGATACCAATTCTTGATAAGTTGAGAAACAAGATTATCACAAGCTCTTAAATAATAAAATTAATGACCAGATTTTAACTTAACAATATTTAGAATATTTTATATCAGTGAGATGGATGATATTATTTGAAAATTTTCACAAACATTTTTATATTAAGCCTAATATGAACACCATGAGTTATGGATCAGGTCCTGTGTCCAGTTTGTTATTCATTTATTCTTCATTTCTACCAAATCAGAAGTTCTTTTTTTTTTTTTTTTAAAGATTTTATTTATTTATTTGACAGAGAGAGAGATCACAAGTAGGAAGAGAGGCAGGCAGAGAGAGAGGAGGAAGCAGGCTCCCCACTGAGCAGAGAGCCCGATGCGGTGCTCGATCCCAGGACCCTGGGACCATGACCTGAGCCGAAGGCAGAGGCTTTAACCCGCTGAGCCACCCAGGCACCCCCAAATCAGAAGTTCTTAACTAACAAATATGCATCACTCAAAATGAGTTTGAGTTTTATGTCCCTGTCTTATAATTCCAGCTATTTGTGTCAAACTATAATATTACATTCAAGTTTTGGGGAGACTTAACATTGAATACCATGTCCTATGTGCTAAAAGATGTTAAATTGATTGCTGCAAAACATTTGAAAGATTTTGAACTATCGGGAAAGGACATAGTGGTAAATAAAATATATGCCTCTTGCTGTATTTATTTTTAGAAACTATTTCTTCATGTTCTGTGGCAACATTTAAATCTCCTTAAAAATATATCTGTGTGTCATTCATTTTTTTATCTGACAAGTGAAGAATTCAAGAGCTGAAAAGGAATTATATTCTTGGCAATTGAGCTATATGCACCAATTTAGACTTCTTAAGAAATCTTGTTGTCTTATCATCATTATTAACATCATGTTGTCACTAAAGAAATAGATTCAGACTACTCAAGTTATTAAACACATTTTTGAAAGATGTCACAAAGCAAATGTGCCTGGGATCAGAGAAACAGACCTTAATCTTTTATTGGTGCTGTGAATCTTTAAAGAAATCCTATCCCTCATCTGAAAAGCTCCCAGGAGCAACTTTCACCTCAACAACTAGCATATTTCAGAGGGAAAAATTGCGTCCCATTTTCACTTCTGGCCTGTATCTTTGAATAGCAACCTCAAAAGCCAGACATTCAATGGTCATGATTACTCACATAGAGAATGTTTTCTTTTTATTTATTTATTTATTTATTTATTTGACAGACAGAGAGCACAAGTAGGCAGAAAGGCAGACAGAGAGAGTAGGGGAGGCAGGCTTCCCGCTGAGCAGAGAGCCCGATGCGAGGCTCAATCCCAGGACCCTGAGACCATGACCTGAGCCGAAGGCAGAGACTTTAACCCACTGAGCCACCCAGGTGCCCCAAGAATGTTTTCTATTTACTTGAACGTTAAATCTAGATTGGGCATATTGTGATTATTGGCTGAATAAAAACAATATTTGACATTTAAATGCATACTTTTTATTTGCATATCAAAAACATACTTGTGAAAAATATAGTGATTCCTACTTGTTTTTGATACCAAAAACCTTTATCCACTGAGGGAGGAGCTAGCTTAAGGAGGGAAGGAACAATCCAAAATGCTAAGTTCCATTTCAAGGGAATACCTTTAGTCATTAAATTCATTTGTAAAAGATTATTTGTGAACTCAGTCTATGTTAGGTTATAAACATTAAGAATAGAAGCAGTTATAAATATTAAGAATAGAAACTCAGAGTTTGGCAGCTTACATTCTAATAGAGAGAGTATACACATTAGCAAATATGTATAATGAAATATTTAAGATGCTTGATCAAATTTCCATAAGGTACGAAAAGTGCACTGATGCAAGCCAAACCAATCCTACCTGGGGAAGGCAGGGGGAGAGGAAAGGATTCACACAGAAGGTGACATAAATGAAAGTATCATTTGGATTTTGCATCAAGGAAGTCAATTATCTGCAGAAGAGGAATTTTTTTAGATTTTAAGTAAGGGAAAAATTCAAATTGTAGTTGGTGAGGAGTAAATGCAAATAATTAAGAAATGTGAGTTATTCTTTCAATAAATTTGGTTCAGAACAAAAAGGAAAAAAAAATACTTTATCCAGTAACAGCAAAAGATTGTTGTGTATTTCCCCATACACTAACTGGGAATGGATTTACATTGGGACTTTACTCATTAGACAATGACCAAAGCGCAGATAATTGTTTATCCATAATGTATACCATTGATACCTACCTGATTTTATCTTCTACTGTCTCCTTTATACATTATGTTCCAGTCACACAGATCTTCTCTCTTGCATAGGAAGGCCCAACTTTTCTTGCCACAGTATCTTTATATGAGCTTGTCCTTCTGTCCCCACATGGAGACAGGTTGCTATCTATTTCACATGGCTGCTGCCTTCTTCTTGTCACCTAGATTTCAGTTAAAAGTGGCTCCTCAGGAAAAATCTAACCGAACATCTCCATGCATGTCACCACATTTCCAATCATTCACCATCACATCCAGCAGGGATTATCAAACAGTATTTAGGGGCACCTGGGTGGCTCAATCAGTTAAGCATTGCCTTTGGCTCAGATCATGATCTCAGGGTCCTAGGACTGAGACCACATCAGGCTCTCTGCTCAGCGGAGTGTCTGCTTCTCCCTCTGTTCTCTCTCTCTCTCTCTCAAATAAAATCTTAAAAAAATTATTTAATGATCTGCAAGCATGGACATCAATCAGAAGGGACATAAGCTGCAGACAACAGGCATAGATGTACTGGTCCATAATTGCTGGACATATAATGTGACAACATTAAGTTCTCTATTCTCTGCAGAGCATTTATCACTATCTGAAATTAATCTTGACTTGGCTGGTATTTGTCTCCTCCCAAAAAGATCTAATCTCTATGAGAGCAAAGCTTACTTCACCATTAATAAATAAAGTTTGGTGCATAATCAGTATTAAATATGGACTGCATTGTGTGCTTGGTTTTGCTCTGGAAAGTACTACTTTGAATGATATCTCTACAGTTTCAGTTTATGTGCTGTTAGCAACAGTGTTAGATTAGCACATGCAGGATTTTGTTATTTTGTTACTATCTCAGGGAAAACTCACTAAATTAGCCAGACAGATTACTAACTTTGCTTAAAAGATGGACAGTACAAAAGCATCAATATCTCTCTGCCCTTGTTGACAGCATCTGACAGACTCAGTAAGTTCTGACCAGTCCATAGACACTGTCCACACCCAACAAAGAACACCAGTTGGGCATGGACCACATGTTGATAAACACTTCTGTAGAGCAAAGTTTGACTTCAGGTCAATAAATGTCCAAATTTCCACTAGCGTCAAATTAAGGATTTTCAGACTAAGTTTTATATTTTTCTTACATGAAAGATAAAACCTTAGAAAATATTAAGATTAAGTTCTTTAAAATGATATGGAAAAAATAATAAATATAGTCAGAAGTCTCAGCAAACTTTCTAGAAATTTTAATAATGATTATGAAAATTTACATTCAACCTACAGATGAGGACAGTGGTCACCAATTTTACTAAATGCTCATAAAGCCCAAAATACTCTCCTGAATTTTTTTCATGTGTGAAATAAGAATAAACCTACCTACTCCATGGTTTGCTGTGAGGAATAATAAAATGAAAGTGAAGAGTTTAGCACAATGCCTCGCAATTCACTAGTTGCTCAATAAATTTTGTTATCAATAACTTTCAGAAATAAATAAATATATATGTGTGTGTGTATGTGTGTGTGTGTGTGTGTGTGTGTGCTCCATATATGTATGGAGTACAGCTCTAACAGCTCTAGGAACTTGTGATCTTATTATTCCAGGAATGTCCTAGAAATCTTCCCATCTTCCCACTACAAAACTGGGTAAGAGATGCGAATCTAGTTCTGCATAATAAAGCACCATCCCTCTTCAGCTTTCAGTCTCCCTTAAAGTAATAACTTTAGGAGAAGTCAGTTAAAAAAGCTTATAGTGACTGTGAAACCTCTTCTTCCAAACTCACATCCCAAACTCCAAAAATATTATGTATGTAATTATGAATATATATGCTATGATTTATAAATACAATTATAGAATTATGAAGCTAGGTAGGGATTCATAGTATAATCATCTAGTTTTGCCGATGAGCAAAGTGCATCTCAGAGGTTAAGCCATTGGCCAAGATTCCCCTACCTACTTTCATTCAGTCCTACTTTCATTCACTCCAGTATCTATTGAGTATTTACTATGCCCAAGTTAATCTGCCTGCTATTATAAGAAATAAAATATAAATAAGGCATATATTGTGCTTCCAAGTAGTTCACAGTAATGAGAGAGGAGAAAATACAAGTATCAAAAATGTTAATAGAATACGTGATATGGACTGTCGTAAAGAAAGGAGCAAAGAGGGCACCTGGGTGGTTCAGTTGTTAAGCGTCTGCCTTCCTTTCAGGTCCTGATCCCAGAGTTCTGGGATTAAGCCTGATCCAAATATGCTCCTCCCTCTCTCACTCCCCCTGTTCATATTCCCGCTGTCACTGTGTCTCTCTGTCAAATAAATAAATAAATAAATTATTAAAAAAAAAAAAAAAAGAAAGAAAGAAAGGCGCAAAGAAAGTGCTCTAGCAGATCAAAAAGATTGTTTCTGCCTGGATGCAAAACAGGAAAAGTTTGTTTTTTGTTTTTTGTTTTATGTTGTTTGTTTTTAATGAACTTGCGATGAGCCTGGAAATCTATCTTAGCTTTCATCATGTGTGAATGAAAGCCATGAGGATTCTTCTAGTTAGAAAGATAATAGAAGCAAAGGTAGCAGGAGAAAATTAAGAGGCCATAGGGCTTCCAGAGTGATTTGTGCATTGGATGTAGGAATAGTAAAAATCGTATAGGAGTCAGTAAATAAAGGTTTGGACTGCACTGTTGCTGGCCTTGAGCACCAACTAAGGGAGTTTCAACTCAATTCAGAAAGCTGAGGAGACGCCGCAGGCTCTTTATAAGGAGAATGGTTTTTTATAAACTGTGGTTTAGGGAGATAGATCTGTGAATGCTATGAGGGATGGTTTCCATCAGGGAGAAACTAGACCTGGGCAGATGAGTTTATTTCACTGTAATATAGGTCAGACATACATGCTTGATCTAGCATATTGACAGAGGCCATTGAAAGAAGAAGAAAGAAACAAGAAATACAGTAGCAGTAGAGCTGATTGTGTCTGGCAACATATTGAATTTAGGGTTAAGAGAATAGGGAGTGTCAAAGATAAAAGAAAAAGAGAGAGCCTTGAACAGAAGCAGATAAAACCAACAACAGAAGGTCCATCTGAAGAGAAAAGATGAATGGTTAGGTTTTTTACCTTAAGACTGATATATTGACGATACATTTCACTCAGGTGAGTGAAGATAAATTTATCCAGTGAAGGGGGGCAACAGCCGATCAAGAAGTTGTGAAAGAGACTGAAATTAGAAAGCCGGGTTTGGGAGTCCCTGCTTGGAGGTGATAACGTTTCAGGAATGGGTTTAACATCAAGAGAGACAGCTAGAGGGAGAAGTAATGGAAGACAGTGCCGGAGGTTATTTTCTTCAGTGACTCTTTACAGTAGATAGAAGAACTGTTAGAGGAGCACATCAACAGTGTGTTTGGAATTGTGGAAAGGGAGAATAGCCAGACCATGGGAGGGGAAGCCTTTCAGGGCAAGTGGGGACATTTGCTTCCCCTCCCTCTGCCTGCAGGCATCCCTCTTTCCCCAAAAGGGCGTCTACCCACCTGGGACTCACACCTTTTTTCAGGCAGCACTAGAAGATCAGAGAGCCAGAGAATGAGGAGAGAAAAAAAAAAAAAAAAATCAGTGAGAGACTACACAACTGGGGTTAAGAAGAGTTCTCAGATTTGAGAAGCGAAACCTCTGGAGTAGCGGAGGTGAGGCATCTGGAGAGAGGAGACTGCGCCCGGTTGAGGATTAGGTGGGGTTATAAAGGAGTCACCTCTCATGTTCTTTGAGACACATAATTAGAGATCAAAATTTCTTGTTTTAAGATTTTATTTTTAAGTAATCTCTGCACCCGACATGGGGCTCCGACTCACAACCTGGGAATCAAGAGTCACCTGCTCCACCTGCTGAACCAGCCAGGGGCCTCCAGAATTTCTTTTTTAATTGTTCTGTTCCTGATATGCACTTACTCTATGCCGCTTTGCGACTAGGATTGCTTTAGTCTTCCATGAAAATAAGTCTAATATTATATAATATATATATATAAGTCTAATATTATTATTATTATTATATTATTATATTATAATATTATATATATTATAATATAATATTATTATATTATAATATTATAATAATAATATTATATTATTATTATAATATTATTATTATTATTATATTATTATTATACCCACCTCACACAGAAACGGATTTCAACAAGATCCGAGGTGAGGATGGAGGAACGCCGATTGAATTTGCTGAGGAGACGGTCCTTGTCCACTTTTGCTGAAGGAGCTTCAAAACAATCACTAAAGAAGAAGTCAGACTAAGCTGTCTGAGGGCGGCAAGCAAAAGGAGGCAATAAAAGGAGGCCACTGTCTACACCACTTGATAGGCAAAGCAGGGGGTCATATAATGCATTAAAGACGACCAGCTTGGAGATGAACAGATGTGATCAAATCATGACACTGTTACATCCTACTTATTGTCTCTAATTCAAACATCCTTTAGCATACATTTTAACATGCACGTATCAGAGAAAACGAGAGCACCTATCCTACTGGGTGAATACATGGTTTAGATGAGTTAATGTATGTAGAACTCTCTGAGTTTGGCACAAAGTAGCTCAAAAAATTTTACCTATTACTAATAATAAAAGTTTTACCACAAAATTTGGTAAGTACTCAACATTGCTGAAGTTTTAATAATGCTGCATACTACACACCAGTCTCACAGCATCATTGTGAGTTAATATTGAACACGAAAAGCACTTTGAACAGTATACATGCTTATTCACACATGCTTACTAAATGTTAAATTAAAAATTTTCAAATGATCTTAAGTGACAAGCATGGTCAAGATTTTTTTATAGAATTACGTAAATTTGAAAATGTAAAGGTAGAAAATATTTCTTAAAATTCTGCTTGTGAGATCTAGGCTTTTGAAGATGAGGAAAAGAAGCAGGGGTTTGAGTATTAGAGATCATTCTTCGTGGAATAATTCTATATTATTAGGTTAATTAGTAATGAATAATATAGAATACTAGTAACGTAGATTAGAATAATCGCTATTCCACCCAGCTCCTGTACTCTGCCTTGACCAGGAAAGACCACAAGCCTTTTACAATATTTATACAATAAATATATTTGGAATAAACCTACTAAATCAAAGATAATTAGATTTTTGCCAGAACAAAGGAACTAGAAAATATTCTGATTTCTGTTATTGCCAAATATTGACCACAGGTAATATAAAGCAGCTGAATAACTGAGTTACAATGATGTCAGTCAACACCAATTTCTAGTCCCTACTTCTCCCCAGCAGAAAAGTATCAGTGAAAATCTAGCCTTGCTCTAATATGCAGTAGTTTCTGGGGTGGAGAGAGAGTGAAGCAAATATATTGCGTATATTACAGACATGTAAATATTATATATATGTGTGTATATATAATAAATCTCCCATACACAAGTCAGAAGAACAGAAGAATGTACCTATCATCTATTCATAAATCCAAAGGTAGAATTTGTGCACACCTATGCTATTTTTGTTTCTCCCCTTTTTTACATATTCACTGAAAGCATCTACTTCCTGAAGGAAATAAAACCCAGGAGAGATGAAGAAAAAGCAAACATAATAAAGGATGCTCTATGGATGCAACATGTGTTAAAATACAGAAAGAGAACCAAGAATAAAAGTAGTGAATTTTTTTTAGAAAAGGAAACACCATGTTTTCATTTTTTCTTCAGCCACAAAGAGAAATATTTCAATTCCAGTTTAAGATTTATTAAGTTTCCATTACTATATTCCATGCTCTGTACCCTGGAGTCAGAGTTACGAATGAGGAAAGATGTACTCCCCACAAGGAACTCATACTTGAGGGGGAGGATAAGCCCATTAAATTAAACAAAGGAAAATAATCACTTTGTGAAATTCCGCCGTGTTAGAGCTATGAGCCAAGTGTCCCAGGAAGCAAGATGACATTGATTTTACTTCTGCAGGAACAGGAGGAGAAGCTATGAAACAACTGACATTGCCTTGTGACTAGAGGAAAACTAGGATTTTGCCAGGCTAGGTAAGTTGTGGAAGGAAAATTCAGGGAAAAAAGACTGTGAGCAAAGTCATAGATAAGTAGCAATCAGAGGAAAAGGATATGGAGACACTGATAATACAGAGGAAGATAATTGAAAGAATGTGTGTTCTAGGATCTCATGTTCTCAGTGAAGAGGGAAGTCAGTATTGGAGAGTGCCCAGGTGAAAGGGGGCACAGAGCATGAGACCACTGGGAAATGGCAGAGGTTTAATACGAAATAAACAAGGGGCGTGACCTGTGGTTATGAGTTTAGGCCTCATGAATTTTAAGTGAGATAGGAAGCACAGTTATATGAATTTCTCTTAGTGAGGATAGCCGGTGAAGAATTAAAATTTGCCTCTCCTGACTCCTGGTGAATGTTTTCTCCACTAAAATGCAACATTGGCTAGTGGAACTATTCTGCAAGGGAAGCCAGACTCTTGTTTTGCTCTGTTGGATGATACAGCACATACAGAAAGTATTAATAGGCACATGACTTGTAAATGTCCAGAAATATTGCTCTGCAAAAAGCCACCCTCTTCAGACTCTTATTGGAATGGAATATCCACTTAGAGAATACAAATATTGAAACCAGGGGACTTTGAGCAATATGTCCTGCCTGAGTGAATTTAGTTACTTTAATAAAACAAAATTACTTTTACTGACATCACCCAGAATTACCGAAGTACAGAGCTATAGTTGCTTAACGAATAGTCACTTACCCTGAATCTAAAAGTTGAAGAGTCAGCCAGGGTACACACACACACACACACACACACGCACACACACACACACACACACACACGCTTTGGCCCTTAGCTAACAGACTCTTGATATATTTTTAAAATTTTTACCATAAAAATTTCTAAGCATATACAAAAGTAAAAATTAACATCCTTGTACCTATTATCCAGCTTTGATAATTATAACCTCATGGCTAGTCTAGGCTGATGAACTTTTAACTTCTTTTGTATTTTAAGAGAGCTCTATAGAAACTTAAATGGTTGTAAGTTGACAAAAGAATTCAAGAGAATGGAAGCTATTTCATGCCTACAAATAGTACACATTGGCTTATATAGAGTGTAAAATACAACACTAAATGTTGCAAAAGCCTCCTTCAAATACACATGGAATTAATCATAAAGAGAGCACAGAACAATTGTATTCCATCCTCACAGAAGACCAATAAAAGTATAGGAGCTTAAAATGCCCCCCAGAGAGAGTTTAAATAAGCCCCAAATAATTTTTGACTGCAGTATAATTTAACACTAAGATGGGATTCTATGGGAAGCTATTAATTACCATCTGTGAAGGTCATTAAAAATATCATCGACATCCAATTTATCTTTGGGGTGTGAAACTATCACTTAAAGACGTTTCTATCTTATTCATTTATTGGTGTATTAAGCTAAATTACACTACATGGAATTCAGGTAGTTACACAGAACTCTAACTTATTTAATCAATTTTCAAATGCAAAAGTGATATTTCTAATTTGGTATAAGTGCAGTTAATTTGTTATGGATTTACATGCAATGTGGTGTTAATGTTTTTACAGAAAAAAGCAGCAATCAATAATTTTGTCAACTTCATTAATTCAATCAGCTTATTAATGTCTATAGCTTCTATCTCATTATCAAAATAACTTTTGGCCCTCAGTGATTTCCCTTAGTTCTGTACAAACGAAAGGCAGATTACCCACTGCTTGCCCTCTAGTTTTCCAGCAGGTTCCTTCAAGCTCAGGGAGAACAGAGCTGTTATTTGTTAACTGGCTCAGAAACTCATCTGACTCCCCTTCAAGAAACTAACTTTGATCCTCAACCATTCTCAGATCACTACTTTACACAAATTCCACTGATATACAAATACACATCTTGCTAAATCAGCTCTTACCACTTCCAATCATTATCCAATTACTTGAAAATGTTTTCTTTCTCTCTTCTTCAGACATATTGTGGACTAACAAAATTTTCCTCCATTTAGCACATGAATGTTAGTTAGTGGGGTGCTAGGTATCTACGTCTATCAAGAAAAGGGGAAGTCATGAGTTTTGAAGCCACATATAATGTAAGAATACGGTAAGGAAGATATAACATCAGCCTCTAAAACCTTAAAACTCCCTTTTCAAGTTATTTTCACCTTTCTTACCATCCTCTAATAATTAACGTGCTTTTCTTCAAATGTCAGCATGTAAGACAAAATAGTGTTTATCCAGATCTGGTGTTTACTGACAACAAGGCCCTGTGCTAGCTTACAAGTGTGCAGTGGTGAGCAAAACCAGATGGGGCCCCTGATTTAATGAAACCTGTGGGCTAGTGTAGAAAAGAGACACTAATCAAAGATTTCCATTTTTGTCCCAACCTTTAAAGCAATGAGAATCGAATCAAGAGTTTTACCTGTGAATCCATGAGTGTGTGTATGTGTGTGTGTGTGTGTGTGTGTGTGTGTGTGTTGTGTGTATATGTAGAGAAGTGACATATTCAAATTTGCATTGCCAAAAGATTATACTGGTTGAGAGGTAGAGAAATCTTAAAAATAATTTTTATTAATTTGTTCTTTTGCCTTACCACTAGCATTACAAAATGTGTTCCCTTTATTGTGAATATAAAGATTTTGTTTATATATGTACAAAATTTGTCTTTATTCAGGCTAGCCAAGAAATCTGACCAAAGCTTTTAGCATTGTTTGCAATACACAGTGCCATCCAAGTACCAAATAGCTTATAAAAAGACTAGGAAAATAACCCATCATATAACTGCACCTGCTCTTACTTCAGGCTATTTTTAGATATTTGTATATTCCTCATATTATATTATTTTTCTTCAATAATGTGGTGGTCCTGACTCCGGCATACAAAAATACAAGTATTTGTTACTTTTTTGAAAATTGGTAGTGAATTAATCCAAATAATTGTTGCTTCCAAAATAAGCTTATTTTAAAATAAAGAAGGTCAAAATTTAGCCCATATTTGTGCATTATACTTATGACAAAATAAATCACTACATCAACCTTTGGTAATTATAACTGGTTATGAACATTACAAACACATGATTCTCTACTATTAAAATTGCAAAGCTGTTTCCATAGAAACTTGGAAACTTGGAGCTGTTAGCTTCTAGAGAAAATGGATTACATTTTATTCATATTATTGTTTTAGGGCCCAGCAAAGGGTTTAGAACAAGTGTCTTAATTAATGTTTGTTATTTTATTATATAAATCATCTTTCAAAAGCCTATTTCAGTTAAAACTTCAGATTTAGTTGTAGTACGCCCGAAATAAAATTTTTATTGAAAAACTACTGCGAAAAATATATAATTCAAAGTAAATTTGATGACTCCTTAGCCAAATATGTTTAAAATAAATAATGCATTTAATTTTCTTAAAACATAATTTATTCAAATGCACTGAAATGAAAATAAATGAATAGTTTTAATTAAATCTAATGACCTCCTTGTAGTGATACCAATGAACATCCCAGTTTGCCTAGAATGGAGGAGTTTCCAGGGACTTGAGACTCTTGGTGTTAAAAGTGAGGAAGGCCATGCAAACTAGGATGTTGGTCACATTGCCCTACATAACAAATAAATGGCACCTGCCTTTCCTGTTCAAGTGAGACTCTGACTGTGTTTTAACTGCCTGTTATTTAACTGTGAACTTTCTGAATGAAAATTGAACACTAAAATCATGGCCTGTTGGATCCCAGTACTCATTCTTTAAAACTAGAATTTGCCCAAGCTTCCACTTGATACCAAGTGTTGGCCAGATGGCATGAATTACTCTTTTTTTTTTTTTTCCTGTTTACAATAGTCACTAAAGCAATGGGAGTATTTGAAAAATCTGTGTGTTTATTGCCATCCAACAGGTTTTAACAATGCAGGTGACACATCTACCACTTAATTCACCAAGCCTTCAGTTTAGTCTGGATTGGTGGCTAATTAGTGGTTGGCATGAAAATATCTTAGCATGGAATAAGCTAAGAAGACAAAATTTTCATACGTGTCATACCACTTGGAAACATTAATTAAATGGAAAGAGTTACTGATACACATGGCTCTTAGGATCTACACTGGTAGCTGAAATGAAGAGAGAAGTAATAAGAGGAAATTACTGAAACATGATAGGAGAAAAAACATAATAAAAGCATGTTCTAATCAGTAGAGTAAAAAAGAGAAACAAAATTTCCAGCTTGACTCAACATAAGATTTGAGCTATATGTAGGCAGGGGGAAACATGTAATTAAGGGGAAAGAGAGAGATCAGTTATATTTGGTGTATTTAACATAGTTTTTTATAGAGCAAGTTTATGGCTTTATAATGAAATGGCGAGTCACACTACACTGAGACAGCATCCAATAAAGACTACTTAGATGTGAGCCATTGAATTTTTTTTCTTTTCTTTTTTTTTTAAAGCTGTATTTGGAGTGAACTCCAGTCTTACATAGACTTACTGATTATAACAAAACAAAAAATAAATTATCTACAGTGTTTTCTAGGAACAACAAACATTTAAAATGGGATTGTTCATCTTTTCCTTTCTTTTTTTTTTTTAATATGGAAATTAACCAGAACAAGGCAGGCACTCTCAGTGTAAGAGACTGCATGCTCAGCCTTGGAACCTCTAGTCTATGAGAGTCATAGAAAGAGACAACAAGGGACATGGCATAGACAGTCTCCTGGAATGTCACTTTGTATATGTTATTTAAAGAAAGAGTGCGGTCTCCATTTGTTGCATTTAAATGCCAGATTGGTGTTGTCAAATGTGACTGAACTTTTCAAAGAGGCAGAAGGATACTGAGGGATTTGGAAAGCTGCAAATATACAACCAAGGAACTTAATTATAAATAATACAATCTGTGTATGCAAATACCAAGGAAACTTGTGTTAAATTAAATCACTGGCAACTTTAAAAGTTTATTTGTGTTTCTTCAACATTCTGTCCCACTGGTGTTCTTCATAGGAATATATTAAGTGAATTAAATGAGGAAATAGACCGTGTTTTTCATAGTGCCCCTTCAGAGTCTTTAAACTATAAAAATTCATTATGTCACTCTAAATAGGGTCTTGTCAATTTGTAAAAAGTTACATCTTGCCACAATTTAAATTTTGAAGCTCATCTTCCACATATCAAAAACAATACAATCAACTCAATTTGAAATGTATTTAAGTCCTTTGAAACACATACTCCAGAATGGGCACAATTTGTTCAATACTTAGGAAGCTAAAAATCAAAGAAAGTTTTAAAGTATTTTTGATAATCAAAAAATTCAATACAAAAACCATATATGCAAAAATCAAACACAACGGATGAACTACACTTAAAGGTTATTCTTCTACTCAATTATAAAACTGTAATTCCAGTTATTCAAATAAGAAGCATGGATGTCATAGTAAGAAAAAAATGTGGCATTTAAAGTGTCAATAGGGATGCCTGGGTGACTGTTGTTTAAGCATCTGACTCGATTTCAGTTCAGGTCAATATCTCAAGGTCATAAGATCTAGCCCCGCCCCGGCTTCACACTCACTGTGGAGTCTGCTTGAGATTTTCTCTCTCCCTCTCCTTCTCTTCTGCCCCTTCCCCAGCTTGGCATGTTCTCTCACTAAAATAAATAAATAAATAAATAAATAAATAAATAAATAAAAAATAAAATCTTTAAAATGTCAATAACTTAAAGTTTTGGAATAAATGAAAATTCTCTGAAAATATTTACTTTTGATTATATACACAAAATAATGTAAGTGACTAACTATTAGTGTGTGAAAACACAAGGAAACCCTCACCTAACAAATCTTGTATATGCCCTCTGAAAAATCCCAGGTTGGAAACACCTAACCCTCAAAAAAGATGAGAATGTGGAGGGTACTAAGTCAGGAAGAAATAGAACTTAAAATCTTGGGTTATGTTCACTTATAATGTGTTAAATGGTATCTTTAATCTTAGTAGAGAAAGGCATGTGTGGCAAGTTTAGTTAATATAGATGTTATTTTAATATAACTTTGTAATTTGTGAGAAAGCGAAACAACATTGGTTGACAGGAGAACATCTGTGCTCCTCTGCTATTCCACTCTGTAGAAAAACCCTACATCTTGGCCAGAGTTGCTTAATTGCCACCATCTTCTCAGATATTTATTTAGAAATATATTTAACATGAGTTTTCAATAGGTTTTACTCTCTGCAAGACAGTCTTCAGGAAGAATCTTTAGGCATCATCAAGTGACCACTTTTTAAGATGAGACAGACATTCACAAACACTTAACCCAGGACACATTGTGTAGGGACTTAGTGATTCTTTAAATATTTTGGATTATTATTCAATGACTCTATCTGGCCTTGCATATTTCCTTTTCAGGAGTTTTTAAATAAAAAATTCTACTTCAGCTATGGTGCTATGCAAATTATCAATTTATATGTTGGTTGTGGTAGGATGGTTCTGTGAGGTATTGGGTTATATTATCAAAGTTGTCAAATTTCTGTGTGTAGAACAGTTTTGTATATTCCCTAATTATCCTATTAATGTCTGCAGGGTCTCTAGCAATATCCCATTTCATTCTTGATAGTGATAATTTGTGTCTTATTTTTTCCTTTGTCAGGCTTTCTAGAAGTCCATCATCTAGAAGTGATCTCCAAGAACCAGTTCTTTGTTTTATCGACTTTCCCTATTGTTTTTTTTTTTATTTCATTGGTTTCCAGTATTTATTAATTTTCCTCCCTTTAACTTGGTTTGTATTCATTTTGCTCTTTGTTTTCTACTTTCTTGAAGTGGGAACTTGAAATATTGATTGAAAACTTCCTCTATTTTCTAATGTATGCACTTAATTCTATAAGTTTCCCTCTCAGCACTATTTTAACTATGTTCCACAAATTTTGATCTATTATATTTTTATTTTCATTAACTTTGTAATTCCTCCTTTACTCATGGATCATTTAGAAGTTGTTTAGTTTCCAAGTATTTGGAGATTTTCTTGTTACTGACCTATAGTTTGATTTAATTTTGGTTGGAGAACATGATCTGTATCTTTTTTTAAAATTTGATAAGCTTTGTTTTATGGCCCAATATATGGTATATCTTAGTAGAGACATTCTCTAGGACTTGAAAAGAATGTATTTTGCTGCTGTTGGTTGGAGTATTCTATAAATGTCTATTAGATCATGTTACTTGATGTTGCATTCTTCAAAATCCTTGCCTTTTTCTGCTTGGTTGTTCTACCAGTTGTTGAGAGTAGAGTATTAAGGTCTCCAACTATAAATGTGGATTTGTCTATATCTTCTTTCAGTTTTCTCTTCATATATTTTCCAGCTCTGTTATTTGATACATACATGTTAAGAATTGCTATGTTTTCTTGACAGTGACTCTTTTATCACCATTATATAATGTCATTCTTGATTTTCCTTGCTCTGAAGTCTACTTTATTTAATATTAATATCACTATCCTGCTTTTTTATTATAATTGAAGTCTATAGCATTATAATTGAGATCAATTTCTTGCAAACTGCATATAGTTGAGTCATACTTTTTCATCCATTCTGCAAAACTCTGTCTTCAATTGGTGCATTTAGATCATTTACTTTTAATGTAATAATTGATATTTTAGGGCTTAAGTCTGCCATTTTAGTTTTTGTTTAATGTTCATTTTCTGTTTTTCACTTCCTTTTCTTTTTCTTGCCTTCCTGTGGGTTACCTGAATATTTTTTAATATTTCATTTTCATTTATATACTGTAATTTTGATGTCACCTCTGTTTAGCTTTTTTGGCAGTTGCTCTAGGTATTGCATTATATATGCATAACCTATCACAATTTACTGGTAATTTTGCCAGTCTAAGAATAGAAAGTTTATCTTTTTGTTCAAATCGTCTCTTTATGTTCTTCTATACTCCTCAATCATAAAATCATTGTATTAAGTATTTTTATAATACAAATTAAGAATCATATCAGACTGTGCTTTAATTTTTACTTTACTGTCCAAACATAACTTAGAAAACTTAAGAGGAGAATGAATGTCATTTTATTTTGCTTACTGTGTTCTTTCTTTCTCCTTAATATTCCAAGGTTCCTTCTTTTATCATTTTCTTTCAGTTTAGAGGACTCTCTTAGTTACTATTTTAAGGGTAGTTCCACTAACAAAATTCATTTTTCTTCACCCAAGAACGTCTTGATTTCTCCACTCACCCCTGAAAGATATATTCATCGGATATAGATTTTGTCATTAGTTCTTCTATTTCAGCACATGAAAAATGTTGTGCCACTTTCTTCTGCTCCTTATGGTTTCTAATGAGAAATCCTTAGTCATTCAAAGTGCTGTTCCCCTCTATGTAAGGTGTCATTTCTCTCACTATTTTCAAGATTTTTTTCTCTCTCTAGTTTTAGAAGTTTATTATGATGTGTCTTGATTCTTTGGGCTTATGCTATTTGGAGTTTACTCAGCTTCTCAAAGTTGATTTATATATTTTGCCAAATTTGGAGGGGTTTGGGGGGGTTGGGGGGTTTGTTTGTTTTTAACCATTACTTATTCAAATGTTTGTTTAGTCCTGCCCTTTTTTGTTTCTCCTTATAGAACTTGATTAGCACAAATGGTAGATGTTTTGTTATGATCCCAAAAGCACCTAAAACTCAAAACAATTTTTTTTCAGTTTTTCTATTGCTGAGACTAGGTAATGTCTACCATTCAATCCTCCAGTTCTAGGATTCTTTCATTTGGCCTGTCCATTCTACTATACAGTCTATCTATTAAGTTTTTTTTTTTTTAATTTCCGTCAAATTTCATAGTTTTAAAATGTCCATTTGTTAATGTCTTCTATTCCTTTGCTGAGACTTTCCATTTCTTTGCTACAAATTTCTATTTATTTCAAATGTGTTCATAATTGCTCCCTGAAGCATTTAACTGCTTTAAAATCTCTGTCAAACAACTCTAAGATACCTATCTTCTCAGTGTATGTATCTGTTGGTTGTCTTTTTTCCACTCAGTTCCAGATCTTCCTAGTCTTTGTAATGAGGGGTAACTTTTTTATTAAAACCTGGGCACTTTGGATACTATGTTATGAGACCTTGGGTCTTATTTAAACCTTCTATTTCAGCTGACTTTCTCTGATACCATCCTGGAAGATGAAAAGGAGGATGCTGACATATTACCACCAGATATGGGTAGACGTATAGATCTCCAACTGACAACCAAATTAGGTAGCTCCTCATTACTACTAGGTAGGGGTGGCCTCCACTGACAACCAAATTAGGTAGCTCCTCATTACTTACTAAATAGGGGTAGGAATTTCAATTACCTGATAGGAGTCCATGGATAATTCAATGGGACAAAGTGCCTCATTGCCTCCCCACATAGCCTCCACTGATACTGCAAAGAGGGGAGAAAGGTGCCTATTTACCACTGGGTAGTGCTGAAAGTCCTGACTGACTTTCCACCATATCTCTTGTAAAGGTACCCCAGAGGGGTATGGGAAAGACTTCATTACCACCTGGTGGGGATGTTTCAAGTGGTCACTATTAATGAATGCTTTTTGGGGAAAAAATTCCCTGTTCCTTACTCAGCCTCCTTTGACACCACCCTAGCTGGTGGTTGGGGCACACCATTAGAGCCTGGGAAGGATGGCAATCTGGACTACCCCACTGATTTTTTTTAATTTAATTTAATTTAATTTCTTTTCAGTGTTCTAGAATTCATTGTTTATGCACACACCCAGTGCTCCATGCAATATGTGCCCTCCATAATACCCACCACCATCCCCATTGATTTTTATTGTCACAAGTGGGAGTGGGTCCACAGTTTTTTGTGGTAAGATTTGTCTGGAGTGCAGTGGTTATTGTCTAAACTTGTCTTGCAAGGTTGCCCCTCACCCCGGTCCTTTGACTAGGGGGAACAAGCTTTTGTTGGGGCTTTTTCTGGATTGCCAGCTCCAAGTCTAGGATATATGAGACAAAAAACAAACAAACAAACAAAAAACCCAAAAAACAAAAACAAACAAACAAAACACCCAGGGACCTAACTGCTATATAATTTTGTAGGTCCCAAGGCCCCTAGTTGTTTGGTTTGTTTTTATTTGTGTGTGTGTGTATGTGTGTGTGTGTGTGTGTGTGTGTGTGTTTTCCTCTTCACCTTTCAGTTGTCTTATGTTAGCTTTATATATACATTTTCCAGAATATTTAGTTGGATTTAACAGGAAGAAAAGGGAAACGTATGTATCTACTCCAAGCCTTCCAGAAGAGCAGGTCTTCTCTTCACTACCTTTTAATGTATTAATTTCAATATTTTCCTATGTCTAGACAGGGATAATACTTTCTTATAAGAATAGAAAATAATCACATAGTATTCTGACATTTTAAAAATCAAATCCTTATCACCACCTCATTCAATTAACAAAGAAAGAACTTATAGTATGGTATGTTATATATTAGTTTCATGATATGTTCTATGGGTAAGGAGTCAATAGTTTCATGAAGTGAGTTCTGTATTCAGTTATTCTTCCTGCATATTTTCTTATGCTGAGGGCTTTTGCAAAACCGTTACATGAATTTTTCTATATTTTCCATAAGCTTTGAGTGGTTATGAAATTGTATTATATGTTATATGTCAGCTTGCTTTTCAGAAAGTGGGATACCCTTTTTGCCCTCTTTCTTGTAGAGGAGGAAAGACTGACAAATTCAAAACTGAAGTCATACATGATATGAAAATCCATCTCAAAAAATTTATTCGGAGGTCACAAACCTCTTGTGGCATAAACGGCAATATAAAGAGTGCAATTTAACAGATCTGAGACATAGAGAAATCCTTCTTCAAAGGGAGCTCAAAAATATTATAGGAAATAGCCCAGATTTAATTGGCAAGTGCTTAAGGGCTGCTCTTTGAGATACTCTTTCCTTCAGATCTGATAAGAAGTGGGAGCATTTGTAAGAAACCCCTTTGAAATATAAGGTGTTAAGATTAGGCAGCAAAACTATTAAGTGGCTTCCCTTTGTCATGCCCTGCTAGCTTATAAAGGGTTGAAAGAGTGAATTTAGAAAGCAGGTGACCTGACAGAATATCCCTAAGAGTAGGATCAGGACACAGCAAGAGTATACAAAAAAAAAAAAAAAAAAAAGGAAAAAAAGCAGTAATTGAAGAGAACAAGAACTTCATAGAGTTGACTTGCGTGGAAATGGTTCTTAGAGCGAGTTTGTGCTGACAGAAAAAGAGGCATTTTAAGGTGGCTTTTTGGTTTATCTTTACTTTTAAAAATGAAAGAGTGTCATGTATAATAGTCAGTGAAAGGGTTCCTAAAGAGAGGAGGAGTTCTTAGTTTGAAAACATGGTTGGTCCATTTTAAACAGAATTGGAGAGCATATATGAAAATGAATTAGGGCCAGGAAGCAACAAAACCTGGCCAATAAGCTGCTTAAATAGCTGTCCTGGAAGCTAGACAAAACCAGATCAGATTAACTTTGCAAAAGGGAGTCCCATAATAAATGCAAGATTATTTCAATGCAGAGTTCAAATCTAGTCCATTGGATACGAAAACTGAATAATAGAAGAGCCAATATGCAAAGACATGAAAACTATTTGAAGATGTTAAATTCATCTGACAAAACAGGGAAAAAAAAGTAGCAGTAATTTCTCCTCAGTGAAAAAATGCACGCCCCATTAACAAAAAGAAACAAGAAATGGATCAATTGTTCCAAATCTAATTGATTGGAAATTTTAATAGAAACAGAGAAAGGATTCACAGATCTTGAAACAATATTTAGTCTCATAAGTGTTCTATACACCATAATCATCAGTTGGAAGAAAGGTGAACTTGATTAACTATTTTTCATAAAAAGTTTTCATAAAAAGGCTCTACCACAATTGTTCACATGAAGCAGTGTAATTATTTAAGAATTTGAGTACTATAGATTCAATGAGAATTAAATGGAATTGTTTAGGAATAATAAATAGTATCAATTCTTATCTATTTCTGGAATGGAAATAAACTGCATGAATAAAATGCAATAAATGATAAATTGATTTTGTTCTTTCAGCCTTGAGCTGGAATATACTTATAGAGATTGTAGGCAGCATGAATTAAGGAGGGAAGTAGGATAGTGCAGTGTGAGTAAAAGAGATGTTTGACTTCTCAAAAGCAATCAATCTTCTGTAGGGAAGTATTTTCTGAGCTAATATGCCTTGAAGTGAATTCAGTACTTTATGCATGTTTTCCTCCTCCCATGTGAGTGGCAAGTATGAAGTCACAACATGGCACACCTTAAGCTTTGAAATTATGTAGGCCTAGGTTGAAATTCTAGATCCACCACCAATTTGTTGTGTTAATTTAGGATTACATCTACTCTGAATGATCTTCGTATTTCTAATCTGCAAGATAGAGATTAGAATATCAAATTTGTAAAAATATTATATTACTATATTAGGGTTCTCTCAAGTAACAAAAAGTCAGTAGGATACATACATATAAATATATAGGCATATATATGTGTATATTTGCATATACATATGTATATACACATACACACATTTATATATATAATTTATCATCAGGAATTGTCTCACACAATATAGAGCTTGAAAAGTCCTAAGATCTGCAGCTGGTCAGCTGGAGACTCAAGAGAACCATTGGTGTAGTTTCAGGTGGAGTCCAAAGACCTGAAAACCAAGAGTACCAATGGTATTAATTCCAGTCCACTTTCAAGGACAGAAAACCAATGTTCCAGCTCAGCAGTCAGACAGGCAAAGTTCCCTCTTACTCAGCCATTTTGTTCTAGTCCTGTGTTTAATTGATTGAATAACACCCATCCACATTATGAGAGCAGTCTGTTTTATTCAGTCTACCAGTTTAAATAATTTCATTCAAAAATACCATCACAGATACAAACCCAGAATAATGTTTGACCAGTTATCTGGGCATCCCATGGCTCAGTCAAGTGGACACATAAAATTAATCATCACGATTACCATGAAGAATATAAAGAGACTAACAATGTGCTAAAATATGGTAGTTGTTCAATAGATAATTAACCACAGTGTATAGTTTCCAAGAACTAAAGTACAAGCTCTCTAATGTTATCTTATTATGGATTCTGGATAGTAAAGATCTCAAGAAGTTTAATTATGTGAGACACATTAATCAGAAATAGATACAATGAAGGGAAAAGTAGGTTTTGCAAACTCAAAAAGTGAGTGTGATGTGAGACTGAACATTGGGTATTAATGATATCTGAGTCAGGAACAGTAACAGTCACCTGTTAAAACAAGACAAACAAAAGAACATGTTTATTATATCTGGGAGTATAATACCACAGAATAGACACATGATCTCAAGGAGAGGATTTTCTTCCTAGGAATTATACTTTTTCCAAAATCACCTCCATTGCACAGAACAGTGAAATACAAAATTAATTGGAAAAATTTTATTTGAGGAAGGTTATCTGCAGTTCTAGAAAATCATGGAAAATTTAACAGTGTTACATAATTTACAAATAATAATGTAAATATCCAGAATCAATATTTTTTATCTATATACTTAATGAAATTATAAATCTCTTAATTTATTTTTTTGCCTATCATATTGAAAGTAAATTACCTGGGGAAAGATGGTCTTTGCCCACTGGCCCACATTACCTGCACACTCTTATATAACAGGTATTACTTAATTTACATATAGATATAATAAAAGGGAAATGAAGGGTTGAAGACAGGTATCTTCATGAAATCACATTAGCAAAAATTTACTCAAATCTTACTGTATACTAACCACAGTTCCAAGTGACTAAAATATTTTAACCAGATTTTAATCTTTCCAATACCACTATGAGGTAGACACTGCCATTATCCATTAAAGGTGAAAAAATAGAGGCACAGAAGAAAATAACTTGTCCATGTTTATAGTGCTAGTAACTACCAGAGCTGCAATTTGAACTCACGCAGGCTGGCTCTTAAACACTATGACACCCTGTGCTTCTCAGTCCTACTAGAACTCAAATTACAAGTTTGAATAGTAGAATAGGAAATATTTTCTCATTTTTATGAGAATAGTATAATAGGAAATATTTTCTCATTTTTATTAATGAATATATATTCTTATTCATTTTCATTTATATTGGCTGTATATATCATTATATATAACTATATAGCTATTACACACATAATCTATATGCATAATTAGTCTGAGACTTTGTAATGAAATAATGAACCATGTGCGATATGGAGTGTATTAGTGTCCTAGGGATGCTGCAACAAAATGCCAAAAACTTGGTAGCTGCAAATAACAAAAATGTCTTCTCAGTCTGGAGGCCGGAAGTCCAAACTCAAAGTGTCAGCAGGGTCACACTCGCTCTGAAGGCACAAGGAAGATCCCTTCCCTGTCTCCTTCAGCTTCTAGATGCACCAAGTACCTCCTGGCTTGTGGCAGCACAGTTCTAACCTTTGCCTCCATCTTCACATGACCTTCTTATCTGTGTCCTTTTCTGTCTTTTGTAAGGACTCTCATTGGATTTAGGACCCTCCCTAATCCAATATTATCTCATTTTGATTCTTCTCTTAATTATATCTGCAAAGACCCTATTTCCAAATAGGATCACATTCTGAGGTTTTGGGTAGACATGGTTCTTGAAGAGACACTATTCAACCCCCTACACTGAGTTAAACAAATCCTGCCAAAACATTAAATTTGCATCAGTATTTTAGAGAGATTGACCAATCCTACTAAAAATCACTTATGTATTTGTTGACTTTCATCATTGACAAATTCAAAATTAGGAACCATTGCTGGAATCCAGCCCATGTTGTAAGAGAGAATTCAGGGAAGATCCTGGAAAGAGGTGAATTATGATTCCGAGGCACTGACTGGGGAGGTGGACCAGCAGGAATCAGAAGTTAGGTGAGGTAAGAAGAGGCTGAGCTAAAAATAAATGTTAGGCTTAAATTATACATGTTGTATGTCAATAACATATCAATAAAGTTGGGGGAAAGAATAAAGGTAGGACTGGAGGAATATAGGGTGGAGAAAAAGAAAAAATGGTAATATAGTAGGGGGGCATAAGCAGGGCAGGAAAGTGTGGGCTGGCCTTGGGTCAAGCTCTTCTGTGCCCAAAATATGGCTTTGAGACATCACAACCTTAAAAAGGGATTAAAGGAAGCATGGAGGACTTCTCAGGGCAATCTACTCCAAGACCCCAAAATACCACTGCAAAGGCAGATGCAATGTCTTGTCTGGCCTCAAGGACAATTTTCCCTTTCTTTGACCTTGAGAATAGAGGATAAATTTTATGGATAGGAAACTCAAATGTTCCTTTTCCTCCATCAAAAGGGCATATGTTAGATAAGGATCAGGCCCAAATCAGGGCACTAACATAGGAGGGATACAGAAAACCCAAAGAATTTCTGGATGTTGGGTGTATACTAATTTAAAAAAGCAAATGAATTTTTTAGCTGAATTAGCATGAAAGAAAATTTAGTGTCCTTACAAAAAGAAATGGCTGGGCAGAAAAGCTGGCTGGTTAGTGAGATAGTTTTATTTTTAGATCTCAGAGAGACTGGGAAAACTTCCTAAAATCAATCTTATTTGCTTATCTGTACATTAATTTTTCCCTATTATTCCCATTCTCCATATGCATCCCTTTCCCTCTCTTTAGGTTATTATTTTAAAGTGCCTAATATATAAGTTCAAATGACAAATTATAGGAACAACAAAGAAACTAAAACTGCTCTGGATTCTATGGTTTTCTATTAAACCTGAATTGTGTCTATTTTACAAAAGTTAGCACTTATTTTACCAGTGTTCTGTGGGACATTTAAGCTCTCATTTATGAGTTAATTTTTAATATATCCTTCTACAGAAAAGATGAGATGGGGGAAAGAACTATAATAGCTTCTCCCAAGTAGAAGAATATCACACAGGTGGCTAAGCTAGAAACAAATATGTTAACTGTGTCCTCCAGGGTTTTTAATAAAAGAACTAAAAGACAAAAGATAGTCTGTATAGCTGATATGGAAGAGAAATTTACCAAATTAAATGACTAGCTCTTAGCCCAATTAGACAAGCAATGACTTCTAATAATAACAATTTTATACCAAGAGACTCTTGAAAAAGAGAGATAGATTTTCTAGAAACAGATATTGGCTAATGAGAATTACATTTAATAAATTATGAGAGTTTAAAAAAGCATGATATCCCACAATTTCATTTTGGCAAAAGAAAAAAACAAGAGTCTTCTGAAACTCAAGGGTACCATTCTATTTGCAAAATGCTTTAATTTACCATTGTGTTTAATATCAAATCTATATTTTCAGGTAGCCATTTATATAATTAAATTCGCAGATAGTAAATATTGATACCATAACACAGCGCCTATTTAACATACTTACAGACTATTTTAAAGGCACTTGTATAAGGCGATCTTCAGTAAATCATGTTTACAGAAAGCACTATCTCCATTACAGAATGTTAGTAGAAAAAACAAATTTTACTTTTATTGTGTCATACTCCATAGGTCACTACCCTCACCATAGATAATAGGAATTGCAAATGATTAATTGTAGTCCTGAATATAAATCATTTAGTAATGGATAGCCATGTGTATTCTGTATAACTAATAAAATGTGGTAGATCTGAGTCAAAATGCTGGCCTGAGACCCTAGCTTCACCACATAATAGCTATACAATCTCTGGCAAATTATTTACTCTCTGCTTCAGTTCCCTCACTATTAATGTTTATTTTTTTCCTCATTGTTGATATTTAAATGGTCATGAGAGTAAAGGAACCTAAGCCATGGGATTGTTGTGAAATTAAATGAATCAATCACATAAAGTGCCCACACAGTCTTTGGTATATACTATCAGCTCAGTAAATATAATTTATTACTGTTGTTGTTTTAAAGATTTTATTTGAGAGAAAGAGAGAGAGAAAAAGAGAGAGCACGTGGTGGGGGGGTGACAGAGATGCAGAGGCATATTCCCTGCTAGAGGGAGTCCAACAAAGCTGGATCCCAGGGTCCTGAGATGGGGACTTGAGCTGAAGGCAGACGCTTAACTGACTGAGCCACCCAGTTGCCTCCATTGTTGCTGTTTTTATTATTACCTCATTATTATTACTGTTATTATAAGTAGGTTTCTATGAATGAAAAAATCTCTTCACAAACTCACACATATAATGAGTGAAACTTTTTGATTTGAATTCCTATAATTAGGTACAGTATTCTAGTGTCCAAAGGCTTACATTATAACTACTTAAAACTTTCATGGAGCACTGGGTGTTATATGCAAACAAATGAATCATGGAACACTACATCAAAAACTAATGATGTACTGTATGGTGACTAACATAACATAATAAAAAAATCATAAAAATCAAAAAGTCATTAAAAAAAACAACTTTGGGGGCTCCTGGATGGCTCAGTGGGTTAAGCCTCTGCCTTCGGCTCAGGTCATGATCTCAGGGTCCTGGGATTGAGCCCCACATCAGGCTCTCTGTTCAGCAGGGAGCCAGCTTCCCCCCAGCCCCCACCCCGGCCTGCCTCTCTGCCTACTTGTGATCTCTGTCTGTCAAATAAATAAATAAAATCTTTAAAAAAATTTTTTTCTGTTATGTTCTTGTGGTCTTTAACCCAAAAATAGCTGCAATCTAAACAACCCATGTCATTTTCTAAGAATCTTAATACATTCCTCTGGACTTAAGCTCCTATTCAAAACTCTAGGGTAGGAGGAAATGTTATTCCTTTAAGCATGCTGAGGATCATTTTTTTAAAAAATTAGTGTATTAAAAGAATGGAAATTCAAAATGACATGTGTTTTGTAGTTGGTATAGTATAATAAAATATTTATAAAATTTCAGTCCCTCAAAATTTCTCAAAGACTATTCTAGAATGTTAGCTACTTTTTAAAGAATTTTTAAATTTAGTTAAATTTAGTTTAATTTTAATTGAAGAATTTTTTAATTTTTAATTTTTAAAGAATGTCTGCTACTTTTTAAACCACACTGACTTATCCTTACAGGAGACTGGGAAGAGCCGCTAAGTATGCCAGTGTCATCTTACTTTATATCCTCATTTGGTTCTATTTTGTTCCAAGTGAAATTCCTTTTCCTTACTGATCCATTTATTATTTCTTATTATTTCTTTTTCTGAGCCCCTTCCTAGTTTCCCACAGACCCAGTAAATCCTCAAGCTGAAATTGAACGCCTAGTAAAATGAACACATTCTGCCTCTTGCAAAATGCCTTCCATTAATTTTCCTTTTTTTCCCCCAATTAGATGTATTATTATCAAAAGGCTTGCTAGTGGTGGGGTGATCCATGCTGAGCAGAAGGGGTCCTACTTTCTAGACTGCTATTTATAATTTTCAATATCTTGCTTATCCATATTTGACATTTGATCATTTGCTGCATCACTTCTGGAAAGCTACTTTATACTGACCTAATACTTGCTCAAATTATTTTTTCTTCAATTTTTTTTCAAGTAGAATCTCGTGGTTACAACACAATTCATTATATTTATAACTCTCCATTTCAACAAATTAGTCACCAACTTGGCAGTATTATTATATTGAATGGACATAATATATACTCTCTCATCTAAGCCTTGATTTAATACAACACATAAGACAATACAACCACCGATCCTGCTTACTGCACTTTTGTTACACCCTTATATTTAAATTATTTAGAACACTCTTTTTTATTTTGTTTTCCTGTAACTCACTTCTGCTTTCACTCAGAGCTCTTTGATCTAAGCCATCTTTCTGCAATGTTTTGATCAACATTCTGTGATATGAAACCTTTAGCCTCACTAAGATGAAATCATAGTACTTTTTGCTCCTTGTCCCTTATTATCTAGGGCAATCACTTTCACAGGGAAAAAAAATCCAGTTGAAGTTGACAAAACTTGTCAGCTTGGATGAATTATTGCAATAATATGTCCCATATTGCCAAGGTTAAAAAGCTGCTTTTACCCTGTTCAGCTTCCTTCTTCCCCAGGAAGCGCTACATTTGCCCTTTTTCAGTCTTTAGGAATGACCCTCATTATTAGTAAATTCTCAGAAGTCATGGATACCGCTCTTCGCGGCCTACAACGAATTTCTTTAGAGCGCCAAGACAGCAACACGCATGCGTTGGGACACATTTCACTTGCTCAAGCAACCTCCACACAGTCCCGCCTATTTCACAATGGCCGTGGATGTCAGGGATCAACTGTAACATCTGGCAGACTGGAGGTGACCTTCCAAGAGTTTTAAACTGATTTTTAAAGTGATTTTTTAAAAGTGATTTTTTTTAAAGTCTTTTGCAAGTTATCTGGCGAGAACTTCCCTTTTTCACAGTTCTTAGTTCTTTTTAAACATCTCACTTAGCTTATCTCTGTGATTAAAGACTTGTATATTCCTTTAGTCCTTATGTAAACCGCATCCCACTTTTTGTGCCTATGCAGCTGTTCAGAGATTGCATTAAACCTCCGAGAGCAGAAGATGTCAAGTTTCTCTCAAAAATAATGTTGAATAAGAAATCAAGGTATTTAAATGGTACACACCACCCGCTTTTCCAGATGTTACCTCTTCTTACCTCCAATAAATCTCTGTTTACCATGGGCAAATATTACATGCTACCAACTACATTCTCTCACCTTGACAGTCAGCTGTACATTTGGGAAAAGATCATAGAACTAGAAATTTCTCAATTATCCTAGTTAGTTGATGTCTCTGCCCCCAAATTATCATGGATTTAATTATTGCACATATGCAAGAGGTTTGCCTCTTAAAAAAAAATTTAAAAGGAGTAAACCCAATCATCTCTCCTTTCAAAGGAATCTACTGAACCATTATTTGTGAGTTTATGAAGTTCTTCCCAACAGACAACCAAATGCTGTGGATGCCCATTTTAAATGTATCAAAAATGGATCCTCCAAAAATTGTGTGCTTTTTAAAGAAAATACAATGCACGGAATACTGACAAAATGGAATATATTGTTGAAGAATGCTATCAAAGATGGCTCTTTTAATTTCAATATGTTATAGTGACAAATGGCCTGCAACAAAGCAAAGACATACAATTTGTCTTGTAACTATTCCTTTGCCCATTTGCTTGACTAAACCTAGGATGGGTCAGGAATAAAATGTACACTTTGATTTATTTTATTTCTTTACATATTTAAGATGAAGTCTAGTGAAAAGTATAGACTACTGACAGTATTTTTAATGGCAGACAATTTCTACTTAACATGTATTTTTCTCTTTAAAGTTTATGTATACATTTCTATAACCTTGCTCCTAATACTTGGGTTAGAAATATTGATAACATGCTATTTACATGAGCACTGCATTATTCATTAAAAGCACATATATAGGGAAAAAAAGCACATAGATAGGAAATCTCTGTTTTAGTACTACAAAAACTTGCGTATAAAGTGTCTATAAGTAGACATTTTCAAAAGACTTAAATTAATCTTCATATTTTATTATGGAAGTCCTACACATTTATGAGTGAAATATTTCAGAATTCAGAACAAACTTAAGGATATGTATTAAGTATACCTTAAGTATGTGTGAGAATGATTCTTGGTAGGGGTTTTGTGTTTGTTTTTTCTCTGTAGTCTCAAATACTCCTTTAAGTGGGTTGTTCTAAAGTCTGGACTGATAGGGAGATACAAGGAAACATAATTATAGTCTTCAACCTATCTGAGTTATTATTCAATCTAGCTTGAATGTTAGTAAAGTTGCTATTTTGATCATTAGCTTTTGATCCTTATATCTAAATCCCAAATGTCTCTAAAAACAAGAGAGGAACAAGACATAAGATTATCACTCTAACCCATCCCCCATTCATGTGAGTTACAAAATTTAAGATATCACAACCAGAAGAACTGAAATCAGAAATGACTGAAAGAGACTGACTCTTTAAGAAGTATATGGTAGCAATGGGGTGTGGGGTGCAGAGACACTTTTTATTTTGTGCCATTCTGTTCTTCTGTTCAATTGTTTTATCACACGCACCTCTTGTTTTAATGCAAATAATGTCAAGAAAGTGACTATACCCTGAAGGCATATGTCCAACAATATGAAAATACAAATCAAAAAGTTATCTATGAAGACATTGTTTATAGTTTCACGATATTAGAAACTACCTGCCTAATCTAAAAGGAAAGTGGTTAAACTATGATACCTCTATACAATGGCACACCAAGTGCTGATACAAAAGAATCAAGATCTCTGTGACTTTATGTGGAGTAGTTTACAGGATAAATGATGCAGTGAGAAAAGCTATGTGCAAAATTCTATTGTATGCCATTTTTTGTGTAAGGAGAAAGGAAAAATCAGAAAATATATGTATCTGCTCACTTGGGTACAAAACAAAGAGAGCTCAGATCAGAAACTATGGATACTGGTTACCTTCTAGCGTAGGTGGAATAGGGTGGAAAGAATGGAAGGAATTGGCAGAGAATAACACATTTCTGACAACAGCTTCTTATGTAGTTCTAACTTTCAGATACTAAAAAGAAAAAGAAAATTAAAAGGAGGAATTTGGAAATGAGAAATAAAAACAAAAAAAACCTGAATCCATGTTTTAAATTAATACTATAATCACACTAAGGGAATAGTAGGGAAAGGGAGTATCCCGGGAGATTTCTAAGATAGTGTTTAGACAATGTATCTGCAAGATAAAGTAAAAAATATATAACTCTAACCAAATGGTTAACTCTAGTTAGGAGGCTAATTTTTCACAGATATATGAGCCAGCAATTCAAAAATTATTGTGTATTCTAGTGGCAAAAAATTGGGTAAATATACTTTGGATAACTGGAGGCACATTTCTCAGTCTTGGGGCACTAAATTGCAAATATGGATATAGGGAACGACAAAATAAGCACTCTGATGTTGAGCTGGAATAGAAAATATGGACATGAGCCTATGATCTTTGAGATGGATGAATAGATATAGAAATGGGTGTGGATGTCTGTGGATGCATTTGCTCTGTTGGCTATGAAAGTGTTGGGGAAAGTTACTGAGAAGACGTGCCCAGTTGACCCCTAAGCTATACCCAGGTGATTAGAGATTCATCACCTCCTCCCTTATCCTTGGAATGTGGATTCTGCTTGCCTTTCTAGCTTCCAGAGGCTGCTCCAAGGACACGACCTTTGAGAGAGTGATGGGGTGTTGAGAACACCTACACAGTATACATTACTGAATCCAGTTAAGGCTTCTTGCCTCTTGAAAAACTTTTAAGATTTGGCAGGTAGATGTGGTGACCTACTCATCTTGCTGCCACCTAAGACAAGCCTCATATGTAATATCTCTTTACTTATTAAAACTGCCACCGCCTAACTGAGAGTGGCCCGTCTTTTTCTTTGGTCTCTCCCTGTCCTCTGAGTACAGGGGTAAGTTTCAGAGTACACCCAGGAAGCTCTGAGAACGTTGTGAACCAACAAGGGCTAGGAAAAGTGATGGCACTTTAGTAGCATATCTTGATTTCTAAATATAATCCTCCACTAAATATCCTTAGAGAAATGCCTAATTCTAGAGGTGGAGTAAGGAAAGCACGAGATAAATCTGGAACATATCATTGTGCCACAAAGTAAGGAGGCATGAAAAGAATACAGGAGTCATCAGGACTTGAGGCTCCTAATAGCCAAATATGGATTATAATTCTGTGAATAAAATAAGAATCTTTGAATCCAAAGGGGATTCCAGATGGGGAGAGAGGCATCTGGGTGACTCAGTCAGTTACGCATCTGACTCTTGATTTTGGATCACGTTATAATCTCAGGGCCATGGGATCGATGTTTTGGGCTCTATGCTGGTGGGGGGCGGGGGGTTCTCTTCAAGATTCTCTCTTTCTTCCCCTGCCTCTCTCCCTGCTTGCATTCTCTCTCTAAAATGAATAAGTAAAACTTAAAAATAAATAAATAAATGAAGCCAGATTGAGAGAGTGATTCTATAAGTGCAGAGCCAACTAATAAACATGCAAAGAATGATAAAATAAGAAAATCACTCTTTGTCAACTATTACAACAAAAGTTGATTCCGAAAAGAATCCTCGAAGGCCTTAAAACTAAACAGATGCTAAAAACCTAGGTAAAAGTTCAAGGAGCAGCAGAATATTTTCATAGTTTCAAAGTTTCTGTCCAGACATATTATTTACAAAGGAAAAAAAAAAAACTAAAATTATAATGGAAACTGGCAAATACCACCTCAACCATGTGACAGAGTTTACAGCACCAAAAATGGGAAAAAATACATAATGTTTTACTAGTGTTATGCACTGAGAAGAACACATCACTTCTGCAGTATAGCCTGCATTTAATAATGGGATAACATAAAAAGATCTAAAATTAGTGAATTCTATTTAAAAAACTGGTATGATTTCTTCAAAAATATAAACATTATTAAGCACAAAAAAGTCTAATCAATTTTTCCATATTAAAACAAATTAAAAAGATGAGACCACTCAATGTAACACACGGTCTAGGATTTTCTTTTGCTATAACAGGCAGTATTAAGACAATTGGCAAAACCTAAAATAAGGTCTATAGATTAGAAAATAGTAGAGTATCAATGTTAATTTCCTGATTTGGGAAATGTACTGAGATTATATAAGAAAATGACCTTATTTTATTCATTTACAGAAGAGTAAATGAACATGCTTTCTGCAACTTACTCTGAAATGTACAGGAAAAATGTGTGCATGTGTATGTGGGGAATCTCAGTAAAGGGTATTCTTTTTTCTATTCTTTCAACTCTCTAAAAATTAGATCCAAATAAAAACTTCAGAGAAAAAAAAAACGGTTAATATACTTTATGGAATATAATCAGAAAACAGCTTGATTTTTCTCCTGGGTTTACATTAAACTTACTCATCAGATCTAGTACTTCCCTTATCACTAGATGGAAATGGAAATGTGGACAGTTCCAACATCTTCTGTATACCTCTTACTCCTGTGTTCTTTTCAAATTCCTAAACATGGACTCATTTCAGAAATTAGCCTGTAATCCCAGGGGAGGCCCCAGGGAGTACTGGAGCCTCTTGGAGCTTTGAGTCAAAGCTTCTAACCTAAATCAGATAGAGTTTCCTCTCCTACAAAGGCATGTTTCACCATGCTTACCATGGTGAAAGCAGGCATAGCTGGCTCTCTCTTTCTCACTCACTATTCCCAATACTCCCTATCTGTCTTGACCTCCTCGGGGCTGAAAGAGAGGAGGAAGAAGAAGGCGAGCCAGAAACTTTAACTGGACTGGAGTTTTCTAAGATGTGCTTTGGGCTGGCAGGCTCTCCTAAATATTTTCTTGAGTTCTTTGAGACTCCACCCCACTCCTGGGAGTTTCTCACAATAGAACAAGCACATAGGTAGGCTTGCCTAAATCATTGCCAGCCTTGTGAGATCGAACAGTACACTCCCATTTTTCAGCAGCTATGGCTTCATGGGCCACCTCACTGACCCTATAGAAGAGGACTTACTGTAACCCACATCGCATCACATGTGTAGCCCATATCTTATGCGCAAGAAGCACTGCTGCATGCTTTTTTTTGACCAGTTTGGGGATAACAGAATTACCCCAAAGCAGCACCTCCATTTTATTCTCATTGCATGGGAAAGCTAATCAGCTTTTTCCTTACTCGCCATACTTGTCCAACAGGAGTCGAACACGAGTTTAGTGTATCCTCTCAGCTTCCAGTCACACACATCAGGGTTCACAAGTGATATTATTGAAGCTCCTTTCCATTAGGTTGAAACAAAGATAGATACCACCGTTCTTCCTCCTGGTAGCAGAGATATACACAGAGCAGTCCTTAAAGAATCCTTTCTGGAACTGCTTTATAAAATCCACTCGCAACCATCTTTATCACACTGTGTGTAAGGGGCTTAAGCTTCATATAATTAGTTTTTCATGATTACAAGGAAGGACAATAGCTTGCCTTGATAATTATTTTATCTCAGTTCTTCAGATAAAATGCCCCCTTTATGACTCTGAAGCACACACACACACACACATATGTGTGTGTGTGTGTGTGTATATATATATATATATATATATATATATACACATGTAAAATATTTGAAGTTTCAGAATCCTGAGACTTGCTTATATGTTAATGAAATAAAAATGTGAGGCCCAACACACAATGTTTAAGACATTTGCAGGGTCGTAGCACCTTTACAACTTAACATTTACCTCTCTTTCCCAGAAATTTCATCCTGTCCAAAAGGACCAAATTTTTAGCCATTGTTACTCTCCCCATCTTAATATGCCTACACAACATGTCAGCCTGATTTCTTCTACAAACCTTGATACCATAGCTAAAGTCATGAAATTATTTCAGTACAGAATCACTTTGACATCAGGCTCTCTGGGTGACTCAGCAAAATGCTGTGGGATCTTTTAATTATAGGAAATCATTTGGACAAACTAACTGCACTTTTAAATTTAACCCCAAAGTGAGTTGACTCTAATACAAGGGAAGAAGTGGTGCTTAAAGCTGACAATATGAGACCTAAAAATAATGAGATAGGACTCATAATAGCATCTGTGAAGACTAGCATCTCAGTGAAATAGCCTATCTATACATTGTATTAGTGATCCTAGGTGAATAAAATGCTGCAGAGATAAAGTATACATTTTCTATTGTGTTAGAGAACTCTATTAGTGCATAAAAATCCAGATAGATAATCCAGTCTGCAGTCACATGCATAATAATATGGAAGACATCATTTATACATTCAAATAAATGATCCCTTCCTAACCCACTCTCATTCTTTTCCTTATTCTCAAAGTTAGAGGCCAAGAGAAAGGTAAGAAGGATTAAAAAAAAAAATTCATGCTCTTCTGCATATCTAAGGACCCTATCTGAATTTATGGATATGAAATCACTGCCATTGGTTTTTCAAAAAGAAACAAAGCAAAAGAGATAAATAATGGAATAATGAATTTTACAATATCCATTGCCCTTCAGTGGACCATCTCTATCTTTTTGCTTTAAAGGCAAAGCTTTCTCTCCGTATTTCCAGTCCTCTCTCCTTTTCTGTGACTATTTTCACTTTAACTTTGAGATAATGAATAGGACAATCATTTACAGCACATGTGCTAAAGAGTTCTAGAAACACTCAGGAACCTCTTGAAAAAGTTGTACTGATAATTAAACAAAATGGAAATAAAATTCAAGCATGGTAAACAACAGTTCCTGTTAGAACAAAGAACTATTCCACTTAATACAACATAATTTTTAAAAGAGCTAAGTAATACTATCATTTAATTTGAAGTATTTAAAGTACTGATAATAGTTTTCATCTTATACTTATCAGAAGGAATTTTTATTTTTTTGCTCCCTCTCTGCTGCTCCTAAATGAATTTCTTTGCAAAACTGTTGCAGTTCCAATACCCAAAAGATACATTTCTATTGAGGAAAAAAAACACCCCTGTAGAGTTCCTGTCCATTAAGGATTTGGCTGTAAGTGCTTGCCTGGAGAAAACTCTTCATGAAAGAGTTTACAGTTTAGAAGTCTCTAGAATATTTCTTTGAGATCATTCAAAACTGACAAAGGAATTCAAAGTCTTTCAGATTTAATAAATGACAAGGACAAAAAATCTGTTACTTTTATATGCTATTTTTGTGATTAAGAGCTATAATAAATATGTAATATTAAATAATTAAAAGAACACATTCTGTAATAAATATTCAAAGCACAATATATACTGTAGAAGTATTAAATGCCCGTTTTGAAAGAAATAGCAATGGTAATTGGCAAAGGCAACTTGTGGTCATAGAATTGTTTTAATCATATAAAAATTTACCATTTTTAATATTTTTATAATATGATTAGAAAGAGTTAATTATTGGCATTTTTACTCAATAGAAGCTATAGAGATAAGTTACATAATGTTTTTTTAAAGATTTTTATTTATTTGACAGAGAGAGAGATCACAAGTAGGCATTGAAGCAGGCAGAGAAAGAGGGGGAATCAGGCTCAATGCTGAGCAGAGAGCCCAATGTGGGGCTCAATCCTAAGGCCCTCAGATCATGACCTGAGCTGAAGGCAGAGGCTTAACCCACTGAGCCACCTAGGTGCCCCAAGTTCATAGTATTTAAATAGTCTTCTCAGGTAGCCCATTTTAATTTCATGACTTTGTCATATGAATTATAGCAGGATTCAGGATTTTATTCTAACTGGTCACAGGATGCCTTTGATTTCATCTTCCCAAAGCAAAACAGCTACATGTACAGAATTTTGGAAATAAGTTGTGGATTGTGATAATTCTACCAATGCCACTTCACATTCAGGAAAGCATTTTGGAAGCAAAGGAGATATTTCAGAAATCTGCCATTAATATTTTCAGTTTAAAAATACTTCAACCTTGTACCTGAGAAGTAGAAAGTAGTATCATATTTCATAAGACAACTTCTCTAAGGTATTGTTCTAAACTGTAAAGTTATGTACAATATTCTTCTTTTCTAAAAAGATCTTTAAAAACTATTCCAGCATTATATTTCCATGTAATGGCTAACAACCTTTCTAAATTGAGGTCTGACTAAGTTCCTTAACTGTGATATCAAAAACATCCTGGTCATATCTCCCTATCAATCTAACATGTTATATACATATTTTACATGTTTTTTGCTTGAATTAAACTTCAGTTTTTAATGAATTTTTTAATCCTGGTCTCTATAATCGGTTGTATCAAAAATTTGACATCAAGGCTCAAGTTCATCTTTTTTTTTTTTCAAGATTTTATTTATTTGTTTGACAGAGAGAGAGAGATCACAAGTAGGCAGAGAGGCAGGCAGAGAGAGAGGGGGAAGCAGGCTCCCTGCTAAGCAGAGAGCCAGAGGTCGGGTTTGATCCCAGGACCCTGAGATCATGACCTGAGCCGAAGGCAGAGGCTTAACCCACTGAGACACCCAGGCACCCCTCAAATTCACTTCTTAAGGAAAGGAAGAAAATGCATGATTCACTTTCTTTACATTTGTGAGTATTTTTTCTAGAAAGCAAGGCAAGCACTTGTCTTGTTTCAGAGTCTTAGGCATGTAGCTCTGCAGACTTCCCAGTCCTTTCCTTCTACAGACACCCACTGTGGACCCTGTGCTAGAAAATTAACACCACTCTGTGGGAACCATGCAAGGGTTCAAAAGCTGCAGTTCCTGTCACTATATACTTATGATGAACAACATTGGTCTTGCAAATTTTTAGGATTTTTGTGTAATCATAGTCCTTCTAAATTAATCTGGTAACAAAGACTAACAATTGCTCCTCAGGTATGAAGAAACGTCCAGAGCCATCAGTCAACATTCAAAATCTCCATGTATATTTCTTCCACATTTCTTCCTTTCCCCTCCTGTGCTAGCATTTTGCTCAAAGGCTATTTTACATTTTCATTTTAAATTAAATTCTACAGAAAAGGATATACCATCTATGTTTTAATTAGTTTCCTTTCCCTTTCATCTTTTTTTTTTTAATACTAAGAATGATTCAAGTTAATGATGTGACAGGCAGTCTGAGGACTTAACAGTGGCATGGCTCCTGCAGGCTGGCAAATGAGTGGTACTCACGTGAGATGCCTTCATTAGGCAAGAAGACTTAAAATTCACTTAAAAACATAAGTCGTGATTTCCACAAGCTGAAAATGTATTTCCCCAGGTTCAAAGCTAAGTTTATTTCACATTCTAAGTTAAAGAAATAAATTCCCATCCCCCTGATGCCAAGTTTCAAGAGGATTTAGGGAAAATATTAAAGTCAGCCCTTATGATGGCAGAAAAGGATGATCTAATGCCCCTGTTCCCTGCTACTTGCTCTCCTCTTTGGGACATTAATTCCTCATTAGCCACTATGTTACAAGGCAGGAGGGGAGGCATGGAGCAGCACACATAGCTATTCTGGGAAAATCTGCAAATGCAAAGGGGGAGAATGAAATGTGGTCATACTATATGAGGTGAGTTAAATCACGGCTCTTTAAAAGCTTTGTTCACATCCTAACCCAGGAACCTATGAATACGAATTTATTTGGAAAGAGGATTTTTGCAGATATATAAATGAAGAATGAGATCATTCTGGATTATCTGAGTGGTCCCTAAATCCAATGACACGTGTTTTTAGAAGAAATACGAAAAGACCCAGGCAAAAGGAGAAAGGCAGAGGAAGACAGAATTTGAGATTGGAGCTATGTATACACAAGCCAAAGGCTGCCTGGTGCCACCAGAAGCTAGAAGAAGCAGACTAGAGAAGGAAGAGAGAGTATGGCCCTGCCAACACCTTGATTTGGACTTCTGTTTTTCTGAGCTCTGAGAGAGTATATTTCTGTGTTTTAAGTCTCCAACTTTGTGGTGCATGTCACTTCCCAGGAATAAAGGCATGAAATTAAATCACAAAATAAAGACTTAGATCCTCAAACTATTTTTCTTCTGGATAGGAAGTAGAAGAGTGTTTTAGGGTATATATGTATATGTGTGTCTATCCATGATAAGCACAGATAATCAATAATTTTTTCAAAATATGACTCAAAGGTATCATGTAGTTTCTATCAGAAACCAGAATTTCATCTCTTTAAACGTAATAGGAGTGACAGAAGTCTAGTGGATTTTCCAATTAAATTCCATTTCCATCGCTATTACAGTTATTTTTAGAAATATATGTGAGGTAAATAAAAGTGTTAAAGCTTCCTAATCAGATAATGGTATATTAAGTACTTTCTCTTTTTTTAAAATATTTTATTTATTTATTTGACAGAGAGAGAGATCAGAAGCAGGCAGAGAGAGGGGGAAGCAAGCTCCCTGCTGACCAGAGAGCCTGACATGGGGCTCGATCCCAGGACTCTGAGATCATGACCTGCGCCAAAGGCAGAAGCTTTAACCCACTGAGCCACCCAGGTGCCCCTTAAGTACTTTCTCTTAAAAAAGAAATCTTCAACTAGCCATGTTCTTGTTTGAACTATTCTTGCAAGTTAAATTGTCCAGCCTCATCTAAATCCTACATCAGTGTTTCTCAGAATTGATTAATCTAAGAATCCCTGGGGGACAGGAGGGTTCACATGATGATGCCTAGGTCCAGTACCAGATCCAATAAATGTGCCTGCATCTTCATTTTCAACAATTGTCCCAGATGATTTTATTGATGGTAATCATTGGACAAGAGTGAAAAAAAAAATCTCCCAAAGATGTAACATAATGGCAAACAATCATTGCCTTACATTATACTTTGCTGACAAAAGAAGAATTCAGACTTAGGCAGACGTGTAGATCAGAAGGCCTGTGTGCTGTGAAATACAGAAAAAAATGGAGTTTTTGTTCAAAATGAAATCAAAATAATTACAGTGAGATGAGATTCTTGTATTTTTTTAGTCCCTGTGATTCTCCTACATGTGAGTGCCATTTATGAACTTGACCTTGCCCCAAAAGGCAACAGATATTCTATAGCATGAAAACAAAGGCATCAGATTCTGAGTTTTTTTAAAGTTTAGAAATGGATAAAACAGTACTTTTCTTCCCTCCACCAACTACCAACTGTGCATCAGACTAGATGAAAATCCTCCAAAAGCACCATATATCCTGCCCTCCACTGCCCAATATTAATAGTTGGGTTGGAGGTTAAAAAAAAAAAAAAAAAAAAAGGTCCTCAGTTAATGTGAGAAGTTAAAAAGTAGAATATAGTTGTTCCCAGATTCACTGAAACATTGGAAAGTTCCCACATCATCAGAGTGTGGAGAGAACAATAAGAAATAGATGGTTATTGATCAAAGCAAGAACTTCTGATTGCCCCACCCAAGTGTTGTAGCAGCCCAGAGAGGTGTGAGAGGGCAGCCAAACCTCTCCCGTGCCTCAAGAGAGATGAGGAAATTAGAAGGGAGAAGGGAGAGAGGAAGAGAGAGAAAGAATCTGCGAGAGATGTCTAATGGCCCTGCCACAGTGTAAGTAGCATGGGATGTACAGCCAAAGGACCAAGGGAGAGGCAGAAGACTCAACCGACACCAATGGCAGGATGGCTGCATCAATGGGCCAGGTGGGACAAAATACTTACTGGAGATGGACAGAAGACAGATGGGGACCCTCTTAACATAGTTTTTCTAAGATTTCTGCCAGCAGACTATGTGGGAGTTTGTGATAAAATCTACAGCTAGAAAGTCAGGGGTTGTTTGCATATTGGAGATTTATGACTTGAGAAATTTGAACCTACTACAAAATAAAAATGTTTATATTATTACAATCCATTCTACATGGTTACCATAGACACATTTATATACATAGTAACTCTACTGAGAGGGATTTGTCTATTCTATATTTCTATTTCATTCACCAAGGAAGATATCACCCTACTGTCAGTAGCATAAACAACAGAAATGTTACCTGATGGATAGATGCCAACATAATGTGTCTAAATGCAGTTTATTACATTGTTTGCAAAGTTCCTTTGTCATTAAGGTAAAGGAATGGGGAGCCCTAAAACGCAGAGTTCAACTCTAGTCTCATGAAGTTCTCATGTGTTTTGGGGAAGAACTACAAATTCTCTGAGTGTCAATTTTTTCATCTTTAAGAGAGAGTTAAATGGGGTGCCTGAATGGTTCAATCAGTTAAGTGTCCAACTCTTGGTTTCTGTTTAGGTCATAATCTCATGGGTTGTGAAATCCATGCTCAGTGGAGAGTCTGCTTGAAGATTCTCTTCCTCTACCCCTCCCCCAACTTGTATGCACACACTCTTTCTCACTCTCTCAAATAAATAAATCTTTAATAAATAAGAGAGGAGCTAATTATATCTACCTCAGAGGTTTTATTGTTGTTATTGTTGCTGTTTTGAAGATAAGAAGTCAAGAGTTTCCTTTGACTTTATATTCTTAGTCGAAAATCCAGCCAAAAATATGCTGTTATTAGAGTGTAAAGAATGATAAGTAATGAAATACAAAATTATTAACCTTGTCCACATTCACAACTAATTAATTACCTACATTTGTGTAGTTTCTTCTCTTCCATTCATAACTCTTTTCATAATCCTTCTTCTATCCTTAGAGACCATTCTCATGCTTTGGCTTAGTTTCAAAGCAATCAAAGCCCTGTTTCTAGATCATAACGATGCATGTGCCATTAATAACCTGGGATCAGATGAATTTTCTCCTTTATTGCACCTCTTTTCAGGATCTTTCTTAAACTCATGCAACTTCTTTATTCTCCTCGGGATAACAAAGGCAGAGGTTATGTATCATGATTTTTTACTTGTGTTTTCTAAAACTTGATTTTCCATCTTTTTTAATCCCTTTCTGCCTTCCTGGCAAATTCTCAGCAACAGCTTCCTACTAACACACTCTAATTTCCAATTTCTCATGCATACTCTATACCTTCAGTCAAATCCTATTGCTTTCTAAATTTTTAACTTTTATCTCTGTGCTGGGCCTCCTCTCATTTAGTCCATATATTAAGATCTTCAGATTGCTTATCAATAAATCTTAACATACAAAAATCAATGTTTCCAGACTTCAATTTTTCATATTTGTATCCAGACCTTTGGTCTGGAATGTAGAGACTTGGAATAATATTTGCAACATATGGGAAAAAGTGATTAACTCTTCACACTAATTAATATGAAATTTAAATATCTCAAATCCATGTTTTGATTTAGTCAGCAAAGGAAAAAACAGAAAAAGAATGCATTGTCCTCCTTCCCTAACTTTACCATGGGTATTAGGATATTTGGCATCTATATTTCAAATCTTAAGCCAGTCCTAGTTATTTCATCGAAAATTCATCAACTCATAACCCAGTGGTAACAGATACCATCAACATAAGGGAAGCAAGATGAAAGAGTATCCACTTTGTTCACATAGAATTCAAGACAGAACCAGGACAAATAAAAGAAATTAAATTGTTTTTTTCTTAGAGGCACAGAGTGCATAAAGTCTGATCAACAATGTCTGTTCTCCCTTATATGTGGCCCCTTTTATGCTGATACAAATGTATTAATACCCCTACTTCAGGACAGGAAACTGATACACAATGCAGTTACACAAGATTGCCAAACATCATCATATATGGCAAAACAAATTTGGGACTGTTATGGACTGAGTGGTATACCCCCAAAATCTGTATATTGAAGCTTTGACTGAATGTATCTATATTTGAAGATAGGGCCTAAAGGACGTAATTAAGTTTAAATGAGATAAAAATGTGGGGCTGTGATCCAGTAGAATGAATGTTCTTCATTCATTCTCGGTACCCAATAGCTCATGCTATATCCCCACACACATGCACAAAGGAAAGAACACATGAGGACACAGTGACAAGGCAGGTGTCTGTAGGCCAGGAAGAGGGTCTTCACCAGAAATCACCCCACTTGCATCTTTATCTTGGACTTCTGGCCTCTAGAACTATAAAAAATACATTTCTGTTGGTTAAGAACCCTAGTCTAATGTTTTTTTGTTATGGTGGCCCAAACAGATTAATACACAAACATTTTAATTCCTTTTTCAATCCCCTCTACCTTTGCAATAATTATTCCTTGTGCACTTTTATATCAATTTACTGTCAGGCAAATATAGGGGTATTTTTCTCTTCATTACATACACAGGATCTTAGAAAATAGAGAGTAACTCCACAACTTATATAGCACAAACTGCCCACCTAATCCTTGCAAACAAAGGAAACTTCTTTAGAGGTTATCTACACTCAAGAAAAATGTGGGAAATGTGGTAGATTTCCGTCTTCAAGTAAACTCTTAATGGTTTAATCTAATCCTGGACATCCATTTCCCTTGCTAGTAAATGCTTTAGAGGTGGGCATGGGCTTCATTCCAGATTTAAGCAGATAAACATAAACACTGCAAATATTTGAGCCAAAGAAAATTCAGTGCTGTAGATTTTCCACACAAGTGATAAAAGAGTTGAGAAACCACACAGGGGGAAGGGAAGGCAACCAGTTCCCAAACACCTCTAAATTAGAAAAATTAAGAGACTGTGAAGCCTAACCAGAGCCCAACAGTATGAATTTTCTAGATGGTCTGCAGAATCTGGACCCACGGCCAGCCAGTCTCACAGGCATTGGAGCAGTAAAGGACAAAAGCAGTTTCTGGAGATGTAGCCTGAGGGAGAAAAAGGAAGAGAAATAAACACTCTTTCCTCTACTTTCCATCCTTCAATCTCGCACTAATGCCTTCCCTTTGGTCACACCCAGCCAGGAGTCTAAGAAACAGCCCTGAAAGGCCAAGCCGTCCCATGACAGAGAGCAAAGAGACCAGAACTAGCAACATGTGCGTCCCACTCCTGACAAATGTTAAGAAAGTCTACCCAGGCAGCTTCCACCAAGTATTTCCTTTTTCATAAAAGCAGTCAAACAAGAAGACCTAACCCCTTCTTCTGTTGAGCATAGTTAGTTGGTATACAATGCTGGGAGCTGCTACAGCCAACTGGTCACCAGGAGGGGGGCTAGTGAAGACATGGAGGATGGCAGGGAAGAGTCAGCATCCTTAATATTGCTATTTAGTCAAGGAATTAATAACTCCTTAAGCTAGTCTATTTTAAAGCTTCGTTTAGTGGATTATGTTCTTTCCTATTTGGAGTTGTTCTTTTAGATTTCTTAAAGCCAAAATCATCCTTAAATGATACAGGCTGTTTTCCAGTTATTCCCTATAGAAATTCTTGCCAAATGTCTCATGCAGAATTTTCACACCGTATTAATAACTGAAATAATAAAAAAAGAGTGAAACCTGAAACAAGATATCAACATCAAAGTAAATAAATTGTACAGGTCTGAATACATAGTCCAGTGCACTGGGATAATGTGTTAAATCTGCAAAAGGTATACAATGGCAGACTGACAATATCAAAGAGACTAATTTAAATGGGAGCCGCTGAGTCAATAAACCAGTTCTGTGTATGTGACTATGAACAAATAGCTTGCCTTTTCCTATCACATTAATCTTTAGTGTTATTGTTGACTGAAGCATCAGACGCTTTGGCAGTGGGTGGACATCACTGCAAGCAGTGACTGGGACAATAACTATATCCCCATTGCCCATGTAAAGAAAGGTATGCATTATGATAAGAACATCAGAACTTGAATTTTTAGGTTAATCTATTTCATTACTCCATGTTAACACACGTTCTGAGAAAGATTGACTTCATCAAGGTATTTATTCTACTGTATCAAAGATTACATTTTGCCTTTCTAAAATATTATATTCACATTATAAACATGAGCCTTATAATTTCATATACGAGAATATCTATATTATTGACATAACCACCACAATTGTTGTGAAGGAAAATATAATCAACCACATTTCTTATGAGTTATTACATATAATGCCTTCGATATGTGAGAAGATAAAATAGTGGTGCTGATGTGAGAGTAACATGAATTTCAAACCTGAATTTGTCCCGAATGGGCTCTGTGATCTTGGATAAGTCACTTAATTTCTAAGAGGTTTAATTTTTTTTGGGGGGGGGGAAAAAGGATAATTTCTGTGCCTATATATAGGCACAATGCTGGGCATTTATTAGAGCCCAAAAAATAGTATTGTTAGCTTTATCTCTAGATCGTCTCCACCTAAATTTAGAGAGCTGCCCTGACCCACCTCCCTCCTCAAGCTGGAACTCACTGTTACACAACCATAGATACCTATTATAACACAAAAATTAATTTATCTTTTCCTCCATGCAACTAAAACTGAGTGAGTCTAAGGAATGTAGCTCAGTATTTTATCTCCAGAACTTAGTATAGTGCTTTGTTGTCACACAGTAGGCATATAATAGAATATCTGCTAAATGAATTAGTATAATTACTCTTACCTTCTGGGTTGTTGTTTGATTGCTTGTTTTTCTGCATTTCCTCCTCTCAATCAACTTTACATATGAAAACTGCAGGCTGCTTGTTACTAAGTCAGAATGAGGCAGTTTGGTTTGAGAAGTTACAGAATTAGAGGAAATGTATTTTTCAACACCTTAATATGAAGCACAGTTAAAATCTTCCCTGTTGGAACGCAGGCAATGTCACTCTCTTTAAGACTTTTACACCGACATCACTTTTATTGGAAATAGTTTGCATTCCCTTCTGCAATATTTTCTGCCTGGAGGAAAGGCATTTGGGAACTTTAATCTTAAAATACCAACACTGCTTAAGAAGAACCCTACAGAAGAGAAGAAAGTGAAGGACTGCAAAGGAGAGAAAGATGAAAGGAAGGGTGCTAGAGGACTGGCAGGTGTTAGTTCTCAAGTTGGTGCATAACTGACTGAATTTTAATAGCCAAGGTCAAAAACTCAAAAAAGCATTTTAAATGTTTATTTCAGTCTAGAATCCATTTTTTTCTGATTGATTTTTGTGATCAATTCTATGTAGGGTCACCAACTAACTCTGACTGTAATTACCCTGTGTAGAAAAACTAGTTAAAACACACACACACACACACACACACACACACACACACACAAGTAGCCAAATCTTGGGGCATACATATACTGGGAAATAAATATTCAAAGAAGTACTAAAAGTTTTGTCTTGTCTTCTTCATTTGTTCATCATGTATCTATTGAAATGAATACCTGTGGCTTGTATAAATTGCCTTTATTATGCATTGAGACTGCAACTGTTTAATTCTGTTAAGAATTCCCCGGGATGCCTGGGTGGCTCAGTTGGTTAAGCGGCTGCCTTCGGCTCAGGTCATGATCCCAGTGTCCTGGAATCAAGTCCCACATCAGGCTCCTTGCTCAGCAGGGAGTTCTGCTTCTCCCTCTGCCCCTGCCTGCCACTCTGTCTGCTGTGCTTGCTCTCTCTCTCTCTGACAAATAAATAAATAAATAAAATCTTAAAAAAAAAAAAAAAAAAAGAATCCCCCTTGTTTATTTTCACCGATACCTGAAAACATGAGCCTCAAGATCAGCTTTGTCATGCATGGAACATAAGCAGCTGATGTCCACCCCTGAAAGGACTGCAGGTTCTTCTACGGTCTTGCCTGGAAATCAGCCCCATGTATTCCCCAAGTGGTTGGTGGCCATCAGAGAGGACTGAGGAGACCCACTGAGGCACTGGCATGCTACCCCAAGCCAACCTTCTTCATAGCAGGACTGAAGTTGTCTCCTAGTTCTGACTTGTGGGTTTCTAGTAACTAATTCACTGCCTTATTCATCTATCCCATTCCCAAACATACTCCTTTGAGATCTAGGGCTGCATGGCTTTCCCTATAGATATTCAAAAATCTACCAATTAATTGGCAACCTCCCTGCCCAAAAGAATTAACATCAAGTTCCCCAGATTTGCTTCTGGGACAGATTTCATTTTTCCTTCTCTTTGAAAATCCAGGCATTACCCTATATCCACACTTTGACCCATTCTACATTCTTTAGTGCTTCTAAAAATAAATAAATAAAATAAAATTCACCCTAGATGTCCTAGAAGCACATCTTCTTAAACATTCCCTGGAGAATTACAATACTCATTACAATTCCTCTTGAAATTATCCAGCTTTTTCTTTTTTTTCCAGGCTTTTAGTAATATGTTTATGTAAATATTTACAAGAGAGTTAAAATGATTGCTGTTCTTCCATTTATGTCCCAGAAAAGAATATGGTTTTTGTTAAGTATTCAGGTTTGATACAACAACTAAAAGTTGTTAATATAAGGTGCACCTGGGTGGCTCAGTAGGTTAAGCCTCTGCCTTCGGCTCAGGTCAGGATCCCAGGGTCCTGGGATCTAGCCCAGGCATCAGGCTCTCTGTTCAGCAGGGAGCCTGCTTCCCTTCCTCTCTCTCTGCCTGCCTCTCTGTCTACTTGCATCAAATAAATAAATAAAATCTTTTTAAAAAATACTTTAAAAAAAAGTTTTTAACATAAAACAGCCTAAGAAAAAACTACAAAGAATACATTATGGTTGAACCAATTTAGGTCTGTTGTGTATCGACTTGCTGCAGCAAGAGAGGGTATGCAAGAGACATTATGGGATGTCTCAGAAAGAAAGAAGTGGGCCCTTTAAAGGAGGGCCTTTTAGAGGGGATAGGCAATGCTGAATGATTTAAGAAGGTCTAGGGAAATAGGGGGCAAGATCATGATTAGACAATAGCTTAGAAGTTGGCTTCTATGTAATCTCTGCTCAAGAGACAGAAAGAACGAAGTGTGGCTAAGGAATTTATAGGTAAGAAAGCACGAATACCCAACTTTTGTAGCAACATGGACAGGACTGGAAGAGATTATGCTGAGTGAAATAAGTCAAACAGAGAGAGTCAAGTATCATATGGTTTCACTTATTTGTGGAGCATAACAAATAATATAGAGGACAAGGGTAGATGGAGAGGAGAAGGGAGTTGAGGGAAATTGGAGGGGGAGGTGAACCATGAGAGACTATGGACTCTGAATAACAACCTGAGGGTTTTGAAGGGGCGGGGGGTGGGAGGGTGGGGGAACTAGGTGGTGGGTATTATGGAGGGCACAGATTGCATGGAGCACTGGGTGTGGTGAAAAAACAATGAATACTGTTACGCTGAAAATAAATAAAAAATTTAATTAAAAAAAAAAAAAAAAGAAAGAAAGCACTAATCACCCAAAAGAAGAAAAATGGCAGTCATTATTCAGCCAGAGTGTGACCTGTGGAAAGCACTGTTTATATAACTATGACCTTATCATGTTAGGATTTTTTAAGAATACATTAGGAACAGCATAATCTGAGCAGGGCTACAAAAATATTCAGGGTCGTATTTCCTTAGAAAATACAAAGTGAATATATATGTGGAACACTGTGCTCAAAAAACTCTCATAGAAGCTCTGTACCTATTCTGAAAATAGAAGTTGCTTTTCTGTGTCATTGTGACCCATGTGGGCTCATATCCTGCAGACAAGAGTGACATGTTCCATTCTTCCAAATGTGATTTCACATAGCAAGGTTTGAAATCTGTGCAATTTTAGAGACAAGTTTTCTTAGCACTCTGCACCTCCCTGACGCTAATAAAAGCAATTTTTATAAGCTTATCACCATAGGTTTCCTTATTTCAGATTTATTTTTCTAAAGAAATTATTTGTGTTTTTAATCATAATTGTTAGGAAGGAGTTAGTCGAATAAAAATGATCTCACTCTTAAAATGGCAGGCTTTGCTTCATTAAATATTATAATCTTACTGTACAAATAGGATTCCACTTTCTTCTCTCAGAACTTCACCATTTAGTCAACTGACTATTTTAGAACTTATTTTTAAAATACTTTTGTGCAAATTTTTTTGTCTCTGTGCAAAAGTTTTATCTCTAAGCATTATCTTTCTTAATGCTTTAATAACATGGTTATAATTATTGCTCCAGTTTCATTAATTTTATAAAATACCCATCTTCATGGCTAAAATGGAAAGAATCAGTTTTCCTCTAATGTGATCTTATTTCTAACCTCATATTTCATGATTTTCCCTAAAAAGAGGCAGGGAAAAGAAAAATTTTCCTGCGTTTTGTTTAGGTGATAAGCACTCTGTATCTTGAATTCCATAAAGATACATGAAGTGTCAACTATGGTCCTGCCATATGCAAAGTGTCTTGGATACCAAAATAAACAAGTTCCAGTGGCCTGCCTCTCTTTCACGGTGCTTACCCTAAAACAAAATATGATTCCTAAATTTAGCAAAAATTAGTATTTTTATAATTGAGCAATTTATGAAGCAAATTATGTAGGGAGCCTGAGAGTATACATTTATTAATTAAAGGCAAAACCCCAGATCTCTCCTTTTGCAAAAGAATGTCCTACAATAGTTAATTATATAATTCAACAAGATGCTGACAACAATTCAATCAATAATGCTTTAAAACACTCTTGTCTTAGAAATCACAGGACCACTAATCTTTGTGATGTCCTTGATTTGTCCCTCCTGGGTTGACTAATTGATGCTCGTAACAACAGGGCACTCATTGTTACAAGAAAAAATAAGTATGGATTATTGTTTTCTAAAAAATAAAATGTCTTTTGTGGATTTTAGAAGGAATTCTCTTCTGTTACAAATACACCAAGAGACTTCTGGGGAATGGCAAAGTATGAAGATCCCAAGATCACCTAGTTCCCCAGATCAACTAGATAACACCTACATCAGCATAATTAACCCAGAAAACAACCCAAAACTGGAAGAACAGACTTTCCACAGCTAAGTGAAGAGAATAAGATGCATCTAAGAAGGTAGGAAGGCCAGAGACACTGTCTGAGCTAAATGGACATGCAAGACTGTCTTCAGGAGAGAGGAATGCTAGGCGTGGAAAAGAGAGAGAAGCAGATTTGCACACCAAGAACACCAGGTTGAGTAATATTCCATTGTGTATACATAACACAACTTCTTCATCCATTATCCATTCTTTATCCATTCATCTATCAATGGACACTGAGGTTGCTTTCATATCTCAACTAGTGTGAAAATTGATCCAATAGACATAGGGGTTCATGCATCCTTTTGAATTAATGTTTTGTATTTTTTGGGTAAATACACAGTAATGGAATTACTAGATCACATGGTAATTTTGTTTTTAATTTTTTGAGGAACCCCCATACTGTCTTCCACAGTAGCTGCACCAGTTTGCATACCCACCAATTCAAGAGAGTTCATTTTTCTCCAAATCCTTGCCACCACCTGTTGTTTCCTGTGTTTTTTATTCTAGCCATTCTTATAGGTGTGAAGTGATAGCTCATTATAGTTTTAATTTGTATTTCCCTGATCATGAGTGATATCGAGCATCTTTTCATGTGTCTGTTTGCCATGTCTTCTGTCCCATCTTTAATTGGATTATTTGTTTTTTGGTGACTGAGTTATATAAGTTCCTTACATATTTTGGATACTAATGCCTTATTGGATAAGTCATTTGCAAATATCTTCTCCCATTCAGTAGGTTGTCTTTTAGTTTTGTTTCCCCTGCTGTGTAGAAGATTTTAATTTTGATGTGATCTCAGTATTTATTGTTTTTGTTTCCCTTGTCTCATGAGAAATATCTACAAAAATGTTGCTATGGTCAACGTCAGAGAAGCTACTGCCTGTGCTCTCTTCTAGAATTTTTAAGGTTTTTATCTCCCACAATCAGGTCTATAATCTGGTTTGAGTATATGAAAGTAGTCTAGTTTCGTTCTTTTGCATGGAGCTGTCCAGTACTCCCAACACCATTCATTAAGGAGTCTGTCTTTCTCCCCTTGTATATTCTTGTCTCCTTCGTTGAGGATTATTAGACCATATTTTTGAAAAAGTAAAGTTCACTGTGGGTGTAGAGTTCACAGTTGGTAACTCCATGCTTTTCAGCAATTTAAAGACATCATTCCATTATCATTTGCTTTTTATCCTTTTTATTGAAAGTTCCACTGTCAGGCTTTCTTACTGTTGCTGCTCTTAAAATAATGTGTCTACCCATCTCCCAATCTTAGTCCTGGCTGTGTGTAAGTTTTTTCTTTGTCTCTGTTTTCCAGGAGTCTTATTATGATGTATCTTGGTATGATTCAGCTTACCTTGATTGGGGTTCACATGGCTTCTTTAGTTTGTATGTTGTTGTCTTTCACTGGTTTTGGAAGACTCTCGGACATTATCCTTACAATGTATTGCCTCTTTCACACCCTGTCCCCTTTCCAACACCTATTACACACATTGAACATTTGATTGCATCCCACACATCTCTTTTGTGTTTTCTCTGTTTTCAAATCTTTTCTCTGAAATTCAGTTCACATTTTTTTCTATTCAACCTCTCTTCCAATTTTCTAATTTTTTCATCCTCTGCATGTAAAATGATGTTAAGTAATTGCTTGTTTCAGTTATTGTATTTTTTGTCTTTAAAACTTCTGCATAATATTTTTTCAGATTCCAATTTTCTGGTGAAACTGTCCATCTTCTCATCTCTTTTCTGTTTTCTCTATTTTTGGAATACATTTACCAAATTTACTTCAAAGAATTTTTCTGTTCATTTCTATATCTGGTTCACCTGTAGGATACTTCTGTTGTTTGCTCTTAGTTTTGGATTTTTGTCAGAGGATTCATTCTTTTGACCCACCTAAAATATCTTTATCAAATACCAGACATTGCATATAAAAATATAGAAGCTCCTGATGGTAATACACTGGTGTCACTATTAAAGTTCTCTTAAAGCCAAAAATTATTTTTTCCTCCCTTTAATGTCATTTTCTCATGATTTATTACAAAGTTTGATGGTACAAATTTTTGATTATTTTGCAACTATTACTAAACGTTGAAACAATGCAAGCCAAACTCATTATTGTTGAGACAAGAAGAAAACACAGATATGAGGCAGGAAAAGAAATCTGTCTCAATTTTCAAACAGCTTAAAAACATATACTGAAGATGATATGATAGTAAATCTTCCAACTTGATAAACAGCTGCTTTTATTCCAATATTATTCAGTGGCCATATGAACAGTGTCAGTGACAAGACAGAGAAAATTAAGGTATTTTCTTCTCCTTTATGCTGAGAGGGAATTTTGTGAGAGGTGATAGAAAAATAACATTCTCAAGAATTAGATCTAACTGTGGAAGATGGCGGAGAAGTAGCAGGCTGAGATGACATCAGGTAGCAGGAGATCAGCTAGATAGCTTATCTAACCATTGCGAACACCTACAAATCCAACGGGAAATCGAAGAGAAGAAGAGCAACAATTCTAGAAACAGAAAATAGATCACTTTCTAAAAGGTAGGACCTGCAGAGAAGTGAATCCAAAGCGACGGGAAGACAGACCACGGGGGGAGGGGCCGGCTCCCGGCAAGTGGCGGAGCAACGGAGCACTGGAGCACTAAATCAGGACTTTTAAAAGTCTGCTCCACGGAGGGACATTGCTCCAAAGGCTAAAACGGGGGGAAGTCCACGAGGGGTCAGCGTAACCCCAGGTCCCACGGGGTCACAGAAGGACCGGGAGTGTCTGAGTGTCACAGACCTTGCAGGTATTAGAGCGGGGAAGCCGGCTACAGTGACAAAGCCGAGGAGTGAGCTCTCAGCTCAGGGCTACCTTGAGCCGGTAGCAGGCTTGGTGGGCTCGGAGCGCAGCCAGAGGCCACAGAGATGGAAGCGACCAGGTGCTTTTCTCCAGGTGAAAGCAATTGAGCACTTTCCTCCAGGCGTAACGGGAGGCCAGGGAGGCGGAGGCGGTTGGGCACTTTTCTCTCAGGGCACACTGAGGAGCGGGACCTCGAGTTCTCGGCTCCTCTGGGCCAGACATTGGGAGGCCACCATCTTCATTCCCGTCCTCTGGAACTCTACGGAAAGCGCTCAGGGAACAAAAGCTCCCGAAAGCAAACCTGAGTGGATTACATAGCCCGGCCCCTGGTAAGGGCGGTGCAATTCCGCCTGGGGCAAAGACACTTGAGAATCACTACAACAGGCCCCTCCCCCAGAAGATCAACAAGAAACCCAGCAAAGACCAACTTCACTCACCAAGAACAGCGGAAATCTATAGGAGGAGAAAGCAAATCTTATCTGGACAAAATGACAAGGCAGAAAAACTCACCACAAAAAAAAAGAACAAGAGGCAGTACCAAAGGCTGGGGACCTAATCAACACGGACATTGGAAATATGACAGATCTAGAGTTCAGAATGACAATTCTCAAGGTTCTAGCCGGGCTCAAAAAAGGCATAGAAGATATTAGAGAAATCCTCTCCAGAGAGATAAAAGCCCTTTATGGAGAAATAAAAGAACTAAAATCTAACCAAGCTAAAATCAAAAAAGCTATTAATGAGGTGCAATCAAAAATTGAAGCTCTTACTGCTAGGATAAATGAGGCAGAAGAAAGAATTAGTGATATAGAAGACCAAATGACAGAGAATAAAGAAGCTGAGCAAAAGAGAAACAAACAAATACTGGATCATGAGGAGAGAATTTGAGAGATAAGCGACACCATAAGATGACACAACATTAGAATAATTGGGATTCCAGAAGAAGAAGAAAGAGAGAGGGGAGCAGAAGGTATATTGGAGAGAATTATTGGAGAGAATTTCCCTAATATGCCAAAGGGAACAAACATCAAAATCCAGGAAATGCTAAGAACGCCCCTCAAAATCAATAAAAATTGGTCCACACCTCGTCACCTGATAGTAAAATTTACAAGTCTTAGCAACAAAGAGGAAATCCTGAAAGCAGCCCGGGAAAAGAAGTCCGTAACATACAAAGGTAAAAACATGAGATTGGCAGCGGACCTATCCACAGAGACCTGGCAGGCCAGAAAGAACTGGCATGATATATTCAGAGCACTAAACAAGAAAAACATGCAGCCAAGAATACTATATCCAGCTAGGCTATCATTAAAAATAGAAGGAGAGATAAAGAGCTTCCAGGACAAACAAAAGCTGAAAGAATTTGCAAACACCAAACCAGCTCTACAGGAAATATTGAAAGGGGTCCTCTAAGCAAAGAGAGACCCTAAAAGTAGTAGATCAGAAAGAAACAGAGACAATATACAATAACAGTCACCTTACAGGCAATACAATGGCACTAAATTCATCTCTCAATAGTTACCCTGAATGTTAATGGGCTAAATGCCCCAATCAAAAGACACAGTGTATCAGAATGGATAAAAAAAACAAAACCCATCAATATGCTGCCTACAAGAAACTCATTTTAGACCCGAAGACACCTCCAGATTTAAAGTGAGGGGGTGGGAAGCAATGTACCATGCTAATGGACATCAGAAGAAAGCTGGGGTGGCAATCCTTATACCATATGAATTAGATTTTAAGCCAATGACTATAATAAGAGATGAGGAAGGACACTATATCATACTCAAAGGGTCTGTCCAACAAGAAGACCTAACAATCTTAAATATCTATGCCCCTAACATGGGAGTAGCCCACTATATAAACCAATTAATAACAAAATCAAAGAAATACATTGACAGTAATACAATAATAGCAGGGGACTTTAACAATCCCCTCATTGAAATGGACAGATCATCTAAGCAAAAGATCAACAAGGAAATAAAGGCCTTAAGTGACACACTGGACCAGATGGACATCACAGGTATATTCAGAACATTCCATCCCAAAGCAGCAGAATATACATTCTTCTCTAGTGCACATGGAACATTCTCCAGAATAGACCACATCCTGGGTCATTAATCAGGTCTCAACTGGTATGAAAAGATTGGGATCATTCCCTGCATTCTTTCAGACCACAATGCTCTGAAGCTAGAATTCAATCACAAGAGGAGATTTGGAAAGAACCCAAATACATGGAGACTAAGCAGCATCCTTCTAAAAAATGAATGGGTCAACCAGGAAATTAAAGAAGAATTGAAAAAAATTCATGGAAACAAATGATAATGAAAACACAACGGTTCAAAATCTGTGGGACATAACAAAGGCAGTCCTGAGAGGAAAATATATAGTGGTACAAGCCTTTCTCAAGAAACAAGAAAGGTCTCAAATATACAACCTAACCCTACACCTACAGGAGCTAGAGAATGAACAACAAAGAAAGCCTAAACCCAGCAGGAGAAGAGAAATCATAAAGATCAGAGCAGAAATCAATGAAATAGAAACTAAAAAATCAATAGAACAAATCAACGAAACTAGGAGCTGGTTCTTTGAAAGAATTAATAAGATTGATAAACCCTTGGCCAGACTTATAAAAAGAAAAGAGAAAGGACCCAAATAAATAAAATCATGAATGAAAGAGGAGAGATCACAACCAACACCAAAGAAATACAAATAGTTATAAGAACATACTATGAGCAACTCCACGTCAACAAATTTGACAATCTGGAAGAAATGGATGCATTCCGAGAGACATATAAACTAGCACAACTGAACCAGGAAGAAATAGAAAAACCATAACCAGTAAGGAGGTTGAAACAGTCATCAAAAATCTCCAAACAAACAAAAGCCCAGGGCCAGACGGCTTCCCAGGGGAATTCTACCAAACATTTAAAGAAGGATTAATTCCTATTCTCCTGAAACTGTTCCAAAAAATAGAAATGGAAGGAAAACTTCCAAAATCATTTTATGAGGCCAGCATCACCTTGATCCCAAAACCAGACAAGGATCCCATCAAAAAAGAGAATTACAGACCAATATCCTTGATGAACAAAGATGCGAAAATTCTCACCAAAATACTGGCCAATAGGATCCAACAATACATTAAAAGGATTATTCACCACAACCAAGTGGGATTTATTCCAGGGCTGCAAGCCTGTTTCAACATCCGCAAATCCATCAATGTGATACAATACATTAATAAAAGAAAGAATAAGAATCATATGATACTCTCAATAGATGCTGAAAAGGCATTTGATGAAGTGCAGCATCCCTTCCTGATTAAAACTCTTCAAAGTGTAGGGATAGAGGGCACACACCTCAATATTATCAAAGCCATCTATGAAAAACCCACTGCAAATATCATTCTCAATGGAGAATAACTGAAAGCTTTCCCACTAAGGTCAGGAACACGGCAAGGATGTCTGTTATCACCACTGCTGTTCAACATAGTACTAGAAGTTCTAGCCTCAGCAATCAGACAACAAAAAGAAATCAAAGGCATCCAAATTGAAAAAGAAGAAGTCAAACTTTCACTCTTTGCAGAGGATATGATACTATATGTGGAAAACCCAAAAGGCTCCACTCCAAAACTGCTAGAACTTGTACAGGAATTCAGTAAAGTGTCAGGATATAAAGTCAATGCACAGAAATCAGTTGCATTTCTTTAAACTAACAACAAGACAGAAGAAAGAGAAATTGAGGAGTCAGTCCCATTTACAATTGCACCCAAAACCATAAGATACCTAGGAATAAACCTAACCAAAGAGGCAAAGATTCTATATTCAGAAAACTATAAAGTACTCATGAAAGAAATTGAGGAAGACACAAAGAAATGGAAAAATGTTCCATGCTCATGGATTGAAAGAACAAATATTGTGAAAATGTCTATTCTACCTAAAGCAATCTACACATTTAATGCAATCCCTATCAAAATCCCATCCATTTTTTTTCAAAGAAATAGAACAAATAATCCTAAAATTTATATGGAACCAGAAAATACCTCAAATAGCCAAAGGAATATTGAAAAAGAAAGCCAAAGTTGGTGGCATCGCAATTCCAGACTTCAAGCTCTATTACATAGCTGTCATCAAGATAGTATGGTACTGGCAAAAAAACAGACATATAGATCAATGGAACAGAATAGAGAGCCCAGAAATAGACCCTCAACTCTATGGTCAACTAATCTTCGACAAAGCAGGAAAGAATGTCCAGTGGAAAAAAGACAATCTCTTCAACAAATGGTGCTGGGAAAATTGGACAGCCACATGCAGAAAAATGAAACTGGACCATTTCCTTATACCACACATGAAAATAGACTCCAAATGGATGAAGGACCTCAATGTGAGAAAGGAATCCATCAAAATCCTTGAGGAGAACACAGGCAGCAACCTCTTCGACCTCAGCCACAGCAACTTCTTTCTAGGAACATCGCCAAAGGAAACAGAAGCAAGGGCAAAACTGAAGTATTGGGACTTCATCAAGATCAAAAGCTTTTGCACAGCAAAGGAAACAGTTAACAAAACCAAAAGACAACTGACAGAATGGGAGAAGATATTTGCAAACCACATATCAGATGAAGGACTAGTATCCAAAATCTATAAAGAGCTTAGCAAACTCAACACCCAAAGAACAAATAATCCAGTCAAGAAATGGGCAGAGGACATGAACAGGCATTTCTGCAAAGAAGACATCCAGATGGCCAAAAGACACATGAAAAAATGCTCCACATCACTCAGCATCAGGGAAATACAAATCAAAACCACAATGAGATACCACCTCACACCAGTCAGAATGGCTAAAATTAGCAAGTCAGGAAATGACAGATGTTGGGGAGGATGGGGAGAGAGGGGAACCCTCCTACCCTGCTGGTGGGAATGCAAGCTGGTGCAACCACTCTGGAAAACAGTGTGGAGGTTCCTCAAAAAACTGAAAATAGAGCTACCCTATGACCCAGCGATTGCACTACTGGGTATATATCCTAAAGATACAAACGTGGTGCTCCGAAGGGGCATGTGCACCCATATGTTTATAGCAACAATGTCCACAATAGCCAAACTATGGAAAGAACCTAGATGTCCATCAACAGATGAATGGATAAAGAAGAAGTGGTATATATACACAATGGAATACTATGCAGCCATCAAAAGAAATGAAATCTTGCCATTTGCAACAACGTGGATGGAACTAGAGGGTATTATTCTTAGTGAAATAAGTCAATTGGAGAAAGACAACTATGATGTGATCTCCCAGATATGAGGAAGTGGAGATGCAATGTGGGGGGATTGGGGGGGGTAGGAAAAGAAAAAATGAAAGAAGATGGGATTGGGAGGGAGACAAACCATAAAAGACTCAATCAAAAAAAAACAGACTGAGGGTTGCTGGGGGGAGGGGGGACGGGAGAGGGTGGTGGGGATATGGACATTGGGGAGGGTATGTGCTATGATGAGTGCTGTGAAATGTGTAAACCTGGCGATTCACAGACCTGTACCCCTGGGGATAAAAATACATTATATGTTTATTAAAATAAATAAATTAATTTAAAAAAAGAATTAGATATAACTGTGCCTGCTCTGAAATACATCTCAGAATATTTGGTTTCTTATTTTTATCCACAAAACAGAGATAATGTCTTTCCCACCATATTGTTATGAGGATCAAATATTATTATTGTGCTTGACACAGAGTGGAGGATAAATTCATGATTATAATTAGGAGCCTTGTTTTTTGTTTGTTTGTTTTGACTAGCTAGTTTGCACAGAGAATCCTAAAAATGGGCTATTCTATAGCTCCAGAGACTCAGAAAACTTCCATATATAGTACTGAATCCCTGCAAAATCACTAGTTCTATTTGCACCATTGCTATGGAAGAGAAAGTGAGAGATCAAAAGAGGAAGCTCCAGAGCAAAATATTATTATTTGAGAATTGCTGAAGGTCTTTTACAGATGTACATATCTTACAATCAATTCTCGAACATAGAACAGCTTCTTAACTCTCTCTTTAGTCTTTTTTTTTCAAGGACTTCATGAATTGACATTTCTAGTCCCCTTCTTTGCTTCCAGAACTTCCTTGAATTCAAGACTCTCAATCCAGTATTAACCACAGAATAATTTAAATCCTTACCTAATAACATTTTCCTTAAGCATTTCACATGATCTATTATTTCCTACACATTTTTATTACTAGTAACTCTACCATGATATAATAGTATCAAAAATATTAGAAACTCGAAGGGTACTTAAAAGTCATTAGTAATAGACATATATTCCTGATATTTCTTGAAATATAAAGTTAAGCCTGATTATACATAGCTCCCTTCACCAACTGAGAGACCATCTTGATAAGTTCATCAACCTGATGGGCTGTGGGGTAAAACAGTTCAAAGAGCATCCAGTTATATCAGAAAAAAAACTTGTTCCAACACAGGAAAATCAAATCACACCATCTCTTCTCAATAACAACCCAGGAAATTTGACACATTTTATCTCAATGCTCTGCCATCATTGTCATGTTCTAAGAAGAAGCCCCATCATGGTGAAGAGAGAAATTCATCTTGGACCCTGGAGGCCAATCCTACACACACACACACACACACACACACACACACACACACACACACAAGAAGTGGGACTGTTATTAGTCTCTCTAATAATTATAATCAAGACCATAAATATTTTGAGTTAAAGAAGCCCTTTTCAACAAGATGGAGATTATTTGATTTGTATGCTTGACAAACAGAGAAAATTAATTAGGCCCTAATTGACCTGTCTTCTTCGTGATTTGTTGTAGAACAGAAACAACAATTTATTCAGTAATGACCCAAGTACTTCCACTACTGCTGCTGTTACAGGTCAGTCACACGTCTGCAGCTCACTGCTCTAACTACTCTCAAACATTAATGAATAGACAAATAGAATCATTGAATTGCATTCAGTAAGTACCCTTTTGGCCTAGAATTTGCAACACTGATAAGTTAATATACAAGTGTGATGAGGTACCAATTTTATATGATAGAAGCAAAGACAAATTAAAGCAGACTTCCTGCTGCTGAGGCATTTTCCAGAATCATTTATAAAGAAGTAAATGACTATCAGTTCTCTTGTATCATGTTTCCTTGTTAATAGAATGATTCAACTGTTAGTACCAGACATATTCTGAGGGCCCAATGCTTCATTAGAATAAAATTCAGCAGCAGTGTCATTTCATGTACATTCTAGAAATTAAGATACCCTCCCCAATTTCATTTCATTAGCATCCATATCATCACTAAATTATACCATCATGCATGTTCTCTGATATGCTTATGCACAATATATTTTTCTTAGAAGACAGTAGTGATTCTGCCTTTAAAAAGAATTTCTAGCAAATCTTAACATATAGTTTCTTGGGCAGCTATCTCATATTTGCATCCCTTCACTTCATTAAGTAATATTTGATGTTAAAACATCCAGACAATTCACCAAGAAGAAAAAGGAAGCTATTTGGTATAGTATATATAAAATGACTTTTAAAAATTCTGCACTTGGGGCGCCTGGGTGGTTCAGTGGGTTAAAGCCTCTGCCTTCAGCTCAGGTCATGATCCCAGGGTGCTGGGATCAAGCCCCGAATCGGGCTCTCTGCTCAGCAGGGAGCCTGGTTCCTCCTCTCTCTCTCTGCCTGTTTCTCTGCCTGCTTGTGATCTCTGTCTGTCGAATAAATAAATAAAATCTTAAAAAAAATTCTGCACTTTTAAAATATTCATATTAATGACATAAAATGTTATAGAAAATATTATATATGCTGATTGTCCTCACAGATTATACAAACATCCCAAAATACAAAATTTCAGCACCCAAACTTATTTCCCTAGAATGATTATCATACCCAGAAGTTGCCAAAAAATACTTTTGAGATGATTAACAAGATATTGAGTCAAAAAATATGTTTACCATATAAATTAATGACTATCTAACAGGTAATTTCATTAAATTTTAGTACATTAAAATAACTCATAAATTTGCAAGTATGCTTGGCAAGTATTCTTGGCAAGTTTGTGGAAACTTATTAAAATAGTCACAAAATTCTCTCCAGACCTATTAAATAAGCTTTACATAGGAGTCAGTCTCATTTTCTCAATCAAGTGCTCTGACCTGATTCAACCTACAAAATAAGTAGTTTTGAGACTAAAAATAAAGCAAACAAGGAAAGCTCAGGACAATTGGGGACTGTGAGGTAGCTGGGTGCTTGCACCCTCTTAAGTATATTGTCCCCCTCCTCACTATTTGGAAGCAGTGTCACAACCCAAAGTAGTGGTGGAAGGCGGGAAAATAGCCAGAGATAGGACCAATAAGTAAGAGACCCCTCTTCATGCTTAAAGATTGCCTTCTGAGGAACTTTGGCATTGTTGCTCCCATACAGAATTGCCCAGAAATAAGGAGGCCAGAGATTTACTAAGTTTTTTTTTGTGTTGTTTTGTTTTTTAGGAAATTATATGGTCAAAACAATCCTAAACATATATTTTAAAAACCTGTACCTATTCAAACTTCAAAACAATCTTTTGAACTGTAAACATTCTCAGAGAGAAGATGAACTGAAAAAGCCTACCAGAGTTCATTCCACCTGTTTCCATGAAGAGTAAGTCACAAGGAAGAACCTTCCAGAAGGCCATGGGGGGAAACAAAGAAGGGAGTATTTCCTCAGAAAACAGAACCAGGAGAAGTCAGTTGAGCTAATTCAGGAACTGAGACCCTGCCTTCCAAGGTAACCTGAGGACTTCTAACAGAAATTAGAGGTAAGTATGGACTCCATAGACCTGGAAAGTTATATAGAAGAGAATGGGGTACAGAAAGATGCATCTTTAGGAAGACAGGCATAACAAGGAAGAAGAGTGTAACTTTCTTCCTTCGCTTTGAATGTCCCATTTTCTATCAGTTATTACCAAGGAAAAATGTTGGAACAAAGTTGATAGTAGGAACCAGATATTACTCAGAGGTAGAAGCTAAACAACAGGGAGGAAAACATTGCTGAATGATCTTGGCTGGAAAAACTCTTACTAAACAGCTGTTCATATGAAAATGTTTTATATATAAACCAGTTCCTATGTTTAAAACTTTAAAAATACTAATCCATATATGAAATATTGCATTGGAAACACTTGATGCAATCTATGTACAAGTAAAGATAAATTTAAAAAAAATTTTAAGATGTCAAATAAAATTCAAATAGTGGAGGATTATAATCTTAGCTAAAAATGATTACCTGTAACCTGTAGATAAGTACACTGTAAATTAATCACAGAAACACTACACTTGCTATTTATATAAATTAGTAGCAAAAAAATTGTTTTCCTTTTTATTTTAATACTATTTATAAAAGACTTTGTAAACCCAAATCAAAGACTTAGTTATCACAGAGCAAACTGAAAAGTACAAATTTTAATTAAATCAGAAAGATATTTACGGTTAAATTATGCTCCTAAAACACCAAGACTTATTCCACCTATGAAGTATTTTCTATTACAACCCCAAAGCCATGAAATTTGAGGCTTTGGTTCCAGAGAATATCCATTAAAATTTCAATCCGTCATGTTTTCATTTTACTGTAGAAATCAGGTGTCTTAGAATGTCTGTTCTTTTGACCTGCATTTCATTACACCAATGCAATTTTGAATTAATTAGATTTCATTTTCAAAGTTCTTAATTTTTTAAATTGGAAAAAGTATTTGAGCCATAGGAATACTTCTCACTCTTTTAGAAGGGATATTGATATCATGTATTACTTCTAGGTTATTTCTAACTATTTCTCTCCTGCTGTTGGTGCAAGTAGGACAACTTCACCTGTTCTGATTTAATGACACTCAGAAATATGTCATGAGCCCCTTAAGGAAAGCATTTCCTGATTCATTTTATTTATTTCATCCAATATTTGTAACATCATCTATAGCTTCTGTTTTTAATTAGAAACATCTAATGATTAACACTGGCCATTTGCATTCAATTAAAGCTAATGAAAAATTACAGGTGGATAAAAGGCTGAATAGAATTATTCACTAAGCAATGGGTATTTACCTAACTATGAGGATGAACCACTGCTTATTTGTAATTCTAATCAATAAAAATATTTCTGGGTGGGATTTAAGCAAAAATGTGATGTTAAGAAAGATTTCAAGTAAAAATAATTAAATTTTAAAACACGTGTGATATTTTTATGAGAACAAATACATCATCTTATGTTTCTTATATTTATTCATTCTTTCACTGTATTTTCCTTTTTCCAAGAGCTTCACTTAGCTTAACTGACACACAGTACACAGAATATATTAAAAGTGTACAACTTGATAAATTTTGACATATGTACATATCCATAAACTATCAACACAATCAAGATAATGAACATCACCCCCTGTAAAGTTCCTCTTTCTTTGTAATTGTAACTCCCTCTTCCTCCATACCTGTACCCAGGCAATCATTGACATATTTTTCCATCACTTTATAATATTCATATTGTTTATAGTCTTATATAGATGGAATCATAAATATGTTTCCTATTACGTGTCCATTTACTCATCAAATTATTTTGATACTCATCCGTGACATAGTATATATCAGTGATTCACTATTTTTTATTGCTAAGCAGTAGTATTGAACAAATATACCAGAGTTTATCCATTCACCTGTTGATGAATATTTAGGTTGTTATCAATTTTTACCACAGTCGTTATCACAATTAACAACTGTGAAGAACAATTAATAACTGAGGAACATTCCCGTGTAGAGCTTTAAATAGTATATAGTCATTTCCACATATTCCTGGATTCTGTTTGCTAACAGTTTGTTGAGTATATCTATGTCTATAATCACAAATGCTATTAGTCTGTAGTTCCTGTGTCATGATTTTTGGGAGTTCTTTTGTTAGGTGCATACATTTTTATTATTTTTATTTTATTTTATTATTTTATTTTATTATTTTATTATTTTAATATCTTCATGATGGAGTGATTCTTTAACATTATCAAATTTCCTTTATTTATCAATTTATCGATTATCACATTATCATCAGTCCCAACTTTTATGTTAAAGTGTTTTTTCTCTGATAACAGTGTAACTACTCCAGTTCATTTCTTGTTGTTTGCATCCTAAACCTTTTAACCATTTTTCTTTAAACCTATTTGTGTGTTTGAATCTAAAGTATGTTTTATGTTGCCATAAAAATTACCATAAACTTCTTGGTTTAAAACAATTGAAATTTATTCTTTTACAGTTCTGGGCACTATAAGCTCAAAATCAAGATTTTGGTGTGATGATCCTCTAAGTATTTTGGGGGAAACCTTTCCTTGCCTCTTCTTAGGTTCTAGCATTTTTTACCTATCTGTGCCATTCCTTGGCTTGTAGATGCATCACTCCAATCTCTGCCTCTGAATTAACATAACATTTTCTTCCTGCATATCTTCACATTGTCTTATGTCTGTGCATGTCTATATCCACATGTCCCTCTTCTCATAAGGACACCAGTTACACTATATTAGGAATGTACCCTACTGCAGTATGATCTTATTTTAATTTATTAATCTGCAATAAGCCTATTTCCAAATGAGGTCACATTCTGTGGTACTATAGGCTAGAACTTCAACATGTCTTTTAGTAGGACACAATTCAGAATAACAGCCTGCCCTCAGCACCCCCTCAAAATTCATGACCTTCACACAAACAAAATACATTCACCCAACCCAACATCCCTAAAACCTTAACCCATTTCAGCATCAATTCTAAATCCAAAACATCATCTAAACATGATTAACTCAGAAAGCCTTAAACCTCACTTTCTAAATCATCTTAAACAGGTACAGGTGAGACTCTGGGTATGATCCATCCTGGGGCAAAATTCCTCTCCACTTGTGGGCTTGTATAACTGGGAAAACAAATTGTCTACTTCCAAAATACAATAGTAAGATAAGCATACATAGATCTTCCTATTCCAAAAGGGGAAAATTGAAAGGAAAAAAAGAAGTCATGGGTCCTGACAAGTCAAAACCCAGGGGGGCCTATTCCATTAGATTTCAAGGCCTAACAATAATCCTGTATGGTTGGATACTCTGTTCTCCCCAACAGTAGTCCTGCACATTAGGACAAGCGGACAGCAATTCCACTGCCTCAGCCCACTGGACAGCATCTCCAATATTTATGTCCAAGGAGTTCCTGTTAGCCCAGGACTCTGTATCCATGTCTCTGTCCTCAGAGTCTCTGTCCCTTGAAATCCCAACTGGCAGTTTTTTTGTTGGTATAAAATTCTCAAAATTCTTTCAGTCTTCCTTTGATGTCAAAGGATCCACACCATTAGAAACAAATGTTCCCCACAGATTCTTTCTGGGAGGCAGCATCCCTGAGAAGCAGCATTCATGAACACACCTACCCCAGAACAGGGGAGCTTGTCAGTGACATCTCCTTTCCCCACCTCCTCAGCATAAACACAGAGCCACCTGCAAGAGGAAGCTGAGCCCTTCACTGGCTGACTAACTTGCTTACAAGCCCCACCTACCTATGCCCAGGTGGGACTGTCCTTCTCAGTCAAGCTTCCCTCAGTCCCAGCTAAGAGAGGTCCCTCCCCCAGAAGACCAACACAAGCCTATGCCCATACCACATTTCCCAACCAGAAAGTTCTGTAGGGCCTCAGTTCTCATGGAGTTGTCACAGGTCTCATCTCATAAGAAGACCAGAGCACACCTAGTTAAAATGTGTAACATTCATGCCCGGGACCGAAAACTGTCTACTGCAGGCAAGGAGAACCTCCACATACAACTAGCCTGAAGATTAGAGCAGCCAAAACACAGTAGCACAGGGCACACAGCACACACTGGAGTTACTTCCAGAAGTGCCAGGCCCTGGGCACCACGTGACCTCTTTTTCATAAGGCTGTTATTTTCAGGAGCAGGAGACACAACCAGCTTTTCTAACACATAGAGGGAGGCAGAGATTCAGACAAAATGCCAAGATGGAGGAAGTTATCCCAAATGAAAGAACAAAACAAGGCCATGGTCAGAGATCTAAGTGAAACAGATATAAGTAACATGCTTGATGGAGAATTAAAAGCATCATAACCATATTCACTGGACTTGAGAAGTGAACAGAAGACACCAGTGAGACCCTTACCACAGAGATAAAAGAGTTAAAAAAACCAATCAGAGATGAATAATATAATAAACAAGATTGAAACAGGCTTGATGTAATGAACAGCAGGATGGAAGAGGTAGAGAAACCAATTAGTGACCTAGAAGAAAAAATAATGTAAAATAATGAAGCTAAATAAGAGAAAGAATTATAGAGAATGAGAATAGACTTGAGACTCAGTGACTTCATCAAATGTAATAATGGTCATATTAGAGGAGGCCCAGAAGAAGAGAGAGAGAAGGAGTAGAACACTTATTTCAGAGAGGGGCCAAGATGGCAGAGGAATAGGAGACCCTATTTCAACCAACCCCCTGAATTGAGCTAGATATCTACCAGAGCACTCTGAACACTCATGAAATCAGCCTGAGATGTAAGATTATACACTTCTGGATCACTAGGGGGGCAGAGGATCATCAGTGGAGGGGTACAGAGGAATTGGGATTATTCAGACAGATATCAGAGGATAAACAGAAGTGGGAGGGAGCCACCAGAAGTGAGCCATTGGAAAGTAATGCCCCAATGTGAAAGTGCCCTGTGCTTGGGGACCAGCATTAGTTTGGAAACTGGTGACTGCAAGATGGGAAGGGATTAATAGCAGGATTCAAACAGACCAAAGGGACTTAAGGGACAATAGCTGGGACCAGGTGGCTGCAGTCGCAGATTTAAGCCCATGGTCCCAGGATGGCCACAGCCAGCACCCATCCACACCTGAGAGAGCCTGGCATAGCCTGGAATCCATGGTTCCTGGGGCTGGTGGCATCTGCTGCCACTACCACAGCTGCCTCCACTGCCTCCACTGCCACAAGGGCTGGGCACACCTGGTGTGGGCATGGGCTTCAGTCAGCGGTCCAGGGAACAGTAGCCACTGGGACCGGGCTCACCCGGACCAGTATCACTCACAGTTTGGGTGGTATGGGGGTACAGAGACCCCTGGACCATTCAGAGAGGAGCAGACTGTGGCTTCTCTCTGAGGCGGAGATCTGGATGCAGTTTACTTTGCTCTAACTCTCCAAAAAGTCATGAAAAGCCACCAAAGAACAAAAACCTCAGGAGAACAAAAGCCTGAAAAACCAGTTTCCATGGAGCCCAGCTCCTTGGTCAGAGCAGAGAAATTCCACCCAAGCAGGGCTGACTGAAAAACAATGCAGCAGGCCCCTCTCCTAGAAGATAAGCCAAAGTACAGGAAGACAACACCCACAGGGTCCCCTTAAAACTGTAAAACTCCAACATCAGAGGAAAACAATATATTAAGCTCTGTGTATTGCCTCACAGCCTGTATATTTCTTAGATACAACTTTTCTCTCTTTTTTAAATTTGCTCTCATGATTCTTGTTTTTTTTTTTTTTACCTACTTCCCATTTCAACTAGATGTTTAATACCTGTTCCATAGTAACTTTATAACTTGAACTTTTTTCACACATATATTTTTCTTTTTCTTTTTTTAATATATAGATAGATAGATATGTAGCTATAAGCTTCAAGCTAGTCCTTTTTCCCTATTCAATACTACCTCTCTGTATATATATGCCAGTTTTAATTTCTCTGTATCTCTGGAAAGTCAAGTCCTCTAACAAAGATAACAAGATACACCCAGGAAGAACTGAAATACCGTTCCTCATCCACATCTAGGGATTATGACCACCTTCCCATCACCTCCCCCCTTTTAATTTTGTGTTTTTATTTTTTCTCTTATTCTTTTGTCTGTCTTTCTGTGTGTTTGTTTTTGTTTTTGTACTTTATAAATCTTATCCTTGGCATTCCTTTTGGTGGGGTTTTTCCTTTTTTTTTCTTTTTCTTTTGTCAATCTTTCCATTTGTTCATTTTTTTTTTGTACTTTATAAATCTAATCTTGGGGTTCATTTGGGGTGCTTTTCTCTCTCTCTCTTTCTCTCTCTCTCTCTCTTTTTTTCCACCCTTTCTTTTTGGTAGTGACTTCCAATTGCTCTGAAACCTTCCTGAGTACAACTTGCCTGGATCATGGTTGATATTTTCAGCTATACATCCCCTCAACTACCTCTCACCAGAATGACTAGGAGTAGGAACCTCCAACAGATGAAAAATTCAGAGACTGTGACCTCTATCACAGAACTATTGGATATGGGCATAAGCAAGAAATAGAATTCAAGGTAACAGTTATCCAGACAAAGGCTAGGTTGGAGAAAACCATTAGTAGCAACATAGAATCTCTAAGGGCAGAAGTGAGAGTTGATCTGGCAGATCTTAAAAGTGCTATCAATGTGATCCAATCTAATCTAAATACTCTAACAGCTAGGGTAAAAGAGGCAGAAGATCGAATTAATGATTTAGAAGATGAACTGATAGAAAATAAGGATAAAGGCCTGGAACAAACAACATAGAAGCCATGAAGAGTTAGAGAAATCAATGATGCCATGAAACATTCCGATGTCAGAATTAATGGGATCCCTGAGGGGATAGACAGGGAGAAAGGACCAGAAGATGTAATTCAGCAAATCCTAGCTGAGAATTTCCCTAATCTGGGGAATAGAACAAGTGTTCATGTCCTAGAGGGAGAGGACAGCCTCCTCCAAGATCAACAAGGGTAGGAAGACTTCCAGGCATGTGATTGTGAAATTCACAAATCATAAATTCAGACAAACATCTTAAGGGCAGCTAGGGGGAAAAAATTCCTTACTTACAGAGGGAGGAACATGAGAATAACATCAGACCTGTCCACAGAAACCTGGCAAGCCCAAAAGGGCTGGCAAGACATATTCAGAGCACTAAATGAAAAGAACATGCAGCCAAGAATTCTTTATCTGGCAAGACTGTCATTCAGAAGAGATGGAGAGAGAAGAAACTGCCAGTATTAACAGTTTCTGAAAGAATATGTGACCAGTAGCCAGCCTTGTGAGAAATATTAAGGGGTCTCTATAAAAGGAGAAAGATGCCAAGAGTGATACAGAACAGAGCTATGCAGAGACAATCCATAGAAACGAGGACCTCACAGGCAACATGATGACAATAAAATCTTACCTGTCAATAATCACTCTCAATGTGAATGGCCTAAATGTTCCCATACCATAGCATAGGGTTACAGATTGGATAAAATGACATGACACATCCTTATGCTGTCTACAAGAGACACATTGTGGACCTAAAGATGCAACCACACTGAAATTCAAAGGATGGAGAACCATCTTTCATGCCAATGGGCCTCAAAGGAAAGCTGGGGTAGTGATTCTCATATCAGAAAAATTAGATTTTAAGCTGAAGATTGTAGTCAAAGATACAGAAAGACACTACATCATTCTTAAAGGGTCTATCCAAAAAGAAGTTCTAATAATTGTAAATATTTACACCCCCAACATGGGAGCAGGCAACTTCATAAGCCAACTGTTAATCAAAATAAAGAGACGTATTAAAGAATATGTTAATTTTTGTAGGGGATCTTTACACACCATTCTCAGCAATAGACAGGTCATCTAAGCAGAAAATCAACAAAGAAACAAGAGCTTTGAATGACACACTTGACAAGATGGACCTCATAGATATATACAGAACATTCTCCCCTAAAACAAAAGAATAATCATTCTTCTCAGGCACACATCGAACTTTCTCCAGACTAGACCACATACTGGGTCACAAATCAGGTCTAAACCAGGACCAAAAGACTGATATTATTCTGCATATTCTCAGACCACAATGATTTGAAAGTGGAACTCAATCACAAGAAAAAGTTTGGAAGAAATTCAAACACTTGGAAGCTAAAGACCATCCTTCTCAAGAATGTTTTGATCAACAAGGAAATCAAAGAATAACTTAAACAATTCATGGAAAACAATGAGAATGAAGACACATCGGTCCAAAACCTATGGGATATGGCAAAGGTGGTCCTAAGCAGGAAATACATAGCCATCAAAGCCTCCCTCAAAAAAACTGAAAAATCCCGAATTTACCAACTCTCTTTATACCTAAACTGGAAAATCAACAACAAATTAAGCCAACCCCACACATGAGAAGGGAAATAATTAAGATTAGAGCATAGATCAATGAGTTGGAAACCAGAGAGAGATACATTGGAACACATCAACAAAACTAGAAGCTGGTTCTTGGAAAAAATTAATAAGATTGATAAACCACCTGCCAGACTACTCCAAAAGAAAAAAAGAAGGACCCAAATTAATAAACTTATGAATGAATGGGAGAGATCATGACTAAAACCAAGGAAATAGAAACAACCATCAGAAATTATTGTCAACAGCTATGTGCCAATAAGTTAAGCAACCTAGACAAAATGGATGCATTCCTGGAAACCTATAAACTTCCAAGACTGAAACAGGAAGAAATTGGCAACCTGAATAGATCAATCACTAGTAACAAGATTGAAGCAGGGGCACCTGGGTGGTTCAGTGAGTTAAGTCTCTGTCTTCAGCTCAGGTCATGATCTCAGGGTCCTGGGATCAAACCCCACATTGGGCTCCTTGCTCAGCGGGGAGCCTGCTTCCCTCTCTCTCTGCCTGCCTCTCTGCCTACTTGTGATCTCTCTTTCTCAATCTGTGTGTCAAATAAATAAATAAAATTTTTAAAAAAATCCCAAAAATCAAGAGTCCAGTAAATGACAGATTCCCTGGGGAATTCCACCAAATATTCAAAGAAGAAATAATAGCTATTCTCCTGAAGTTGTTTCAAAAAATAGAAACAGAATAGACTCTTTCTATGAAGCCAGCATTACCTTGATCCCCAAACAAGGCAAAGGCCCCATCAGAAAGGAGAATTTCAGACCAATATCCCTGATGAATACAGATGCCAAGATTCTCAATAAGATCCTAGCTAACAGGATCCAACAGTACATTACAAAGATTATCCACAATGACCAGGTGGGATTTATCCATGCAATGCAAGGGTGGTTCAACGAATCAACCAATGTGATAGAACAAGTCAGTAAGAGAAGAAAGAAGAACCACACGGTCCTCTCAATTGATACAGAAAAAGCATTTGACAAGATAAAGCATCCGTTCCTGATTAAAACAATACAAAAAATACAAAATACAGGGATAGAGGGAACATTCCTCAACTTCATAAAAAATATGAAAAATCCACAGCGAATATCATTCTCAATGGGGAAAACCTGACAGCCTTCCCACTGAGATTAGGAACATGATGAGGATGCCCACTCTTGCCACTGTTGTTCAACATAGTACTAGAAGTCCTAGCAACATCAATCAGACAACAAAAAGAAATAAAATGTATTCAAATTGGCAAAGAGGAAGTCAAACTCTCTCTTCACAGATGACATGATACGTTATATGGAAAACCCTAAAGACTCCACCCCCAAACTACTAGAACTCATACAGCAATTCAGTAATGTGGAAGGATACAAAATGAATGCACAGAAATCAGTTGCTTTCTTATACACTGACAATGAAACTATAGAAAGGGAAATTAGAGAATCAATTCCATTTACTATAGTACCAAGAACCATAAGATACCTTGGAATAAACCTAACCAAAGAGGTAAAGGATCTGTACTTGAGGAACTATAGAACACTCATGAAAGAAATTTGAAGAAGACACAAAGAGATGGAAGACCATATCATGCTCATGGATCAGAAGAATAAACATTGTTAAAATGTCTATACTGGCTAGAGCAATCTGTACTTTCAATGTCATATCAATCGAAATTCCACCAGCATTTTTCAAAGTGCTGGAACAAACAATCTTAAAATTTGTATGGAACCAGAAAAGACCCTGAATCGATAAGGAAATGTTGAAAAGAAAAACAAAGCTGGAGGCATCACATTACCCGATTTCAAGCTTTACTACAAAGCTGTGATCACCAAGACAGCCTGGTACAGGCATAAAAACAGATAAATAGATCAATGTAATGAAGAGAGAGCCCATATATTAGGCCTTCAACTCTATGGTCAAATAATCTCCGACAAAGCAGGAAAAAATATACAGTGGAAAAAAGACAGTTTCTTCAATAAATGGTGCTGGGAAAATTGGACAGCTATGTACAGAAGAATGAAACTTGACCATTCTCTTACACCACACACAGAGAGAAACTCGAAATGGATGAAAGACCCCAACATGAGACAAGAATCCATCAAAATCCTAGAGGAGAACATAGGCAGTAACCTCTTCGAAATCAGCCACAGCAACTTCTTTCAAGACAAATCTCCAAAGACAAAGGAAATAAAAGCAAAAATTAACTTTTGGGACTTCATCAAGATAAAAAGCTTCTACACAGCAAAGGAAACAGTCAATAAAACAAAGAGGCAACCTCCAGAATGGAAGAAGATATTTACAAATGACATTACAGACAAAGAGCTGACACCAAGATCTATAAAGAACTCCTCAATCTCAACACTCAAAAAACAGATAATCATGTCAAAAAATGGGCAGAAGACATGAACAGACACTTCTCCAAAGAAGACATACAAATGGCTATTAGACACATGAAAAAATGTTCATCATCTTTAGCCTTCAGGGAGATTCAAATCAAAACCACTTCGAGATACTACCTTACACCAGTTAGAATGGCCAAAATTAACAAGAGAGGAAACAAATTTTGGAGAGGGTGTGAAGAAAGGGGAACCCTCTTACACTGTTGGTGGGAATGCAAGCTGGTGCAGCCATGTTGGAAAACAGTGTAGAGATTCCTTAAGAAATTAAAAATAGTGCTAGCCTATGACCCTGCAATTGCACTACTGGGTATTTACTCCAAAGATACTGATGTAGTGAAAAGAGGAGTCATATGTACCCCAGTGTTCATAACAGCAATATCCACAATCACCAAACTATGGAAAGAGCTGAGAGCCCTTCAACAGACAAATGGATAAAGATGTGGTCCATATATATAATGGAATATTATTCAGCCATCAGAAAGGATGGATACCCAACTTTTGTATCAACATGGATGGGACTGGAGGAGATTATGCTGAGTGAAATAAGTCAAGCAGAGAAAGTTAACTATTATATGGTTTTACTTACTTGTGGAACATAAGGAATACCATGGAGGACATTAGAAGGAATGGAAAAGTGAATTGGGGGAAATCGGAGGGGGAGATGAATAATAAGAGACTATGGACTCTGAGAAACAAACTGAGGGTTTTAGAGGGGAGGGGGATTTGGGAATGGGAGCCTGGTGGTGGGTATTAAGGAGGGCACATATTGCGTGGAGCACTGGGTGTGGTACATAAACAGTGAATCTCGGAACACTGAAAAAATAAAATTAAATTTTAAAAAAAGATAAAAAGCTTATGCATAGCGAAGGAAACAGTCAACAAAACAAAGAGGCAACCCACAGAATGGGAGAATGGGAGAAGATACTTGCAAATGACACTACAGATAGAGGGCTGATATCCAATATCTAGAAAGAACTTCTCAAACTCAACACCCAACAAACAGATAAGTCAAAAAATGGGCAGAAGACATGAGCAGACATTTGTCCAAACAAGACATACAAATGGCTAACGGGCAGCGAGTTTTGAAGTGATTCTAACTCTAAGTTGGCTCCAAGGATGCTGGTAAGAAAATTATTTTCAGTGATTGGTTCCAAATCTAAATTAAGTATCTTTTGACTCTTTTATAGCACCATTGTAAAGTTTTCCTCAAATCATATCAGATGGAACCAATATGTTTATGACTAGCTTATAAAACCAGATTAAATTATTTGTGTGAAGATCTTAAAAAAAAATCTGTTTGAAAAATGGGTCCTACCAAGATGATCAACTCCAAATCATCTGCTGAAATACTGTCATTTTTAAATATTTATTATTCTAAGACTTCTGACTGTAAGTCTGAAAAATAGGAAAGGTGAGAAAGCTACAGATAATTAAAACATGCTGATTCTTTGCCAAGAACCAAATGTAAAAGAGTTAGTAACAGTATATTTACTTGTCTCCCTGTACCAGATTAACTAACAGCAATACTGGGTTCAAGCTGTTTACTTAGAAGATGATAAAGTTTTACTGTGATCAGTAAGTCATTTCTTTTGTCATATTTATTGTATAAGCAAATTAGTATAGCTTAAAAATATTCCTTTATGAAACTCCATAGAATAAGAACAAAATGAAAAATATAGTGACATAGTATACCAATAAAATTTTAATACCAACATAAAAATTATACTTAGGAAAGTGTAATATAAATCTTTAAGCAGGATATAATTACACAGATTAGGAAAATACTGGAATATTATTTAAATGAATGGTCAAAAGGAAACTTTAATATCAACTGTACAAAATTAAAATGAAGTAAAAAAGTTTAAAATTATCTTTAAAAGGCCTTCAGTAACCTGGAAAATATAGACAAGAAAAACTTCTCCTATCTCATCTAGCTAAATAAATCAAGAAAATGAAAGTATTATGAGCTGAAGTATCCTAAAAATGATAATGTTGAGTGAATTTTTCCTTCATTCATTAATGAAAAGAAAAATTTGCCTTCTCATTTCCATCTGCAACACATGTAAAATTGAATATAGCAGGCAAGAGAACCTCGAGACAGCCTCAACACAGAGACCTAAAATCCCTAATTTAGTAGAAGTGGTTGCTGAACTCTGAAATTTACTAAATTTATGCAATGATGACCAACCCAGGGGCACCTGGGTGGCCCAGTCAGTTATGCCTCTGACTCTTGGTTCTTGCTCAGGTTGTGATCTCTGTCAGGGTCATGAGATTGAGTCCCACATTGGCCTCCATGTTCAGTGTGGAGTCTGCTTGGGATTCTCTTTCTCTCTCTCTCTCTGTCTGTCTCTCCCATTCATGCTGTCTCCCGAAAATAGATAAACAAATTAAAAAAAAAAAAAAGATGGTCAAGACATTATTTAACCTAACCTTCATAATTATCTTTAGAGGTAGGACTATCCTGCTCTTATGTAACCTATATTTTTATTTGTGGAGACATTATAGAGATGTGGAAACAAGTCAAGAAGAACCAAACTAGATTCAACTGGTTAATGGAAGAGCTGGAATCTGAAGAGATGAAACCCAACTCCAAAATCTTGGCACACAACCACTACACAGCACTGTGTCTGAGCAGGAAAACTAAGCAACAATCTGACTTGGTGACTTCAAAGTTTACAGATCAGTTTCTACATATTGAATGTTGCTTTGAAAGTAGAATAGGTAGAGGGAAACTAATTAGGAGATATCCAGTGCCACAGAGACATTTTAGCAAAGAGCTGAGGAAGCACTTTGGCACCAACATGTTCATCCAAACTCACAAATTAACATTGTTTTGGGGCACCTGGGTTCAGTTGGTTGGGCCTCTGACTTCAGCTGAGGTCATGATCCCAGGGTCTTGGGATCAAGCCCCACATAAACTCTGTGCTCAATAAGGAGTCTGCTTGTCCCTCTGCCCTTCCCACTCCGGCTCATGCTCTTTCTCTCTCTCTCTCAAATAAATAAAATCTCAAAAAGAGAGAGAGAGAGAAGATTGTTTCTTGAGATCCCTTGAACATTCCTGTTCAAAACCTGCAGATCACAAAAGAGTTTTAAAAATAAACTATTTTATTGTAAGAAAAAAACCCTGAGTGAATTGATTTCAGTGGGTTATGTGGACTCTTCAGCATATGTCCAATATCAGCTGGGCTTTCAATAATAGTATTTTCGCCCTTGAGCCTAACTCTGTTTCATCCATGCTAATGCTAGTCCCATGTTAATGTTGATACTGTTTATATCAGCACTGTGTTAACATTAATGCTATTTAACATGATTTATATTGCAGTGAAGTTTGAATAGCATTTTCTTAAGTAAACAGCCTTCAGATATAAAAAAAATCAAATTGTATTAGCAATGAAATGCCATATGCAAATTGTATTGTTCCTCTGCTTGATTTTTTAAGGTAATTCCATTCTACTGAGGACTTAAGTGGGATAGAAGAAACTCACGAGAAATAGCAAGAATAGATAGTAAGTAAGCTAGCAGCTTATGAAATAGAAGTGAAACTCATAGACTATGTCAAGAGAATGAGCAAACAAATGGCTCCTGAGCCACAGGCAGAATTTATCAGACATGTTAAGTGTAGGTAAGTTAGTGACTTATAAAACATGTTAAAGGTAGATTACAAATAGAACATATAATGGAACAAACAAAAGTATCACATATAAGTAGCAAGGGATGAGAAGACCAATTATGATCAGGCCACCTCTAGTCTGACAGATGTTACCTCTAAAAAACAGGCACATATTGCTCATTCCTAGGAGAGCCCCATTCTAGTCCCATGTATGCTCTTCACTGGACCCATAAATAAAACCCATGGCTATTCAATAGTCTAAGCTGTGCCCAGCATTGAGGTCTCTTCTTTTTCCTGATAAACAGGTATGGGTCACTCGTTCAAGACACCTTCCATTCATGAGCCTCCTTGCTCAAACTTTCACTCTGGTTTCTGTAACCACACCATCAGCAAGGAAGACTCATGGGGCAGAGAGAGAGAGAGAAGACTGAACACTGCATGCTCCAAGAGCCAGCCTTCTACTGGCTTATAGCCTATCAGTGTGTTAACTTACCCAATTTTTTTGTCCTTGCTCTTATTTTTTTTTTAATTTTTATTTTCAACCATCTATATAATTTTCATCCATTTTTTCATTGCTACAAAGCACTAAAGTAGGGGAGAAGTTGAAGAAATTTTAACATTTAATAAACTATGCCATTTAAGCAATTTTTCTATTGTCTATAAAATTTCAGTTCTGTGATCTCAAATAACCTGCTGAATAGTGTACTCTGAGGCTAATGATTCATCAAGGAAACATTCTATATGATCTAAATTTTACCTTTTTTATTTTTTAAAGATTTTATTTATTTATTTGAGAAAGAGAGTGAAAGAGAACATGAGCCAGGGGGAGAGGGAGAAGCAGACACACCGCTGAGCAGGGAGCCCAACAGGTTGGTTGTTTTTTGTTTTTTGTTTTTTGGTTTTTTTTAGATTTTATTTATTTATATGAGAGATACAGAGCAAGAGAGAGAGAGAGAGAGAGAGGGGGAGAGCATGAGAGTGGGGAAGGGTCAGAGGGAGAAGCAGACTCCCTGTTAGGCAGAAAGCTCAATGAGGGACTCCATCCTGGGACTCCAGGATCATGACCTAAGCCACAGGCAGATGCTTAACCAACTGAGCCACCTAGGTGCCCCCCCAATTTTCTTTAATAAGATCATAAATGGCTTGCTGCTTATCATATCAATAAAAATTGACATTTCTACAAAGATAAAAACTCCTAAAATAATTGTCCAAATATATTAATAGTTTGACGCTATTTCAACAAGTTGAAGAAATAAAATAGTATCAATATCACAAACTCTCAAATGTGTACGTTTTAGGGGGGGAAAATGTATGAAAGAGAAGACACTAAGATACGATGAAGAAAGATAGTATTATAGGTCAAAAATATCATTATATTTTATTTTATTTTTTTTAAAGATTTTATTTATTTATTTGTCAGAGAGAGTGAGCACAGGCAGACAGAGAGGCAGGCAGAGGCAGAGGGAGAAGCAGGCTCCCTGCTGAGCAAGGAGCCCGATGTGGGACTCGATCCCAGGACGCTGGGATCATGACCTGAGCCGAAGGCAGCCACTTAACCAACTGAGCCACCCAGGTGTCCCAAAAAATATCATTATATTTTAGAGTTATCTTTCTTCCTTGCAAGTTTCAAAACTCCCTAACCTGTATCTTTGTGGTTTTTTGTTGTTATTGTTGTTTGTTTTTTGTTTTTCCCACCAAGATACTAATGGCTGATCTTTAAGTGTTTTGTTTGTTTGTTTGTTTGTTTGTTTGTTTTAAAGATTTTATTAATTTATTTGTCAGAGATAGTGAGCACAGGCAGACAGAGTGGCAGGCAGAGGCAGAGGGAGAAGTAGGCTCCCCCCTGAGCAAGAAGCCTGATGTGGGACTCGATCCCAGGACGCTGGAATCATGACCTGAGCCGAAGGCAGCCCCTTAACCAACTGAGCCACCCAGATGTCCCAATCTTTAAGTGTTTTAATAAAAGTTTGAAAAATGCTCCCAAAAATGGCAATAAAAATTTGTAATATTTTATAAGTGAGCAGTCATTTAGAAAAAAGTTCCATTGAACTGATGCTGCTCTTCAATACTTGGTCCCAAGAATCAGGCTGAAAAAACAGTTTGCTTAGTTTATCCATGTGACATCACCCAACCAAATGTCCATCAGCTGGTATCAATATAAATTCTAGGGGGAAATCTTATTCTGTCTCATGCCTGACCCTTTTTCTCTATCTCTCATATTTAATCATCATTTAATCACTTAATCATTTAATCATAACAATAGTTGACTTTGGGTTATTAAGAAATTAGCTCATGGGGAGGGTATGTGCTATGATGAGTGCTGTGAAATATGTAAACCTGGTGATTCACAGACCTGTACCTCTGGGGATAAAAATACATTATATGTTTATTAAAAAAAAAAAAAAACCTAAAAAAAAAAAAAAGAAATTAGCTCAATTAGAATGTTAACTTTCTTGGCAATTTGCTTTTGCTAAGCCTGGACAACCACCAATATTTTGTTCTGAACTTTACTTCTTATTATGAAGTTTATGCAAAGTTGAGAATTTTATCAGATACGTTCTCACCTTGATATTAAGTTGGACAATACCCATATAAGGAGACAAATGATAAGGGCTGAAAAAAGGAAAGGTAGAAGGATACATTATGGAAACACTTTAATACATGTGCTGAGCATAGGAAAGTCAGACCACAAACAAGATAACTATCTAAGCATAACCTGGTCTGTAACACCTTTGTGCAGATGTCTAGTCCCTGTCCACAGGCAGTTTCTTCTCCCTGGCAACAAGACATTAATTAATGCAGTCAAAATTCCCTCCTGCTCTCTTCCTGTGTTTCACTACCCACTCCAACTACTATTTCTGGTCCACACATATCAAACCACATTGTAGCTTCAAAGTTTTAATGGAAGTAGTGAGGCAACTTCAGAGAAACAGAAAATGCAAAATATTTTACAAATTTAGAAAACAAAGCTAAATCTTTGTGGTTTTAGGTTAACAGAAGCAAGTCATTTCCACGTAAAAAATCTCTGCTAATGAACAGCAAACAGGTAAACACCTTACAGAACTACCTCAAACCAATAAAGAGTTACTAATCAAGAAGCAAGAACAAATGCAGCCTGTTAATAAGCATAAGTGAGGAAGCCAGGGAAATATGATGGATATACAGAAGACTCCCAACCACCCATTAAGCAAGTTTAAGATAACTAACAAAACTACTTCATCATGAAAACCAATATATGAGAGGCTATTACTTAAAAAAAAAAAAAAAGTTTGCACAATGCTTCGAAGAAAAGCACTGTAACAGGCTAATGGACTTTCTTCATTTGTTCATTAAAATACATTCATTAATTTATTAAACTTATTAATTTATTTATTAAATGTTTACTGAACTCCAATTATATTTCAGGTTTACTGCTAGGCCCTGGAAATTCATTGGAAACATAGTTCCCATCCTCAGAAATCTATGTACCTTAAATCTGTACTTCACCTGTCCACAGATCTTCCCTTCATGTTTTTGTTTGTTTTTTGTTTTCAGTGTCCAGTAGGCATTTTGCTCTATGCTATAGCACAAACTGTATAATCAAATCTTAGGGAACAGTAACAAAAGTGCTATAAGAAATATGAAATGTCTGAGTGATGGAGCCCTTTACATCGTTGATCAAAGAAGAAAATTGTTTATTCAGTTTAGAGTGATACTTCTCAAACCTGAATGTGCTTCCCAATCCCCTGGAGACCTCACTGAAATTCTCATTCTTACTCACTAGGACCTGAATGGGCCCAAGGTTGCATTTCTAACACGTCCCACAGTGCTATTGAGGCTGCTAGCCCATGGACCACATCTACAGCTTTTTGTATCTTTAGCTAAAACTGCCAGTTGATGTCAAATATGCCCATATTTTCAACCTTGTACTGTTGCATGCTAACATCTTCTCCAATTATATTTGTTTAGCAAACTCTTACAATCACTTTCTATGAGCTGTGTACTCTTCACTCTGCTGGACTGTGGAGAATGTAGAAATAATCTTTGTGTTGAGAGCCCAGTAAGAGGACTTGAAGTATAAACAAAAACCTATATTGAAGTGTCATTATAACAGTGTTTAAAAATATTATTTTACTATTCACATCCTGGATCCTTCTCATCCCTTTTTAAGGGAATTTCTGAATTTCCAAGGTTTTCATACTTAGGAGCTAGACTTTGTTAACCCTGATCAAAACAATAGGCATAGGAAAAACTCAGGAGAAGCTAGATTCATATAGATCATAATGAGTTAATCTGGAGTAAACAATTAAAAGAAGATAAGTGTTTTAACATGCACAGACAATTAGAGATTTTTAACAAGGGGGCAGTCCATGAAAGGGGATTCTAGTGGAGCAGTTACCTTATGAGAAAAATCCCAGAAAAGAAATAGATGGGTTAAAAATAATGTAGATAGATCAAGAGTGAATTTGAGACAATTTTAAATATTCAATAATATAATTCCCACATTCATATCTCTTTAAAGAATTTATCTGTGGACTTAGATTACTTTTTAGGAGTTTTTCCAGTTTATGGATTTACATATTGGAGCTAGACACCATGCTCTACCTCAATCACACAATTAAACAATCAAAACTGGTACTGTCCTTCTGTTCAGGTTTTTGGGATGGTTATTCCTTTCTCTTTTTATGCAGTCATCTCTTTACTAGCCATCTAAAATTGTTAGATGCAATTCGATCTCCTCAGCCTGTTTTAAAATGTATTTTCCAGATATAAATTTATTCATTTTGAATCTTGGCTCACAAAAAAATGGTTATTCTGATTTTTGAATAAATTTTACAGTCATTTTCAGTATTATTCACCAATTTGAAACTCCTTAATTACACTCAATATTTAGAACCAAATATAGCATTGCTTGTGAGGATTTGTAAAACAGATGCATGATTTTCCTTGATTTAGAACAAAGTTCACTACAAAACAACCTGATTTTTAAATGAGGTTTTACCCTTCCAAATCTTTAAGCTGTGGTCCTGAAGACACAATGAAATGAGAAGAAATAGGACAATTTTGTTCTGCCGCTTCCTGCTCAAGCATGGCAGAGATGGGTTTGGGCAGGGGAGAGGGACGGGGAGACACGGATTCTTTACACTCATGTAGACTGCTAACTTCATGTTCTTTGCTCATATGGAAGACCATACAACCTTAGTCGGGGCCCTCCTGTACCATAGCAATTGTGCAAAAACATTCCACAGTGTTGTCCTGTTTCCAGCAATTTCTCCTTCACTACCAGGTATGTCCTAGGCTGAATAACCACATCCTTCTACTCTTAGATATACCATGGGTAGGGAGCATTTTTAATCCCCAGAAACCAGAGAATATAGTCATCTGAAGCACCTTATTTTTCCCTTTTATATAAATCTTTGCAGTATGGTAGAGAGGAAAAAAAATACATAATTGAAGTTTAAAGTGTGCTGTCAACTTTGAACCATGTGACCAGAGTCAACTAAAAAAACTCTAGACCAGTGCTTCTCAAACTTTAATGTGCATAGATACCACCTGAAAATCATTCTGAATGTATATTCCATTTCAATGGTGAGGGACCAAGATTCTGCATTTCTAACAAGATCCCTGATGATGCCTATGCTCCTGGTCTGAAGAACACCCTCTTGGGAACAAGGTGCTAAAGACTCCTGTACCACTGTAGTTCTTTCTGAAAGCTATGAAATTTCTCATGAAATGGAAAGTAGAGGGTAAATTTCAGATGTTACTATCAGTTACCTTTAGAGAGGAGTTGAGAGGAAGTCTGATATTGAGCTTTTCAACAGCCAAAGAAAGGATCTAGGACTATAACATGTAGTGATCAACACTTGGAGATCTGCTGGAGTCACCAGAGATTGTGGTGGTGAGATACTGAAAGAATGGGCTGGGTTTTTGTCACAGAAAAGCCGACACAGAGAACTAATTCTGGGCATCACTCCCAATAGAGAAGCTGCTACTACTGCCAGAAGCAGCCCTATTAAGGGAAGTTTCTGAGACCCATATATCAGAAGCCACCAAGGAGATCAACCTGTAGGAAAAGCACTTAGAGTATTATTTGGGGAGTCTTGATTTTTTTCAGAATGATGGGGTTCATAGTATCACATGCTACCACTGAGAATAAAGAGATCTCCATGCATCTCAAAGCAGAATAAGAAGTGCTGGATTTTCATGAGAGGGCTAAGTGACAGGATACCAGAGCTTTCTTCTGGCAAACACTTGATGGAATTAAAAGCTCAGAAGTCTTACACAACAATGGGACATCAGTGGCTCAGTCTGTTAAGTATCTGCCCTAGGCTCAAGTCATGATCTCAGGGTCCTGGGATAGACCCCAGGTCCAAGAGTCCCCACTCTTGAGCACACTCGCTGTCTTGCTCTCAAATAAAAAAATAAAATCTTAGAAAAGGATAAGAAGAAGAAGAAGAAGAAGAAGAAGAAGAAGAAGAAGAAGGAGAAGAAGAAGAAGACAGTCCATTACACAATGGGGACATCTAACATATAGTACCTGTATCCACATAGCCACCTGACTCTACCTCAGGTGTATCACTGTTCAGTTACTGAGCTGCTCCTTTAGCTGAAATTCGATATTCAGATTCTAATCTTGTTTGGGGGACCTCCTTGTTTTCCTATCCTTGTTACCTATCTTCCTCTGAATCTCAGACTACTATCTATGAGTCATCAGCAGATTGCATAGCTGGCACACTATGAGCCTATTGCTAAATTAGCAATATAAATCTTATTTAAAGTATTCCCGAACTCTGAACCCATGGGAAACCTGCTTGTCAACTCTGCCCTAAAGAATTATTGTCTATGTATTATTACCTTCTCTAGTTTGCCAGTTAGTCATCTATTTTAGCAATCCTATGCTAATGCCAGTATGTTGGGACTTATTCACAAGCTTTTTGAGAGATGCTTTATCAAAAGCATCACTAAAATCAAGATAAATTATGCCTTTTCATAAATTAACTTAGTTACTTCATCAAAAAGTTCAGATTAGCCTGACATGATTTATTTTTAGAGAATCCAGGCTAACACCTGCTCAACAACCCAGATAATTGATTTCATTATTTTAAAAGAGATTTAACAGAGTAGCTCAGTTCTGAAGAAAAGTTCAAATAATTGACCAATCACCTTCTCTACTGAGTCCAGAAAAAAACACAGAAAATATGAGTTATTAACTATATGCAAGAATAGTTTTGAATTATTTTCTAATCCCCATCTTTAGTAAACTTCAAATGATAGTACACATCTTAATTACTTTTCTTAGTCTGTCCCTAAAAACATATAATAATTTAAAAGTTTTTTAGTGTCCTATTAAAAGATAAGTGCATCTAAGAAAAGAATCACCATTTCTATATGTCTGTGTGTCACTCATAGTATTAGAACCACTTGGTTATTTTATGAAATATTTTCTACACCTGGGTCTTGAGGGAGTGAATATAGAGGGCAGAGTTGGAATTATTGATGAATAAATTATTTATGAGTCAATCTGCATATGTTTCTGAGAGGGTGAAATGCTGGCTGCATGGTGAAATAAAATCAGAACACTTAGTTGCATGTAACAGAAATGCAGGCTCCTTCGGTGAGAAGATGTTCTTGGCCTAGATGCTGAAGTGTAAGAAGAATCTGCATGATTCAACCTCACAGACAACTAGAACTGCCAGAAAGAGAAATACAAACACTACGAGGACCTTCTCTTATCTGATAGCTCATTTTCATTTCTCCCTAAAAGCTGTACTCTTTTAGGCTGACTTCATCCACACACATACAGGCATGGCCCTTTGCCCCTCTCAAACTCACATGAGCAGCTTCACAGCAACTAAAACAGCAATTTGCTACTGTTTCTAGCTTTTACAAAAATGGATTTCTTTACTGGGTCTAGTTTGAATCAGGATTCAATGAAGTCTAGTTTGAATTATCTCTGAGCCAGTAAGTGGTAGTCAGAGGGAAGGGCTGCTAGAAAACTTGGTAAACAGGAGGTTTCAGCAAGATCTCCCCGTATTAGAAGCTTCACCATAGCGTAATTTTCAGTTAAACATTTCACGGGCCTCCCACCTTCTACACGCGTGCACACGCGTGCGCACGCGCACACACACACACACACACACACACATTGCCAGTAAAATAAACTATAATGATTTCCATGGTCCATATGAAGAATAAACATGTTTCAACTTATTCATCATTAAATGGAGGTTTAAAAACACACTTTCAAAATGGTTTCATTTTCAAGGTTGGTAACATTTAGAACAAATTAGAAAATTAACTCTCAGTTCAAGATGGCAGAAAGAGCACAAATCTCATTGAAATGAGAGAAGGAAAATAAATTTGGAATAAGAATAAAAGGGCAAAGAAAGCTACAGTCAGCATCATCAGGATTAAGGCCATTTCACAAATTTCAAAGAGCTGGAAAGTTGGTGGAACAGTTTTGCCAGATGGAAACATCCCCGAGGAAGTAAGCAACAGAAAAGCACATACCTTCCAAGGGTTGCAGGCAAGAGGAAAGGTCCATCTAGTGTAGAGACAGAGAAGCTCCAGTCTAGGACTCACAAATAGGAATGAGGCTGGGAGTTAAAGCAAATCCTGAAACAGGATTAATTGAAGATCTGTAATCTGAACACCTGATTCCTCTTTCTTACCCCTAATGCAGAGTGCAAGCAACAGGGTTTAACTACAAGCAAAATATCAGAGAGCTCATTCCTAATAAACTGAACACATAAACTGGGAAGACTGACAATTTCTTGTAAGGAGGGTGGTAGAGTAGGATGAAATCTTCCTGATGCTTGCATTTGAGAAACCAATAGCTTGACAATCTTAACAACCCTTGTGACCTAGCTAATTAAAAATAATACTCAGAGAGAGACTGTGAGAGGCTTTACAAAAATGTATGTGGTTTACTCAAGTACAAATAGGTGTGTGAATGATCAAATTTGGCCAGACATAAGAGGAAAGCCATAAAAAAGAAATAACAAGGTAAAAAATATGTTCTAAAAAATTTCTGGGAAAAAAAACCCTGAAGTAGAGGTAATTCAAGAAAAGGAAAAGTGGGGGGGGGTATGTGCTATGTATGATGAGTGCTGTGAATTGTGTAAGATTGATGATTCACAGACCTGTACCCTTGAAGCAAATAATACATTATATGTTAATAAAATAAATAAATAAATAGTATCTATAAAAAGAGAAGAAGGAGAGCTCTTTAAATAAAATTCTACTTCATGTATTCAACATATATAGGAATATATTTAATTCATAAAATAAATATCAAATGTTATCAGAAGGAATGGGCAGTGAACAGGTAACAAACACTACAAGGTTAAAAATATGCTTAAGAAATAAAATGCTCAATAAACTTTACCATAGTCAATAAACTTTTTGAAATCTTCTGGAATATAGAAAACAAAAACTAAATAATGAAAACTATGAACTACATCATTTTGCCTAGTCAAAATTTATATGATCTATTTATTAATTTTGAACAGTCATAGCCAATCCATAAATGAATCTTGTAAGACTTAACTTATAGGTTTGCACAATGTAGATGCTGACAACTGTGACAATCCATAAAGGAAAAGTAAGTAGCCAAAAAAAGTAAGCTGCCAAAAAAGCAGGTAGAAAATATGGAGGGAAGAATTATGCTAAAATTATCTTATATAAAATGATATCATTTATCAATTAAAATGATAACAGCAAGAAATACAGCTTTATGTTTACAGTTACAAAACTAAACCAGAAAAGAATTAAAGTAAGAAATGTAAGGATTAAGAATATAGAGAAAAAAGATAGGGGGCCACAAAGATATGAACTATATTTCCCTCTTTCAAAATAGGAAGCCATTAGGTAGTGTTTAAAGTGATTAAGCTCAGAAATGTTGGCATAAACGTATTATCTAAAGTTATGAAGATGGCCACTGTGAAAACATAAGTGGTAGAAAAGATTTGCCTCTGGGGAGTGGGAATGAGATTAGGAAGCATAAGGCAGGAGACTGGTCCTTTCTTATCAAAAACCACTCATGCAACACTAATGGGTATTTTCCCATGTGCCCATATTATTTTGATTTAAAATAATTATGGGTAAATATTGTCCATACAGATTATAGATAAAGTCAATTAACTTTATGGAAATCCAGCCTTAAATGCATTCAAGTGTTCACCTCTATATCAAATTCATTTAGGGTATGGAATCAAAAAGTGATAATTTAAGCAATCTTTAAGAAAACAATAAAAAAAACTAGATAAAAGCCAAAAATCTAGGAAACGGGGAACATATCATAATTTTCAAAAACAGAGTAATTAGATTTGTGAATTCTGGATCCCTAGAAACACTCAGGAATACAATTATTACATATAATCCTAGGGCGTTTCAAAGGGAATAGATCTGTCACTCAGTATCAGATAACTACAGGGCAGACAAGACTTGAGAAAACAAGGCCCACAGAAAGACACAACTGGGCAGATTTGAGACCTAACCATGAGCTACAACAAGCAGAATAGTATTATGGAGATATGCATGTGAGTCAGGCAATCCTAAACATAGGCCCTCTTATATCAGTTAGTGCATTACCACTTCTCCCATTTTACTGGTAACAAATGCTTCTTTCTGGCTGACCCTACTTCCACTTCCCACTTCCAGTCACATGTTTAAGAACTGATTAGGGATCAGCCTGCAAGGGGGAAACTTCCTTTATCAAGGTGTTGGTCTCCATGTGAGAATTACATAATGTAATTAGAGTTACATTCCAGGCTCTCCTTGCCACCTAATTCACTCCTCCTGACTGGAAAGAGGATGTCACTTACCTGACTGGTCAAATTCAGAAGGTGAATAGGGCGTGGGTAGCCCTGACCCTTCCTATCAAAATGTCCATTGGGATTTGCATGACTGCAGAGAACATGTATACAGCTTAGCTGTCTTCAGTGAGGTGACATTAGTCCACCCCCACAAGAAAGCCCCATGGTTTTCCACACTGCCTGACTAGAAGAAAAGTTCTGCCTAATTCTAGAGGAAACTATTGGAAGAGCCATTGTTGTGACATACTCAAGCCACATCGTCCAGCTGTGTTGGTAATAAATCTTCCATTTAAGGAAGGGAAGGATCATCCTTTCAGTTATGCAACTACCAAATGGAGAAAACTGACTTGGCAACAGGCAAAAGGCTTTGGGATTTTAGTTGACTAAATATAAGCTAGCAGCTACAGATAAAATAACATTAATTATATGGATCACATTCCCTCTTCTAGGAATCTGACCCACAAAAATGGTGATAGAAACATGTTGATAAAGTTGGGGTACAACACTGCATAGAAAAAAAGTGTTTCCCTGATCTTAAAGGAAAACAATAGTGATCTAAAATTAACTGAAAAAGAAAAACTTTCACTGATTTAGTGGTTTTTAACTGAATCTCATAGAACCCTGGAGTTCCTTGGTGCTGCCTCAAGATGCACACAGCCAGCCAGGAGGGAGACTTTAAGAGGCCATGATTCTAAGACCTCCACATAGCCTCTCAGTCCTCCACCAGTGAGCCCTGCTTTGGACTGTTTACTATCAGATTGCATTTGATAAAGGCTTATCTTGCCTTTTTTATTAATGTTTTCAGGATCTGCCTGAATTCACCTTCTGTTTTGCTCTGCCCACTAATGTTACCCTTTGAAATTGAATTCCTTTCCTCCTTCCTTCCTCTCAGCAAGTGTTAAAACAGTTATCCTAGACAAAATCAATTATAAAAATGATTATTAAATGCACATTAGAATAGCTAAGTTGAATAATTGCCCAATGGACATGTAAAGTTAGTATTTGCTTCCTCTCTAACTCATTTTGAGCACTCTCTTCTCAAAATCATAAAAGGCCACCATCTTGCTTCCTTGTTACCAGGCTTCCTTTTCTCCAGCATCCATATAGGACTCATATTCTGATTCCACTCTTAACCTAATCACAGAAAATTAGTAGTAGTCTATCTTATACCCTCAGGGTTAGTTATTCTCATTAACACACTTAAGCTAAATTATTGATGATTTTTAAATGCATCTCAATAATATCACCATATTAAAAGCTAACTTCATTGTCTTGATCATGCAAATCAAGAATTTTAAGGAGCCCTTGGGAAGGAGAGATTTATAGACAAAGAAGTTTGGATACCTTTCGCAAATTATATCAATATGGCCAGTTGCCTAGTATTTTAATACATCTCCCTACCTACCCAGAAATAAAAACACCGAAAAGCCATATGACACTGAGCTAGCTTCTGAAAAGCACCATAATATGCTTATTTCACAAATTTTATATTCCATTTTTACCAGGTAGGAAGCCTTTTATTAATGGAATATGTAATAACTTCCAGCATTTAATTGGGTCTAGCTTAATCCTTTTTCATACCCCATAGGGTGGGAAAGTCTAAGGTAAATAGCAAGCTTTGCTTGATAAAAACTGCTTTCGGAGACAAAGGAACATAAAGTTTCCAAGCAATAAAGCCTTCCAAATGATACTTATTCTACTGCAGACACCTCAAGGAACTTTTGAATTGAAGTCCTTTAGGAAAAAAATTCAGAACTCTGACCTTGTGAATATACTACTTGCCTTTGATAAAGAAAGAAAAGAATATTTTATTACCATGCTCTCATCTTTCACTTATGTTCTTTCTGGTGAGGAGGTGAGCAGGGAGGAAACAGAAGCGATAGACTGAAAAAGCCATCCATGGAACAAAGTGAAAATGCAGCTTTAGATCAGTTCACAGACACGGAGGAAGCTGTCAGGATGATGGTTTCTGGCACCCTGTGACCAGAAGGAGAGAGGAAAGAGCACTGAGAGGATGGGGGAGGGGGAAGGTTGAAGCAGAGCACACACAGCCTTGGTTCCTTCTCCCAGTGCTTTTGCTGTGACCTTGCGAGTGCTGGAGAATCCTCTATATGCAGGCTGCCTGCAAATGTGAGTAAGCTGGAGTGGCACTTGTACTCTTCATACACACTTCAGGCTGAAGAGAAAAAAAAGGAACTACTTCAACTGTGATGAATGCGTGTCTGAATTTAGCTTGCCTTACACACAAATCAATTAAGGCAGGTTTAGCGACTCCAGGGACATTTCAGATATCTGCTGCATAATCAGAAAATATTGATAGCATTTTGAAAAAAAAAAAGTTATGGAATAAATGTACTCATGGGGGTTTGTATTTTGAATTGATGTGAGTTAATGAAATGATAGACTTAAGGGGATATTTTTAAAAGAGATGATAATCTTGAATTACAATAAAGTTTTGATTTCTTAGGTAGTAACATTGTAAAGACTCTCTTTTTAAAATGGTTTGCAAAATGTGTTCTATACCTGTGAATGAAGAAAGAGTAAAAGTAGTGACATGTATATATAGTACCATAGCAGTATAAGGTAACTTTTCTAAATACATGGTTAAATTAAAATGTGTATGTAAATTTTATTTTAATGTCTAAAACTGGATCATATCAACAATTTCCCATTTTAAAAATGAAAACACCTGGTTCAGATCATGATCTCAGGGTCCTGGGATCGAGCTGTGCATCGGGCCCCTGCTCAGCAGGGAGCCTGCTTCCCCCTCTCTCTCTGCCTGCTGCTCTGCCTGCTTGTGATCTCTCTCTCTGTCAAATAAATAAATAAAATTTAAAAAAATGAAAACATAATGAAATAAAAATATAAATGAAAACATAACAAATGAAAACGTACTTTTAAAAACATTAATCTAGAAGGGACACTTGGGTAGCTCAGTTGGTTGGGCATGTGACTCTTGGTTTTGGTTGGGGTCATGACTTCAGGTAGTGAGATCAAGCCCCACATTGGGCTCCCACTCAGTGGGGAGTCTACTCAGGATTGTCTCTCCCTCTCTCTCTGTTCCTCTTCCCTGCTCTCTCTTTCTCACTCTAAAAATAAATAAATAAAACTTTAAGAAATATATAACCTAGAAGGCATTGCTCATTCAAAGAATCTGGTTATCACAATGCATTTTTTAATCTATAAGAAAATATAGGTGACCTTCAAGGTCAACTCTTCTTTCCTAAAAGAAAGTACAGAGGGAGTGAAGGAGAGAAGGAGAGAAGGATATAAGTGCTTTCAAGTAGGGGTGGCTCCTGAGGATTCTTTAAACATCTCATAGCAGAGATCCTCAGTCCAAATAATTTTTATAAGTATAAATTATGTTTTTAATTATAATAAATAAATATGAAATCTAATATTTACCAGCTTCCAAATGAGGTGAAGAAATTGCAAGATATGAAAGATTTTCTTTTAAGATATTAGCAAAGTGCCACACATGTTTCAGTCCTGCAACAATTCCCACCTTGAATTGCTTACATTCTTTTGAACAATAATTTATAGATTCGATGGAAAATTGTTAGTGCCTACAATACCCAGGCACAGTCCATACAGTTAAGATACAACAATGACTGAAACATAAACATCTCTGCCCTCATGGAAGCATACTTTCTAGCACGGGAACAGGCCAAAAAAAAAAAAATTACAATAAATGAGTGCATTACATAGCATGTAGAAAGTGATAGGTACTATGGAAATATATAGGAACAAGAAAGATCAGATATCAGAACAGGAAGTTATTTTTCAATTTTAAAGAGGACTGTCATTGAGGCATCATTCAAAGGTAATAGTTGAGCAACAACAGGAAGTGAGTGAAAAGAGGGAGGAGAAAAAGCCACAACTGGGAAAGTCGGTCTTAGATGGGAATAGAAAATCCTTCACTGTAATCACAGGTGTGGAGGGAAAGCACATGGTTGAAAATGTTATTAGGTAACAGATGTGATGGAGGCCATCTATGGAATGTCTTCTAATGTCTTGTTGCCCTAATCTCAGTGAAACAGGGACTGAAGTAATCAGCCGAAAGAAAATAGGGGAAGGAAAGTCAAGCATTTGAGGAGCAAGATGAAAGGGTGCAATATCTGTCTCAGAGAGGGGATAAATGCACGGCTTAGGGAGATGGACTATGATTGTCAGTTAGCATAAGGGTCCCCTGGGTGTCATCACAGCATACCCAACATGTCTGTGTGGTTTTCATCAGCCACCATCTGCAACATGAGGCCTAGTACAAAGTAGGTAGGGCTATGACTTTGCCAATAGAATATGAGGAAATGATGGATTTATGGGTGAATGCAAAGAAGTAATTAAGCTAGATTACCATGGAATTTATGTCCACTGAGAAGAAAGAATATGAAAGGGTTAAAGAATAACAGAAAGCTGTAGAATCAATGGATTGGGGTCTTGGTGGAGCCAAATGATTACCTGTACCAGAATAATTCTGGGAGTTACTTTGAAACTTAGGAAGTGGAGGTGTGAGTGGGCTTGATAAAATTTAGACAGCAGAGGGATTGTACTCATTGGTAACAACAAGGTCCATGATACATGACCATAGGAGTACCTGACTTCAGAATAAAAGACAAGAACAAAAATAATTGAAGAGGCATTGACATAACTGAGAGGCCAGATTTTTGCAAGAATCATCCACATGTATTTCAAAGTCACCCAGCATTAACACAGAAACTGGAAAGGACAGTGACGTAGGAATTAAAAAGTGTAAGGAAATGTGGGACCAGCTGATGACAGCCATCCTTAAGAATGGTGGATGATACATTTTGTTGACAAGAAACCCAATGTAGGGAGTTTTAGGGAGGAGGGAGAGAGTGAGAATGGAAAACAATAAAGCACCTCTCCTGCCTTTAGAACAGGCTAGAAGGAGGAGGGCTGGAGTGGAAAAACAGTTACTCCTTGAGAAGGCTCCAAGGGAAGGACTCACAGAAAAGATGGCTGGATGGCAGGCAGTGTCTGACTTGCAGTTAAAATATATACATTTCATACTACAAGTTTTATCCTGACTAAGGGGCCAAATATGGTAAATATGAGTTGAGATCCCTGGAAAGAAGCTTCAATTCAGCAACGTTTTCTTCTCGCTCTCCATGTGCCACAGTGTCAGAAACTCTTCCCTAGGGGACTTAAACCACCTGGCGTTAAAGGCTGATGGCCAGAGAAAATGCGGTCCTTAGGAGGATACACAGCCTTACAACCTAAAAGAGCACTCTCTCCTGTTTACATGTGCTGCATGTATGTGTAGAGATAAAATTCTCAGAGAATACCAACCCTACACATCATCACTAATAAAAGTCAGTCTTTTCATGAGCAGAGTTTTTAGTTTTATTTTTTCATACAGCAGAGAACAATAAGGACGTTTCTGCTTTTTTTTTTTTTTTTTTTTAGCATTGGAACATATTTATTCCAAATCATGTGATCTTTTTAAAAATTTTATTTCTTTTCAGTGTTCCAGAATTCATTGTTTATACACCACACCCAATACTCCATGCAATTCGTGCTCTCCTTAATACCCACCACCAGGATCTTGGGTAATATTCATGCTATTTTCAACTATCTTTACATGTGAAGAAAGGTTTATATATCTCTCTTTAATATCACCTCACTGTTCAATTAGTTAAATGAATAAAAAAGTAACAAGTGACAGTTAAAACGTAAGTACAATATTCATGATGGAGAAGGCTGAATAAAATATTGATAGTTTCTTTAAAAACTTAATATTATTTTTTCATAGCTTCCTTTTGCTCATACAAGTTTATCTCTATAATGAAGAAAAAAATACATTTGTAACACCTCATAGTAAAATAAGAAATTGCTGAGTATTTTCAGAGTCTTAAAAGATTATCTTCCAGCAGCTCTATGATAAATAACTCAACTCAACTTTCCTTTTAATGTCCCCACCACTTGCTCAATAATCAATAAGGTAACTTTCACTTATACAGTAACTAGACAGGTCTTTTATATTTCTGAAATGCTGAGCAACTTTCTTTAATCAAGGTACTATTATACATGAAGTGATAAGCAGATGATAGTAAGCATTTGTTTTAGAAATTCAACAGAGGTGGAGCCTGGATGGCTCAGACAGTTAAACGGCTGCCTTCAGCTTGGGTCATGATCCCAGTATACTAGAATCATGCCCCACATCTGGCTCCCTGCTTAGCAGAGAGCCTGCTTCTCCCTTTCCCTCTGCCTGCTGCTCTGCCTACTTATGTATGCTCTCTTTCCAGCTCTCTGTCAAATAAATCAAAAATCTTAAAAAAAATTCAACAGAGAATCTCCCTTCTTAGCATTTGATTTTTTGAAATTTTTCCTGTATAGCCTCCTTTTGCCATAATTTCAAGCAGCTTTATTATGAGCATAAATATAAATAAATAAATAAATAGATAACTTAACTCTTGAACTTGGAGTTCCTTATTCAAAGTGATCACAATTATTTTATCTTGCTATAATTGAGTGGATCCCAAAATTTTTACTATATCACTTAAAAGAGTTCCACTTCTCTAATCTTAAACCCTGTACTTATATTTTTCAGAGAAAATTTTAACTCTTTCACAAGCCAGTTTTGTTCTCATTGTGACTTGGAATTTTCAACTTGGCAGCGTAGAGACACTATTCAGCTCCCCTCTCTTATTTTTCTTCACATGCATTTGATTCTTAACACTGGTTTCTATCAAAGTTTTAAAAATACACCAATTTTTAACAGTGAGTCAGTATGATCAAATGAATAATAAAGTCCCACTGACAAACAATGAGAATATTATTCTCCTTAAAATCATGACTTATCCCTAGCGTTAAATATGTAGAAATAGAAAGAACCTCTTGATGGAAAGTTAATGTGAAGAATTGTGTAATTGCTATTGAGCCAACCTAACTGAATGTGAGTTTAAAATCTGTAAAATTCTTGTGCCCTGATCATTAAAGCATTAATCATTTAAGCAGTTATTTTTGACAAAAGATATATTTACGTGATCATGAAACTGTATCAACCTATTTGAAACTGTATCAACCTATTTGAAACATACAAGATATTTGTTCTACTACACCAGTAGAAAGGCAATATATTTAAGATCTTTCCAGATGAAAACTGCTCGTAATAAATAAGTTGAGCCCCAGTTTGCACATCCGTGAGCAAAATAAGAAGTATTAGTTTCTCAAAGAATGATCATGATGATGAAAAGAAATAGTGCTCCTAAAATGCTCAGCAAATCGTGAAGTACATATATTAATAAACTTAAACATTAGTTACATTAACTACAATTAAATGGTAGGTATTATTGCTATCCGTATTATTACTAATGTTATATATATTTTATATATATAAATATATAAATAAATATATAAATATATATTATATATAAATATATATTATATATATATATATAATATATATATATATATATATATAGAGAGAGAGAGAGAGAGAGAGAAGGTATACCAAAGAACACTTTGGACCAATAAACACCATGAACAAAGACAAGGAAGAGGGAATTATCATTGTGCTATAGAAGAGAAGGTATACCAGGGAATACTGAGGAAACCAAACACAGATATAAGTTGTAACAGTCTTACAACTTAGGACCTGAATATATATATATATACACACACACACACACACACACACACACACACACACACACATATATATATATTTTATATATATTTATATAAAGTGTTTATATAAAGTCCAAAGTGTTCTTCCTCAACCTGCTCATTCCTGTTAGGCCCGTTCTTGGGATCCCAACTCTTTCTACCTCTATTAGTTATCTATTGCTGTATAAGGAACTATTACCCCAAAATCTGGAGGCTTGAAATAACATTTATTCTTGTACTTTCTGAAGTTCCACAATTCAGACATGGCTTATCTGGGTTCCCTGCTTAGACTATCTCGCAGGCTGCAACTAAGGGCTCCTGGAGCTACATGTAGTCTCTTCTAGAGGCTCAAATGGGGAAGTTTGCACTTCCAGGATTTCTTTGTGTTTCTTTGCAGGATCCAGCTCCTTATAGGCTGTTGATTTGAGAGCCTAAGCTCTTCAGTGTTTGCTGATCAGATGTCACTCTCTGTTCTTTGATACCACAAGCATCTCCAACGTAGCAGGTGTTGTTTTTTTTGTTTGTTTGTTAATCAAAGTGTACAAGTTGAGAAAAAATAGAGAACACAAACAAGATCAAAGTTACAGTCTTTTATAATCTAATTATACCGGTAAAATTTTATCACTTAGCCTTATACTCTTTGCAAGTCACTAAACTTGCTCACACTCAGAATAAGAGTGTAAATACCAAGAGGTGAGGATTATGGAGGACCATCTGTGAAAGTTGTCTACTATATCATCTCAACTTCAACAACCTCCAACTACACAGCTACTGTAAAACTTTATGAAAATAATTAGGGAATGAATGGTTAATTTCCAATTTCCAAATTCTAATTTTAGCTAGTCTTTTCCCTTTAGAATTCTGCAAGTACTAATAGCTAGATCATAGTTTTGAATTTTTTATAAAAATTGTATGTTTTTAAGAGTCTCATGCTCTACCAGCTGAGCTGAGCACTGCATATTAGGTTTTTTTGGTTGTTTTTTTTTTTTTTGTTGTTGTTGTTGTTTTTCATCAATATGATACCTTGTCATGTGCATTTATATCTCTGGGAGAGCTTAGGACAAATAGTACATTAAATAAACATTAATTGAAAGAACAAATATTATTGCTCATTCATAAACAATCTGGATGATGGAACTCTAACATATTTTTATGAGAGATACTTATATCTCTGTAAAAAGAAAAACATATTTCTTTTTAATATAAAAATGCTACATTAAACTTATTATAGCAAGAACAGGCTGACCTATATCCCTGTCTTTGCAACACAATATGTTTTCTATAAAAACAAAATTATGTGACTTCAGCTATAAGTTACTATATTGTAATTGCTTGGAAAAAAAAAAAAAAAAACAACCCACAGGGGAACAAGAAAGATAAACCAGTTTTAGAGATTTTAGAATTATTTTGTGATAATAAGGATTTAGGTCCTTCTACAACTTTCCTTCTATATTTACAGAAAAGAAAATTTAAATAAATCACCTTTGAATAAGGTAAAAACCATGTATAATATATGTCACCTATAAGGATTATTCCTTCCAGATGATAAAATGGATTAGTATGAATTACCACAGAGACTTTCCCTCTAAAACACTAATCTCCTATAAAAATAGTTTTAAATAAACTTATAAATTAAGAGAAATTAGTCTTAAATTAAGGCCAAAATCTTTTTATTTTAAATAGTCTAATGACCTACTTTTCTTCTAATAAGCAGATCTAGCAAGTAATACAGAAATCAGATGGATTGTTTCATATGAATCTAGGCTGGACCGTGTAATTGGAATTTGACTGATTAGACAGGTAAAATCAATAAAATCCTTTGAGCCATACATATAGACATATTAAGTTTTCAAAACTTTATCCTATTCATTTCTGATGACATTTGTACTGGGATTAAGTAATCCACTTTAAATTCCTTTTATGTTGCTAAAAATTGGAATAGTGTTGTCAAACTCTTAATTAGTTCAGATGAATTCATGTAATTCTAAGAATGTTAGAGAATTATTATAATCTAAAAATACTTAGCAATAAAAGAGACTCTCATTAAAAGGAACAAACTAAAAGCATTATTATTGGTCCTTTTTCTCAAACCCAATGAAAATAAGAAGAGAAAAACACATACAAGGGGTGAGGGCCACCCTCAATGAAACAGAAAATATACATCTCTCAAGCAGATTTATTTGTCCTCAAACCTCAAGTGAAATTAAGATTTCATTAAAGTAATTGTCAAGAAGCAATACAACCCTTAGAAGAAAAGTCGAGTGAATAACTTTGTGTCCTTGGAATGGGCAAAGATTTCTCAAATGTAACACAAAAACTGTAATAATTACCTAATTATAAAGAAAAAATTGATAAATGAACCATTGCAAAATCAAATTGCTCTTTTCATCAAAAAGTACATTGTGACTTCCACTTGTATTTACAATAAAGAAAATAAGAAGAGAAAATTGTCACTACTCAAACAAGAACAGCTGAGTAACTACAAAATCATATTTTAAACCCATTAGAGAGTTGAGAATGCAAAGAAATATGCATTTACTAAACTTAAATTTTCTATAGGCTGAGAACAGGGAAAATATGAGAGAAAATCTTCAAGCAATGCCACTAAATACTAGGGAGAGGAAACACATAGAAGGGAGAGAGGCAAGAGAGCTGACAGATACACCATCTACAGCACAGACATTGTGTTTGTAGAAGTCTGAGGGTAAAGTGGTGGGCAATAAAACATTCAGGCACTCTAGTCCCAAACTGAAGAGAAAGTCCTCATCCTAGCTTCATATTATTTTAAACCAATGGTGAACAATCTATCAAAAGTGGCCAGAAAATCCAGCCCCATCTTAACTACAAATTTGAGTCATTCCCACACACTAACGCTCTGACAAAAGGGGCATGCTCACTTCTGAGCATAAATATTATTTACTTCAGTCTCCACTGGTCTTTCATGTACAATGCATGGTAGAGAATTAAAATTCATGAGCCACACAAAGAAGCAAGAAAATATGGCCAACCAACAAGAGAAAAAATCTGTCACATTATGAGAATTAAAAAGCCAAGTAATCAAACTGCTGACCTCCAGAGAGAAAGAGCAAATCCAAGATCAATCAGAAAACAAAATATATGTTCCATTGTTATCATGACACAGATATAAAAATGACAGGTGACTTCCCAACAGAAAAAATGCAGGCCAGAAGAAAATGGCACAATTTCTTTACAGTACTGAAAGAAAATATTGTCAACCTAGATTCTATAATTAGTAAAAAATGTCCTTTCAAAATAGAAAAAAATGAAAAAAATTCTTATTAATAATTTTAAATAATTTTTGTCACTTAAATAATTATGAAGAATGTGTGTACTCATGTCCATGAAGGAGTTACTCTGTAATGACCTCACCTATCAGGAAAATATTTTCACTGTTATACAAACCTAAATTCTGCAGCACTTTCACTGATGAGATAAGATTCTAAAGAATGGATAACTTTTTCCACTGTCCCAAAGGAAGTTTTCACTGAAGAAAAATAGGGAATTATAAAGAATGAGGGCATTTATGACTTTTTTTCCCTTTGATCTTACAATAACTATATTATCATTGTTTGTTTTGAATCTCCTGTTTAAATTCAAAAATATGAGAGTGAATTAAAAATAAAAGTTGTATCTATGAAATATACAGGCATTGGGGCAATACCAGGAGTTTAATATCTTGTTATCCCCTGGTATTGGCATTTTACAGTTTTGCGGGGACCTGTGGTGGTTGTCCTCTCGTTTTTTCAGCTGGCTTTCTGGGGGAAGGGTCTGCTGTGTTGTTTTTCAACTCTATGGTCAAATAATCTTGGACAAAGCAGGAGAAAATATACAGTGGAAAAAAGACAGTCTCTTCAATAAATGTTGCTGGGAAAATTGGACAGCAATGTGTAGAAGAATGAAACTCGACCATCCTCTTACACCATACACAAAGATAAACATGAAATTGATAAAAGACCTCAATGTGAGGCAAGAATCTATCAAAATCCTAGAGGAAAACATAGACAGTAACCTCTTCAACATCAGCCACAGCAACTTCTTTCAAGATGTCTCCAAAGGCAAAGGAAACAAAAGTGAAAATGAACTTTTGAGACTTTATCAAGATCAAAATCTTCTGCACAGCAAAGGAAACAGTCAACAAAACAAACAGGCAACCTACAGAATGGGAGAAGATATTTGCAGATGATGCTACAGACAAAGGGCTGATATCCAAGATCTATAAAGAACTCTTCAAACTCAACACATACAAAACAGATAATCACATCAAAAAATGGGCAGAAGACATGAACAGACACTCCTCCAAAGAAGACATACAAATGGCTAACAGACACATGAAAAATGTTCATCATCATTAGCCATCAGGGAGATTCAAATCAAAACCACATTGAGATACCACCTTATATAAATTAGGATGACCAAAATTAACAAGACAATAAACATGTGTTGGAGAGAATGTGGAGAAAGGGGAACCCTCTTACACTGTTGGTGGGAATGCAAGTTGGTGCAGCCATTTTGGAAAACAGTGTGGAGAGTCCTTAAGAAATTAAAAATAGAGCTTCCCTATAACTGTACAATTGCACTACTGCGTATTTACCCCAAAGATACTGATGTAATGAAAAGAAGGGCCATCTGTACCCCAATGTTCATAGCCGAAATGGCCACAGTCGCCAAACTGTGGAAAGAACCAAGATGCCCTTCAACTGATGAATGGATAAAGAAGATATGGTCCATATATACAATGGAGTATTATGCCTCCATCAGAAAGGATGAATACCCAACTTTTGTATCAATATGGACAGGACTGGGAGAGATTATGCTGAGTGAATAAGTCAAGCAGAGAGAGTCAATTATCATATGGTTTTACTTACTTGTGGAGCATAAGGAATAACATGTAGGACACTGGAGAGGAGAAGTGAGTTGGGGGAAACTGGAGGGAGAGACAAACCATGAAAGACGGTGGACTCTGAGAAACAAATGGAGGGTTTTGGTGAGGAGGGAGGTGGAGGGTTGGGTGAGCCTGGCGATGGGTAATATGGAGGACATGTATTGCATGGAGCACTTGGTGTGGTGCATAAACAATGAACTCTGGGACACTGAAAAGAAATTTTAAAAATTCAAAAATATGTAATTCCACAGGATGTAGAAATAGGAACTACATCTGAAGTGAGTTCAAACAATCACAAACTATTAAAGCATTATTAAAATGAATGTATATAGCTGATTTCAATTTTAGGGGCCTGATCTATAACTAGGGATTCTCTAAATTTAACCTATGTAGAATGCAATGTTAATTAAGGGATTAGTGATAAAAATGTAACCATTTGACTGTTTACCCACAGACCCACAGAAATTCCTTAGAAATTAGACCAGCCTTTTTTTTTCTTTTCTTCTTCTTCTTTTTTTTTTTTTTTTTGAAAAGAGTATTAATTTCTAACTGTATTAGTTTGCTGGAGCTGCCATCATAAAATGCCATTGACAAGATTATTTAAACAATAGATACTGATTTTATCACAGTTCTGGAGTATAGAAGTCCAAGATCAACATGTCAGGAGTTTTGATTTCTTTTGAAGAAATCAACCCTGTTCTTGACTTGTAGATGACTGCCATCTCACTTTGTCATCACATTATCTTTCCTTTGTACACTAACACCCCTGGAATTTCTCTGTGTGTCTAAATCCCCTCTTCTCATAAGGACATCAGTGTGATTGAATTATGAAACACTTTTTGGGGGGGGTGTTAATTTTTTTATTAAATTTTTATTTTTTTATAAACATATAATGTATTTTTATCCCCAGGGGTACAGGTCTGTGAATCACCAGGTTTACACACTTCACAGCACTCACCATAGCACATACCCTCCCCAATGTCCATAACCCCACCACCCTCTCTTGACCCCCCTCCCCCCAGCAACCCTCAGTTTGTTTTGTGAGATTAAGAGTCACTTATGGTTTGTCTCCCTCCTGATTCCATCTTGTTTCATTTATTCTTTTCCTATCCCCCAAACCCCCCATGTTGCATCTCCACTTCCTCATATCAGGGAGATCATATGATAGTTGTCTTTCTCTGATTGACTTATTTTGCTAAGCATAATACCCTCTGGTTCCATCCACATAGTAGCAAAAGGCAAGATTTCATTTCTTTTGATGGCTGCATAGTATTCCATTGTATATATCTACCACTTCTTCTTTATTCATTCATCATTGATGGACATCTAGGTTCTTTCCATAGTTTGGCTATTGTGGACATTGCTGATATAAACATTCAGGTGCACGTGCTCCTTCGGATCACTACGTTTGTATCTTTAGGGTAAATACCCAGTAGTGCAATTGCTGGGTCATAGGGTAGCTCTATTTTCAACTTTTTGTGGAACCTCCATGCTATTTTCCAGAGTGAATGCACCAGCTTGCATTCCCACCAATAGTGTAGGAGGGTTCCTCTTTCTGTGCATCCTCACCAACATCTGTCATTTCCTGACTTGTTAATTTTAGCCATTCTGACTGGTGTGAGGTGCTATCTCATTGTGGTTTTGATTTGTATTTCCCTGATGCCAAGTGATGTGGAGCATTTTTTCATGTGTCTGTTGGCCATCTGGATGTCTTTGAAGAAATGTCTGTTCGTGTCCTCTGCCCATTTCTTGATTGGATTATTTGTTCTTTGGGTGTTGAGTTTGCTAAGCTCTTTATAGATTTTGGATACTACCCCTTTATCTGATATGTGGTTTGCAAATATCTTCTCCCATTCTGTCAGTTGTCTTTTGTTTTTGTTAACTGTTTCCTTTGCTGTGCAAAAGCTTTTGATCTTGATGAAGTCCCAATAGTTCATTTTTTTCCCTTGGTTCCCTTGCCTTGGTGATGTTCCTATAAAGAAGTTGCTGCGGCTGAGGTCGAAGAGGTTGCTGCCTGTGTTCTCCTCAAGGATTTTGATGGATTCCTTTCTCACATTGAGGTCCTTCATCCATTTGGAGTCTATTTTCATGCGTGGTATAAGGAAATGGCCCAATTTCATTTTTCTGCATGTGGCTGTCCAATTTTCCCAACACCATTTGTTGAAGAGATTGTCTTTTTTTCCATTGGAATTATTTCCTGCTTTGTTGAAGATTAGTTGACCATAGAGTTGAGGGTCTATTTCTGGGCTCTCCATTCTGTTCCATTGATCTATGTGTCTGTTTTTGTGCCAGTACCACACTATCTTGATGATGACAGCTTTGTAATAGAGCTTGAAGTCCAGAATTGTGATGCCACCAACTTTGGCTTTCTTTTTCAATATTCCTTTGGCTATTCGAGGTCTTTTCTGGTTCCATATAAATTTTAGGATTATTTGTTCTATTTCTTTGAAAAAAATGGATGGGATTTTGATAGGGATTGCACTAAATGTGTAGATTGCTTTAGGTAGCATAAACATTTTCACAATATTTGTTCTTCCAATCCAGGAGCATGGAATGTTTTTCCATTTCTTTGTGTCTTCCTCAATTACTTTCATGAGTACTTTATAGTTTTCTGAGTATAGATTCTTTGCCTCTTTGGTTAGGTTTATGCCTAGGTATCTTATGGTTTTGGGTGTAATTGTAAATAGGATTGACTCCTTAATTTCTCTTTCTTCTGTCTTGTTGTTGGTGTAGAGAAATGCGACTGATTTCTGTGCATTGATTTTATATCCTGACACTTTACTGAATTCCTGTACAAGTTCTAGCAGTTTTGGAGTAGAGACTTTTGGGTTTTCCACATATAGTATCATATCATCTGCAAAGAGTGATAGTTTGACTTCTTCCTTGCTGATTTGGATGACTTTAATTTCTTTTTGTTGTCTGATTGCTGAGGCTAGGACTTCTAGTACTACGTTGAATAGCAGTAGTGATAATGGACATCCCTGCCGTGTTCCTGACCTTAGGGAAAAGCTTTCGTTTTTTCTCCACTGAGAATGATATTTGCGGTGGGTTTTTCATAGATGGCTTTGATAATATTGAGGTATGTGCCCTCTATCCCTACACTTTGAAGAGTTTTGATCAGGAAGGGATGCTGTACTTTGTCAAATGCTTTTTCAGCATCTATTGAGAGTATCATATGATGAACCATTTTTAATAACCTCTTTTAAACTTAATTCTCCATTGTAAATCCTGTTTCCAAATATGGTCACATTTGAGGTACTAGGGGTTAAGATTTCAAAACATGAATTTGGAGGGAAATACAATTTAGCACATAATACTGACATTTAGAATCTGTCACATTATGAGAATTAAAAAGGCAAGTAAATTTAATTCAGTATTTTTATTAGTTTTAAATTTTCTACAGAGAATTTACCCATATATCCCATAGCTAGGATGAACTATTTCCATTGTCCCATAGTGTCTAACAACATACTGAATGATAAAATATTGAACACTTTCCTCCTGCAATAATGAGCAAGTCAAGGGTTATAGTCATCACCATTTATATTCATTAGTATATAGAGAATCTAGCCCATGTGATAAGGCAAGAAAAAGAAATATAATACATACATATTGGAAAGAAACAAGTAAACCTGTATTTACTTGCAGATGATGAGATTGTGTATGTAAAAATTCTAAGGAACCTACCAAAACCAAAACCAAAACCAAAACAAAAACCTAGAAATAATAAATGAATTATCAATGTTGTAGGTTACAAAGTTAATAAATAAAAATAAATTATATTCCTATGTACTAGCAATGCACAATTGTATAGAAGCATTAAAATTTGCAGCTGAACACAGAAATATGAAATACTTTGAAATAAATGTAATAAAAGATGTGTATGATCTTGTTACAGAAAATTGCAAAATATTGTTGAGATTAAAGTAAATGACACCTGGGACACCTGGCTGGCTCAGTCAGAAGAGCATGAGATTCTTGACCTCAGGGTCATGAGTTCAAGCCCCACATTGGGTTTAGAGATTACTAAAAAAATAAATACATAAAAACTTTTTTAAAAATTATTCTTTAAAAAAGGAGAAAAAAAGTAAATGAGACCTTAAAAATGGAAATAATAAGGACATGGATTTAAAGTCAATAATATTAAAATATTATTTTAAATAAATAATAATTTATTTAAAAATACTGATTTATTTTACATAAATAAAAATCTGATCCAAATTTGGTATTGAATTAAGTCCCAACAAAAGTCTGAACAAGGGTTTTGAGAAAATTAGCAAGCTAATTTTAAAAATTAAGTATGAAAATCAAAGCACCTAGGATAGACAAAACAATTTTGAAAAATAAAAAATCTGAAAGACATATATTATCTGATTTAAAGACTGATGAAAAATAATCAGGACAATTAGTTATTGATAAAAGACTGAATAGATCAATGGAATAGAACAGCAAATGTGTCACAAGTACGCAGTCAAATAATGTTGACAGACACCAAAGCAAATGAGGAAAGGAGAATCTTTTCAATAAAGGGTACCAGAGCAATCAAATATCCATAAGGAGGGAAATGGACCTCAAACTTACCAATTAAGAAAAAAATTAGATTATAGATCAAAACATAAAACCAAACTATAATAGCATAGATGGAAATATAGAAGGAAAATTTTATAAACTTCAGGTGGTAGATTTTCTTTGAGAAGACACAGAAGCATTATTACTAATAGGAAAAACTATTGATATTTGAACTACATGAAAATTTAAAAAATATCAATCTATAAAACCACTAAGAGAAACCATAAACTGGGGAAATATATTTGTAGCAGGTATTTCCAACAGATGACTAGTGTTTGTAGTAACTCTGACAACTACAGTGAAAAGACAGGCCAATTTTTAGAAATGGTAAAGATGCAAGAGACACCTCAAAAAGTAAGATACAAGAATATCCAGTACAATCCTGAAAAAAAGTTTAACATTTTTAACCATCAGAAATGTGCAAATTGGGGTGCCTGGGTGGCTCAGTGGGTTAAAGCCTCTGCCTTTGGCTCAGGTCATGATCTCAGGGTCCTAGGATAGAGCCTCACATCGGGCTCTCTGCTCAGCAGGGAGCCTGCTTCCTTCTCTCTCTTTGCCTGCCTCTGCCTACTTGTGATCTCTCTTTCTGTCAAATAAATAAAATCTTAAAAAAAAAAGAAAAAAGAAATGTGCAAATTAAAACCACAGTGAAATAGCACTACACACACATACACACTAATACATGAACCCCTACACATACTCTAGAATGACTAAAATTTTTCTAAACATCTTGTGCAAATGTTGATAGAATGCTCATCCCTTACTTGATAGTACCCCAAGAATTTGAATCAGTCAATATAATTCATCTTTATTAACAGAGTAAAGGGAAAATCAATATTATTATTTCAATAGATGTTAAAAAAAAAAAAACTTAACAAAATTCAGAACCCAGTTATAAAAGGTCTCTCAGAAAACTGGGAAATAAAGGAACTTCCTCACCCTGAAAACAGGCATCTACCAAAACCTATCAATAACAGCAAATGTTAATGGTTAAAGACATGATTTTTTTTTACCCCTAGAATTACAAACGAGAAAGACTAGTTCTTGCCCCTTCAATTCAACTTACTGGAGATTCTAGATAGTGGAATAAGGTAAGAAAAAGAACTATAAGTTACAGAGAATGAAAAGGAGGAGATAAAACTACATTAATTGCAAATGACATGATCACCTTTACAGAAATCCTAAAAATCTACAAAAAAAAAAAAGCTGATATAACTAATAATAAGATTTAGCAAGTTCATAAAAATTAAAAACTCTAAAATAACAAACATGGCCTGATTCAGAGTTTATCATAAGGTTACGATAATGAATACCAATGTGATATGGGTATAAAGACATAGAGATCAATAAAACACAACATAGGAATCAGCAAACCATGGCCTATGGGCTGAATCTGGTATGCTGCTTCTTTTGTAAGTTTTATTGGAACATACAAAGTCCATTTATTTATCTATATAAATAGTAGGCATAGATATAAATAAATATCTAAGATAACATCTATTTTCTGTGGCAAAGTTAAGCAGTTGTAACAGAAACTGAATGGCCTGAAAAGTCCAGAATTTTTACTGTCTGTCCCTTCACAGAGTAAGTTTGCCAATGGCTGCAATAAAGTGTCCATAAACATAATCACACATATATAGTCTATTGATTTTTGACAAAGATATCAAGGAAATTCAGAGGGGAAGTTATAATATTTAAACAAATGGTCTTGGAATTTTTGAATATTTATATGGATAAAAAAATAAATCTTGACACCTAGTTCATCATATTATAAAAATTACTTCAAAATAGATGATAGATCTAAATTAAAAAAACTAAAGGTATAAATTCTAGGAGAAAGCAGGAGACAATATTTGTGACTCTGGGTTATTTCTTCTTATAAAAGACACACACAAAAATGAAATAAGTAATTGATAAATTGGACTTGGTCAAAAATAGAGATTTTGCCCCTGAAATATACTCATGAGAAATTAAAAAGGGAAACCAAAAACTGGGAAAAAATATTTGAAAAATACATAACTAATAAATGACTTGTATTCAGAGGACATAAATAATTCTTACAACTCAATAATAAAAAGAGAAATAATTTAATTTTAAAGACAAAAATATTTTAGGTTGCTTCACCAAAAATTTAATTAAATGTCAAACACATAAAAGAATGATCAGTATCAATAGATATCAGAGAAATTCAAAGCAAAACTACAATGAAATTCTATGATATATCTACCAATCCAACAAAATGTCCAAAATTAAGAAGACACTGTACTGTGTTGACAAGAATGTGGGACAACTTGACTCTCATACACCAGGTGCCTTCCAAATCAATTTTTTATACCATATCAGCTCAGGGTGTCAACAGAGGTCATGAGCTAGTGCCCTGACAATTATAGTTTTGGTTTGTTTCTTTAAACATTGCACAACTTATCAATAATTTTTAGTTTACTATTCCCCATAGAATTTCAAAATTAACCTACTCATAATCATTGTACCACATCTATAAATGTAGGAGATATGTCTAGGTGCGCTCTAAGCAGGCCCTCAATTTTGAGACTGAATGATTTTTTTATTAAATGCCATTATCAACCTATTAAGGAATAACATCAGAGTGTTTTAACACATGTGAGGTTATATGTGTCCCCTATATAATGAAACTGTCTAGGTTGATGAACCCTCCCAACATCACTTTAAAATAAGGAGAAATCATTTTTAGCCAACTTTACTTTGAAGCCTGTTATAGATTTTATAATCACTGCTAATTATTTTACACAAAAAAATAGAGGGGAAATTATTGCCATTGATTCAAGCAGTTAACTGGGCTTTTAATGGGATGTCATTTTGCATAACTCAATTATAATTTGTTGACATTAGCAAATAATTGAACCTTTTGTAGTCAGCTTTTAATGGTCAGTTCCAGATCTTCATTTTTAACATAGTACTCTGGGTACAATTTGAATTCTTCTCTCAACACACTTTTTGTGCACTATTCATTTCCAATTAGTTCTTAATTGGGCAGTACTCTACAGCTGCTTTTTATTCTTTTTCTTCTTTTGTTCTTAACTGAGATAAGTTACCTTCTTGGGCTTGAGTATTCTCACTTGCCACATGCTTCTGCACTTACATCAATTTATATTTTAATTAGTATTTGAGAGGTTTTTTTTTCTTTTGACCTAAATTTACAGGAAGATTTGACAACAAGATGATGAAGAACATTTTTTATGAGAACAAAGTAGAATAAGTTACCAGAAATTATACCAAAACAAAGCAGAACCTGTTAGCAATGAGACAGAGAATTATACATGTCTGAGACTGCTATTAAATCACTATCCCAGATAAGACATTGTTGCAGCATAAAATACAGACATATATCTTAGTCTTTCTGTCTCTCTTTTGAGAAACTCTAAGTTCCTAGTGATTAACAGTGAGGAAGGATAACCAGGTGATATATCTCAATAATTACTTAATTCAATATTTAACACATTTCTACTAAAATGTAGACACTGTTTCAAGTGCTGGGGACACAGTATTAAATAAAATAGAAAAAGTCCTTGCTGTTAGGGATTTATGTTTTAGTAGAGAAGTCAGTAATAAACAAACATATATACAAATACATGTCAGCTATGTTAAGTGCTCTGAGGAAAAGTATAACATGGAAAATGCAAGGGAGTGTTGTTTTTATACATGAGATGGTTCAGGAAGGCATTCTGAGGAGAGATATGGCCAAAACACAATAAGCACGGGAAGGGTAGAGGAAGGTGAAGCTGGATTCTTAACAAGGGGTCACATCACGTTCATGTCAAAAGTCATGGGAGGCAAAAAAAAAAAAAAAAAAAAAAAGACGTGGGAAGAATTTTGGATTTTGTCCTAAGTCAGATGGAAAATCAGTGAGAAGGAGTAGATTTCTTCTTCACTCCATTTTACTACAGCTATAAGTCTGTTTACATAAAGGCCAAGTCTAAACTAATCATGCTTATATTTTGGTTCTAAAACTAAGCAAATGGTATCTTTTGCATCTCAAGTACATATCTGGCTGATTTATTATATGCGTTGTCATATTAGATTATAATTAAATCGGCATGTCTGTCTTTCTGCTAGATTGTGAGTTACCTGAGCATAAAGCCTTTAAATAGTGTATTCCAGAACTCAGTAGCAGGCTTGTACATATTTTTGATATTGATCTGAACCTAGTAAATGCCTTTATCAACATCCTTTGTCCTTCCTCAGTCAGAGAAACAGGCAGGGCTCTTCTTTCACAGTCCCTAGAGAAGGCAGCACTGGCTCTCAAATGGAATTCATCTGGTCTTTTGCATATTCCCCACTAAAACTGAACCAAACAACTCAAAATGAAAGTGAGACCCACAGGCTCATGGATATTCCCCTCATTTTGTCAATTCAAAGGGCAGTAAGAGAACCATACAACTTTCTATGACGGTGATGTTTTCTAAAATAGGTTTCTCATTTACCACTCAATAAATGAGCCAATTTCAAAGACCTATTGTTGAAAATCTAAGATGTCATTTATAGATATAAAATTAGATTAATTGACCTTTTCTGAAATACTAAAAGGCTGTTGTTTTTCTCACACTCAAATTTCCTAAATGTCAGACAAAAGTAAATGCCAAATGTGAAAAATTAAAAATAGTAGGAAAATATATGCTATTTATAATTTTTAAGGAACAAGCACTATCTTTTCTGAATTTGTTGTATTTAAAATCTCAGAAAATCATTTGTCATAGCTTTAAACACACGACACTATTTTATTTTTTAATTCATTATTAAAATCACTTATTTTATATTCTAGATGTGCATATATCTCCATTACCTTATTTCATGCTTAATTATTGCATTTTCATTTACCCCAATGAGATACAAGTGTCTGTAATTAATACTTTTAAAAATGTGTTGAAGCAGATTCATCCCCACAGCCTCCAGAAAGGAGTACAAGCCTGCTGAATCCTTGATTTTATTTCTGAGAAATTTTAAGCAGAGGATTCAGTTGAGCCATGTTTTACCCAGACCTTCTAACCTTCAGAAGTATAAGATAATAAAAGTTATGTTGGTTAAAATAAATTTTAATGTGATACACACACACACACATGCATACATATTTGTTTACTATGAGGAGGCAAAGGAGAACATGCAGCTTTTATAAGTAATAAAAAAGATGGGGTGCCTGGGTGGTTCAGTCATTAAGTGTCTGCCTTCAGTTCAGGTCATGATCCTGGGTTCCTGGGATTGCTCCCTGCTCAGCATGAAGCCTGCTTCTCCCTCTCCCACTCCTCTGCTTGTGTTCTCTCTCTCACTGTGTCTTTCTCTGTCAAACAAATAAAATCTTTTAAAATATGTATATATATTTTCTTACATCTGACTATAAACATATACTTAAAAATGAACTCTTGCACATTCTGTAAATACCATACATTCAATTATATTTCCTTGATTAATTATCTCAAGAAGTCCTCCTAAGTTTTTAAGTATTAATTCAATCATGAAAAAACTAGTTGAGACTATCTACTGTGCCTTCTGTCACATGCTGGGGCAAATAAACTTGAAGAGGTGAGTGGAATCTTGTATTCCAGACTTCCAAGTTATGCAGAAAACATATTTGAAAAACATTGCTATTTTTCTCAAAAGTGGTAATGCTCATGACATAATTTGCAACTCAGAATTTTCACCCCACTATAAATAATAATTTAGCAATTAAATACTAATAATAGAAAATTTACAGGATTGATTCATTTTTTCCTTCCTGGAATTAGGTAGCAAGAAATTCATAAAGCAATCTTTAACTTTTCAGGGACAAGAATTAATGCTTTATAGAAATATCCTTCTTCTATTGAAATGAATGTATCATTTTTAAAGTAAGTCATACATTTTTATGACCTCCTTAGAAGTTTTTATCTACTGCAAGTTCACTAAGATTTGTTTTCTTTTAAAAATTTTACAATTTTATAGGTTACTTTTAGGTCTTTCATCCATTTTGAGTCTATATGTGAAGAAAAAGTAAGAGTGAAGAAAAAGTAAGAAGAAAAACTAGAGTAGTGAAGAAAAAGTAAAAAAAAGTAAGAGTTTATATTGTTGCATATAGATGTTCATTTTTTCAGCACCTCTGTGAGAAAAACAAAAAACAAAAAAACAAAAAACACCTCTCCTTTTCTCATTGACATGCCAGGACACCTTTGGTGGAAAGCAACTGGCCATATATTTGGCCTATTTTTAGAATTTTTATTCTGTTCCATTGATCTTTATGTACCAATACTGTCTTGATTCATGTAGCTTAAAAAAAAAAAAAAGTCTTGAAATCTGGCAATTGAACTCTCTTTATTTTCTTTACCAAAACTTCTTTGATTACTCCATGCCCTTTTTAGTTATGTATAATCTTTAAAAGAGCTTGTCAATTTCTATAGAAAAAAAAAAAACTGATGGGATTTTTATTTGTGTTACATTTATCTATAGATTAACTTTGTGATAGTTGACATCTTAACACTGTTATGTTTCCCAATCTATTAGTATGGTATATAACTCTGTATTTAGGTCTTCTTTAATATATCTCAGCATTGATTTGCAGTTGTCACTATATAAGTCTTATGCATATTTTGTTCAATTTACCCCTAAGAATTTCTCATTTTAATACAAGTACAAATGGTATTATTGTCATTTGACACTTTTTTAAAATTTCAGAACTAAGAAGAAAAATTTACCCACATAATTCTCATTCTGCTGAGCAACAGCAACCCCAGACCCACTACCAGAACTTGTCTATTTATCCACAGAGGCAATAAAGCAAATAGACACAAAAGGATCCTATAAAACTCTCCTAAATTCCTCCCTCAGGCTCAAACTTTGGAAACTGAATATTCTTGGTGTCTTGAATTTCCTTGCAACGTCCTCCAACTTGCCACCTGTATCTTTGTTCCAGGAAGACCGATTAGTGGCTCTTTATCTGATCTTCTGACACTCTTTCTTGTTAAATTCATTACTCATTATACTTTCTGTGAAAGCCCTTATAAATTTTATTTTCTTTTTTAAAAGATTTTATTTATTTATTTGAGAGAGAGATTACAAGTGTGGGTGGGGGAGCAGAGGGAGAAGGACAAGCAGACTCCATGTTAAACATAGAGCCCAACTCAGGGCTTGATCCCATGACCCTGAGATCATAATCTAAGCCAAAATCAAGAGTTAGACACTTAACCAACTGAGCCACCCAGTCCCCCCCCCCCGCCACCGCTTATAAATTTTAAAAGAGAACTCAATAAAATATGACCCATGTGACCAAAATTAGTATCATCATTAATGGTACAAATGACATCATATGGATTTTGATATGGCACACTGAGGCAGAAAGAAGAGCATGTCTAAAGTATACCTACCAAAAATGCATTATCTGAATCTAATCATGAGGAAAAATTCAACAAGCACGAATTGAGGGATATTTTACAAATAACTGACCTCTGATATTAAAACTACATCATGGGGGTGGGGGATACCTGGGTGGCTCAGCTCTTTAGGTGACCAAGTTGGTTACAGCCCAGGTCATGATCACAGGATCATGAGATCAATCCCCACAAAGGACTCAGCACTCATCACAGAGTCTGCTTGAGATTCTCTCCCTCTCCTTTTAACCCTTCACCTGCTGATGTGCTCTTTCTCTCTCTCTTAAATAAATAATCTTTAAAAATAAATAAATAAATGATAAATAAGTACATAATAAAATAAAAACATCACAGTTATGAAAGATAATGAAAATCTAATGAAGTATTCTGAAGTAAACTAGAGTCATGATAATTACATGCAATGTGTGGTTATGAATTACACCTTGAATAAGGAAAAAAAGTTTCTTTCTGTAATAAAGAGCCTTAACTGAACACTTGATAAGTTTTATTTACCTATGAATTTAAGTACTTTTCCAAGGTTAATTTCCTCATTTTGATCATTGTAAAGTCCTATTGTAGGAGAATGTTTTTTAAAAATGCACACTGAAGTCTTCAGAGAAAAAAAAAGATATCCTGCCTGAAAGTTTCTCTCAAATATTTCAAAAGAAAAAGTAATGGAAATGTGGTAAAATATCAACATTTAGGGAATCTTAGGGCATTTGAGAACTCTTTGTGCTAATTTTATGACTTTCCTGTGAATCTGAATTTTTTTCAAAAAACAAAAATTAGAAACCTCTGGATGAGGATTGAAATGAACATATGCTTTTAATCTCCTCTTCCTGAGCTATCTTTAAACTATAAGGAAAAAAGAAAAGAAGGACAAGAAGGAGGGAAAGAAGGAAGGTAGGAAGGAAGGGTGGGAAGAGGGAAGGGAGCGAGGAGGGAAAGAAGGAAAGAGGAAAAGATAAATCCATAACAAGTTATGGACACACCTTTGCTTAGGAAGCTTTTTGAGGATCTAGAAGAAGTAAACTATGAAAGAGGAAACAGTAACAGTGTACCCAACTCAGAAGGGCAGTCACAGAGAATGTCCTGTCCAGTTTGAAAGAAGAATGAAGAGTTTGAAAGTAAGGTATTGTAGGATACGAATATTACCAAATAACAGACAAGTTGAATAAAAATGGCCATTTGACCAAGGCTAAGAAAACATTTTTTTTAATGTAAGTAAACTATAAGTTTCATTAGAAACAAAAATTTGCACAAAAATAATTGTCATTGAGATAAATGGTCCAAATAAGAAGAGAAAGTCAATGGAATTTAAGTAACAAAATAAACTACAGCAAAAGATAGAATAAAGCTGAAGGATATTAAGGTAGGGCAAGAAGGCATATGTTTTCTTTATCTACCAAAAATTTTAAATAAAAAGCATGACACAACACTAGCAAAAATAATAAGCAGACCAACATACAAGAAATACATGCAACAAAGAAAAAGGCTTCAAATATAAAGTTTTAATTGGAACTATTCATAGAAACACCAATGAAAATAATAAAATTATATTCATAAGAATTATGACTATAAATTGTAGTCACCTCTGTGGAAGAGAAAATAGATGGGATTGAGGGGGTTACAAGAGTGTCTATTTTTTTGGTAATATTTAGATCTTTGGGTGGTATATGGGAATTCTTTCTTCTGTTTTGCTGTTCCAAATTTTTATTATGTCTACTATTTCAGAATATTATTTAAAGAGTAAAATTAGTCAAAATATAAAAGTAGACACCTTGTGTGTCTGTGTTGGTTTCCATTTTTCCAACAAAGATAAAAGCCAAAGAAAGAGTCTCCCTGGATTGAAAGATACTTGACCTGTGCAGTTTGTATGTTGGAAAGACTTGCTTTCCTTGATAATGACATTGACACAAAGAAAAATTTTATTTGCTGATTTATCAAGTTACAGCAAGGTGCTAATAAGACTAAATTTAACCATACTGTGCTCTATAGTTCATGAAACAGACTTTTATCATTTGTGATATCTTTCCAAGGACGTTTGTATCAAATTTTATTATGACAGCTATATCTTTGATGTAACCTCAACCTCCATTATTAAGAGAAGTTCTTAGGTGTGAGAACAATCCTTTTTTTAGGAAATAGCATTAGTTAATAAAATATGTAGAGAAACTTACACCATAAGTAGGAAAAACATTATGTATCTGTTTTTCTCTTTGCACTTTTTCCCCAAAATGTCAGAAAAAGCCACAAGAGCTTTTTCTGTGTTGACTATTTTCCATTATCAGTCTCACTTTTGCAAAAGACTAAGCAAATTATAAAGAAGAACGTCTAACAACTGTAAAAATGGACATAGTGTAGAATTTTATTTATGCTCCCAATGAAGTTTTGCTGTCATTTAAACAGCAGACTTGCAGGACAGCAACCGTTGCCAAATCCTCTGACCCTGGGTAAAGTTCCAAGTCTCCAAAGGGAATTTTAAGAATAGAGTATTCCTGTCAACTCACAACTGAACACTGTAGTCCTGAGCACTTCCCTTTTTGTAACTGAACCTGTAAGAATCATCTCTAAGATAAAGAAAAGGAAAAGGCTTAAAAGATATTAAAAATTATTGGAAAGAAAATGTAACACATTTCTGTATGGTCAGATTAACACAGCCAGGAAAAGATGTCTCCTCCAAGCATGGAAGTTTGTTTTGTTTTGTTTTGTTTGTTTCCTTTCTCTTATATGAATCAACTTAAGAACTGAAGTTTAGTTGAAACTGAGTTTATTGCTATTTGACAAAAGCCTTGATTGTCTCAGAGTGAACGTATTTTCAAGAGGAAAGATATCCTGTTTTTTTATTCTATTTGCAGTAATGTATGAGAAAAGCCTTGCCTTGAATTTTGCATATTTAAGTGCCAAGAAACCAAGCATTACTTTATTGGGGGGGGGGGGGAAATAGCTTAGTATAATTTGGTATAAGCAAACTTACCTTATACAAGTTGTAGATCTCTTAAACTGCTGTGAACATAAGTCTAAATTTGTAATTCTTGAGAACTGAAATTTAATAGTCGACAAAACTCAGCAAAACAATACAAAAACTAAATTTTCTAGATTATGCAAAATTTACATTGAAAGCTATAAAGAATGGCCCCTGGCTGCTCAGTAGGTTGAGCTTCCAACTCTTGGTTTTGGCTCTAGTGGTGATCTCAGGGTCCTGAGACCTAGTCACAGGTTGGGCTCTGTGGGGAGTGTCGAGCCTGCTTGGGTTTCTCTCTCTCCCTATCCCTCTGATCATCTTGAGTCTGCCTGAGATTTTTTTCCCCTTCTTCCCTCTTCCCTCCTTGCTCCCTCCCCATCTGTTCCCTCCCCCTCTGCTCCATTTCCCCATTCAAGCTGCCTCTTTCTCTTTCTAAAATAAATAAATAAATAAATAACATAACATATTTAAAAATCATAATAAATAAATAAATAAAAGCCATAAAGAAAGTATATTCATACCCAGTTGACTAGAAAATAGGAGTCTGAGCAGATATCATCAGAAAATTTTAATGTGGGGGAGAAAAGCTTAACGGATTTCATTATTTTTAACCATTTTTATTTCTCTTCTTTCTATAGAAACCTGGTCAACTGGAGAATCTGCAGTGATAAAAAGGTCAATGTTTCAGGGCACCTGGGTGATTCTGTCAATTAAACATTGGACTCTTGATTTTGGCTCAGGTCATGATCTCAGGGTCATAAGATTGAGCCCCATGTTGAGGTCTATGGAGAACATGGAGTCTGCTTGGGATTCTCTCTCTCCCGATTCCTCTGCCCCTACACCACCGCGACCACAACTCCCCATGTGTGTACATGTATGTGTGCCTTCTCTCTCTTAAAAAAAAAAAAAAAAAAAGCCAAAGCTTCATGCATGGACAAAAAGTCAGTCAATTTAGTCAGTTAATCCCCTCCTTTCCTTCCACTCAACCATAGAAACTATAATTATGTAAGCAAGTAATTTTAAATGTTTCCTTTCTTTTTTTCCTAGTTTGGACTAAGCTTAAATCAGTCTCTCCTTTAAATACTTTTGAATTTCAAATCTAATTTTGGTTTAAATTGAGTTCTACTTTAAATAATTGACTTTTGAGTATACATTTA